>NC_090402.1:9088151-9398294 GCF_036365525.1 Heterodontus francisci | reverse complement strand
GCGCCTTTCACAACTTCAGGAAGTCCCAAAGCGCTTTACAGCCAATGAAGTATTTTTTGAAGTGTAGTCACTGTTGTAATGTAGGAAACCAATTTTGTGCGCAGCAAGCTCCCATAAGAGCAATCTAATAATGACCAGATAATTTGCTCTTTGGTGATGTTGATTGAGGCTAAGTATTGTCCAGGACACTGGGGAGAACTCCCCTGCACTGGAATAGCCCCAGGGGATCTTTTACATCCATCCGAAAGGGCAGACAGGGTCTTGAGAGTCATCGAGAGATACAGCACTGAAACAGGCCCTTCGGCCCACCGAGTTTGTGCCGACCATCAACCACCCATTTATACTAATCCTACATTAATCCCATATTCCCTACCACATTCCCACCTTCCCTCAATTCTCCTACCACCTACCTACACTAGGGGCAATTTACAATGGCCAATTTGCCTATCAAACCTGCAAGTCTTTGGCTGTGGGAGGATACCAGAGCACCCGGCGGAAACCCACGCAGACACAGGGAGAACTTGCAAACTCCACACAGGCAGTACCCAGAACTGAACCCGGGCTGCTGGAGCTACGAGGCTGCGGTGCTAACCACTGCACCACTTTGTTTAACTTTTCATCTGAAAGACATTAAGTATCAAGATCAATGCGTCTTTAAGATGGTCCGACTATTTGTTGCTGATTTATGGATATGACATTTGAGCCTGTTTGTGTGTTTGTTACTTTCAGGTGTGGCAGTGTGAGGTGTGACATATATTCTAGCCTATCTTCTTTTGCACTTGTCTGGAGTCTGGAAGTTGTGATGTTTAGTTGCTAACCTGACTTGTCCCTTAGAGACCATTATTCATTGTAAAGATTAATGATTCACATTAATCAGTACCAGCCAAGATGTCTTTTCCCACAAGATTCAAATCGTTTTTGTAATAATTACTTTCAGTCTTTTTTTGGTTTACAACACAGTTACTGAATTCCTCACCGATTTGAGCTTAAATTTGCTTGACTTTGCTGTGGGAAACACTTTCTGCTTTCTTCTCAAGTCTTACAGATTGTTGCTGCCTCCTGTCATGCCAGGCCCCCACCTGCCAAGAATAAGGCACATTAATTTTGTCATGAACATTGATTTTAAACAGTTACTGGAGTGAAGAAAGGACATGTTAAATAGATCAGCTGTGGCTGGAAAAGATATTTGCAATTTAACAAATGGCGATTGGAAGGACAAAAGACCATTCCCTGACACATTCAACCCACAATGGACCTTGATCACCAGGTATTGTGTGTAAAAGGAGCATTCCAGGGAATGCTGTAATCCAAGACCTGGTTAGACCAGTTAGTCACATGACTAACCTGCTTGGCAACCTGGGTGTTTCTGAATTGTACAAACAGTTATTGAACTCAGTGAGAGAGTGTCTGTTTGCTCCCGAACTGAGAAGATCTCTCCTGTCTGCTCCCATCTCACCAAAGGGGTGCTAAAAACACAGTGTGCTTAAAAGTAAACCCTGTTACGGTAAGACCGTAAGAAGGCTGAGAGGAAGCCCTAGACCTCTTTCTCACCTGGCCATAACACTGCTAATATGTGCTGATGTTTCTCACAACTCTGTTAATTAGGTGCTCATGTGCCGTTTTGCGGGAGCCTCAAGGCCTAAAGACCACAAATAATTACGTTGATACACTAAGGAGCAAGCTTGATGCATGCATGATAGAGGAGGGAGCAGAGAGATATTGGAGTAGGGTAGGAAAAAACAGTTATAGTGGTAAGCAGCTTGTGTGTAGTGTGGCCATGTAATGACCGTGTAGTTCTATGTAAATTTTAGGGGCCATTTATTTATCTATCTTCATCCATTGGTACAAAGATCTTTGAATGGTGCTTTCAAGTGAATTACAGATGGAGTAAAAGGTTGTCTATTTTTAATCACTGAAAGACGGTAATAGAGCCTTGTCTACACTACTTGAAAAGTTTTAAATGAGCACATTTTGTTTTTATCAACCAGTAGATAGAGCCTGCTGTTTGTGGTGATCTTGCTTTTTTTATACAGTCTCTTTGACGTCACAATGCATCACTAAAAATCGCGTCTTAACATTGACAAGGCTCAGAACCACTTATTAGTGCAGCATTTCAATTTAATTGTTAAGAAACAGGCATAATTGGAAGGTTCTAAAGTACATGTCAACAATTTGCATCTGAGCAACAACATCCTGCATTTTATATAGAGCCTTTAACATACTAAAAGGTCCCAAGGTGTTTCACACGAGTATGATCATAACAAAATTTGACACATAAGGAGATATTAGGACAGATGACCAAAAACTTGGACACAGGGATAGATTTTAAGGAATGTCTTAAAGGAGGTAAGAGAGGTTTAGGGAGGGAATTCCAGAGCATAGGGCCCAGGCAGCTGAAGGTACGGCTACTGATGGTGGAGTGATTAATATCGGGGATGTACAAGAGGCCAGCATCAGAGGCCTGTACAGCTGCAGGAGGCTACGGAGATAGGATGGGATGAGACTATGGAGGGATTGGAAAACAAGAACGAGAATTTTGAATTTGAGGCGTTGTCAGACAGGAAGCGGGGGCAGGGGTGATGGGTGAACAGGATGTGGGATGAGTTAGGTGCAAAGCAAAAATGCATGGTTGTAAAAGACTGTTGCTTAATAGAGGCTGAGCAGTCATCAAAAGCAGATAAGCAGACATTCAGTATGAGAACAAAAACCTTTGAGTGTTGTTTTGGAGTCAGGGGAATTCGTTTACAGTGTGAAATAAAACTGCACTTTGAATATTAGACTAATTGCTTCCTATAATTCTGGAGTCATTGTCCTTCCCCTGTCCTCCTATGTTTTGAAGCAGCTTCTCTAACTGACAATATATGACCATCACGGTTCATTATTCACATGAATCAGTGATTTCCATATACATTTTTGTCTTTCAAGTGATTTATGTACCATGAGCAAGACTCGTACAGAGAACTTGGTTACTGATGTTCTGTTTTATTTATCAGGCACAGATTTACAGGCTATGGAAAATCCTGACTCCTTGGGTTTTTTTCTGATTGGATTGTGACTGTCATATCTTCAATGTATTTGAAGATTTTCTGTTTTAACTGAATTTCATCAGCAAAGGCCAGGTTTCCTGTGCCAAGAAAGATAAGTAGATACTCACAGACTAAAAAAAAAAATTCCCCTTCTACAGTTTTCAAACTGAGAGTAGAGGATAGAAGCTAAAGGGCCAATAGACTCACTGGATTGAGCAGAAACTCACTGGGTAGAACTGAGGCATTTAACCAGTACATGTAGGATTTGAGCAAAAGCAAAATACTGAGGATGCTGGAAATCTGAAATAAAAACAGAAAATGTTGGAAATATGTAGCAGGTCTGGCAGCATCTGTGGAGAGAGAAACCGAGGTAAAGTTTCAGGTCGATGACCTTGCATCTGAACAGGGAAAAGTTAGAGATGTAACAGGTTTTGAGCGAGTGAATGGGAGGGGTGTGGGGGGGCGGGGGAGTGTGGAAGAAGAACAAAAGGGAAGGTCTGTGACACAGGAATGGAAATAAGAGAAACAAGAGAAAAAAACAACAACAAAGAAACACAAAACAAAATGGGCAGAGGTTATGATCTAAAATTGTGGAGTCCAGAAGGCTGTAAGGCGTCCAGTTGAAAGAGGAGGGGCTGTTTTTTGAGCACCATATCTCCTGGGGGATCCATCTGACGGGTGATCAAGAAATGAGCTGGGGGAAGAAAAAGAAAGACTTGCACTTATATAGGGCCTCTCAGGACCTCACGATGTTCCAAAGTGCTTTACTGTTTCTTGAGCTTGCGTTGAGATTTGAGCTAAGCGTCTAAATTTCTCTCATGAGGCATTTTTGGACATGTATTACATTGTAAACACTATTTAATCATTGCGAAAACTGTATAATAATTAGTATTTTCAGCTAGTTTTTAATTCTGGCAAAAGATCAGACATGTGGGTGAATGGAAATTTGCATCATCCAAGTACCCTATTGGAGCATGAAGGTCTACAAAACATTGCTTCATCCAGTCATACCTTTTGCTATTACACTTTAAGAGAGCCAGCGTCTAAAAATGGTAATTTAACCACTTCTGGACTGAATCTGCCCTCATTCCTCCCAACCTGGTGCTTGACAAGAGTAGCACACACGTAGTGCTCTGCTCCTGTTGGACAGCCCCAACGATCATGAGGGTTTCGTGTCGCATGATGAATGGCATATTGAGTGTTTGTGGAATCGTGGATGGAGAACCTCGCAGTCCACAGCTCAACACAGCACAAATCTGAAGAGCAAATTAACAATAAAGGTTCAGCCATTTAGGACTGAGATGAGGAGACATTTCTTCACTCAAAGGGTTGTGAATCTTTGGAATTCTGTACCCCAGAGAGCTGTGGATGCTCAGTCATTGAGTATATTCAAGAGAGAGGTCAATAGATTTTTGGGTACTGAGGGAATTAAGGGATATGGGGATAGTGGCGGAAGATGGCTTCGAGGCAGATCAGCCATAATCTTGTTGAATGGCGGAGCAGGCTCGAAGGACCAAATAAAACATGAGGAAGTGCACCACTTAGCTATGGTTTCCAAATAAATTGGCTGAAAACATCCAAAATATAAGCCTGCCCCAAATTCTGTTACATGGCTCGTGTTAATTATATATTAGTTGCATTTAAATGCATGCAGGTGGTGGGCCTTAACTGGGAATTCACTTATGTTCTTGTTGGGTTAGGAGGTGCATATTTGTAATGTGTATCACTGCAAATAAAAGCTTATAAATGTGACTAAAGATTGGCTCCATTTCTATCCTTCACCTGGGAGCACAGCAAGTACTAAGAGGTGAGCTGAAAGAAGACCCCAATTAGATTTCAGCATCCTGAAGCCAAATGTTAAAATGAAAAGAATTCCTATTTATATTCTTCCGCTTGTACTTTAAGGCTGAGATAGACAGATTTTTGGTGTCTCAAGGAATCAAAGGGTAAGAGGTGCAGGTGGGAAAGTGGAGTTGAGGTGGAAGAGCAGCCATGATCGTACTGAATGACGGAGCAGGTTTGAGGGGCCATATGGTCGACTCCTGCTATTTTTATATTCTTATGTTCTTCAGATGACACATTAAACCGAGGCCCCGTGTGCCATCTCAGGCGAGTGTTAAGTATCCCACAGCAGTTTCTCCCAGTGTCCTGTACAATATTTATCAGTGGTGCAGTGGTTAGCGCCGCAGACTCACAGCTCCAGCGACCCGGGTTCGGTTCTGGGTGCTGCCTGTGTGGAGTTTGCAAGTTCTCCCTGTGACCGTGTGGGTTTCCGCCGGGTGCTCTGGTTTCCTCCCACAGCCAAAGACCTGCAGGTTGATAGGTAAATTGGCCATTGTAAATTGCCCTAGTGTAGGTAGGAGAATGATAGGGAATATGGGATTAATGTGGGACGGGATGTGGTAGGGAATATGGGATTAATGTAGGATTAGTATAAATGGGTGGTTGATGATTGGCACAGACTCGGTGGGCTGAAGGGCCTGTTTCAGTGCTGTATCTCTTACTGTATGATTCAACCAACACACAAAGCAGATGATCTGGCCAATTATTTAAATGCTGTTTGTGGGAGCTTGCTGTGTGCAAAATACTTTTCAGAAGTACTTCATTGGCTGTAAAGCACTTTGAAACATCGTGAGGTCACGAAAGGCGCTGTATAAATGCACATTTTTCCCCCCCCCCCCCACCTCATTTCTTGATCACCCGTCAGATGGGTCCCCAGGAGATATGGTTCTGTGATTTTCCCCGCGACTCCCAGAGACTCCGGAGAGCATAGGCCCAATTTACTCAGCCTCTCATCATTGGACAACAGTTCTGACAATACTCCCTCAGGACATCACTGGAGTGCCAGCCTAGATCTTGTGCTGAAGTGTCTAGAGTGGGACAATAAGCCCACAACCTTCTGACTCAGAGGTGAGAATGCTACCAACTGAACATATCCCAAATCCCAAAGCTGAAACTTGCAGTATGAGATGCACAAATGGTAATACAGTGATAAGATTCAGGGTTAATTTCACACAACTAAAAAGACCATATAACACAAAAAAGTCTGGTTAGGAATCTATCTCCAGTCAGGTACTTTTAAGTTTCTTATAACTTTGTATTAGTTTTATTACAGATATAATGAAAAATAAATGATATATTGCTGTGTGTTATGTGGAAATAAGGAACAAAAAGCAGATTAGAAACCAAAGACCAGTTCAATATTTTTGCGAAGTTTTGTTTAGCCAGCATTAAATGCACTGCAACGTTTTATTATATGTTCGTGTGTGTATATTTCAAACATATTGAGAATATTACAGTGCACAGACCTTTATAAACATGCCTGATACTGTTCTCCTGAGTCAATGTATCATTTCTATTTATCTGATCTACAGCATAGCGCCACTAATCCTTTAATCCGAATTCTCTATCTGTTGACAAACTTGAACTCTCTAGCTACTCTGATCTTAAATGAGAACTTCCTAATCTGCTGTACTGCTCAAGTTGTCTCCAAGAAATTTGGTTTTACCATTCATTCCAGATGCTTTTCCTTTTGAATAATTCTTCAACTTTCTTAACTTCAACATTGCTTCCAACCACTCTTAACTTCCAAGGTTTTAATGCTGCTTATTTTGGGCAGGCTTTCTGAGTACCTCCTCTCATTCTTGGACACTGTGTTGAAATCAGGATTCATTGACTTGTCTCCTATTCTAACTGAGAGAAAGAATGAAAGACTTGCATTTCGATAGCACCTTTCACAACCTCAGGACGTCCCAAAGCTCGTTACAGCCAAGGAAGTAGCTTTTGAAGCGTAGTCACTGTTGTATTGTAGGAAAGGCGGCAGCCAATTTGCACACAGCAAGATCCCACAAACAGCAATGTGGATAATGAGCAAAATGTTTTGTTTTTGATGTTGATTGAAGGACGAATATTGGCCAGGACACCTCCACTACGCTTCTTCAAAATAGCACCATGCACAATTTTAAGTTCACCAGAGAAAGCAGATGGGGTCTCATTTTAAAGGCAGCACTTCCCTCAGTACTGCACCTCCCCCCCCCCCCCCCCCCCACAAACAGCACAGCACTTCCCTCAGTACTGCCCTCCAACAGAGTAGCACTCCCCTCAGTACTGCACTGAAATGTTAGCCTAGATTTTTGCACTCCAGACTCTGCAGGGGGGCTTGAACCCACAACTTTATCCCTTGCTTTTACATCAATGCAAAGTAGGTTCAGATGAATGTCTGAACCTGCTCTGCCCTGCCTTAGTCTACATAGGTACATATGAACATATGAATTAGGAGCAAGCCACTCGGCCCTCGAGCCTGCTCTGCCATTCAATAAGATCATGGCTGATCTGATTGTAACCTCAACTCCACATTCCCGCCTACCCCAATAACCTTTCAGCCCCTTGCTTATCAAGAATCTATCTACCTCTGCCTTAAAAATATTCAAAGACTCTGCTTCCACTGCCTTTTGACAAAGAGAATTCCAAAGACTCACCACCCTCTGAGAAAAATGTTTTCCTCATCTCTTAAACGGGCGACCCCTGGTTCTAGATTTTCCCACGAGAGGAAACATCCTAGATTAATCTAGATTACAAATCTAGATATTATTTATATTATATAGTATCTACTTTTTAAGTTTGTTGTAAAAAAAAACATTTCCTACACACTAACTTGCTCTAAGCCTTAAACCACTGGAAAAAAATGTTTAATACTTACTGCCTCAAGCTTGCACAAAGCACAAGTATTGGAGGCAAAAAGCAGCGCATCTTTTCCCCCTTGCACTAAATTCTCACTGTCGCCAAATTCCCAACTTTTACACGCTGTTTACGATGTACTCCTTTTAGGTCCCTCTTTGTGACCATTCTGTGTATTAGCAGATACAGTTTACCTTTCGCAGGATCATTGAATCATAGAATGGTTACCACACAGAAGGAGGCCATTCAGCCCATCAAGTCCTTGCTGGCTTTCTACAAGAGCAACTCATCTAGTCCCACTCCCCTGCTCTATCCCTGCAGCCTTGCAATTTTTGCCTTTCAGGTGCCTATCTATTTCCCTTTTGAAGGCCACAATTTCCTCATGTCACCTCTGGTTCTTTTGCCAATCATCTTTAAATCTGTGCCCTCCGGTTCTTACCACTCAGCCAAAGGGACCAGTTTCTCTCTCTCTACTCTTGTCTAGACTTCTCGTGATTTGGATTTTTTTTTTTTCTGGACACGGACACAGAAATTCTACCCTTAAAAGTCAGGTGAAATCCCATGACAGAATACCTTTCAGCAGATCACACCATCCTGTGACACCTAGTGTTTCAAAGGAGTTGAGTCACCCTCTCTGTCTTGCTGTCCATTGTTTTGTTATGCATCTACACTAAAGGTGCTATGAAAATACAAACTGTTGTTCTTGATATGGAATCAAAGGGCTGAATTTGCAATTTGGGGACAGGAAACGGGAGCCGGGTCTGTTTCCGGGTCCTGAACCCTCCCCAATGGGTGGGGGAGATATTTTGATTGGGGCACACCCTTAATTGGCATGGAGACAGGTTTCCTGTCCAGTTACGGGTGGCGGGTGGGCTCTCGAAGCTTGGAGGGTCAATCAGAGACCTTTCAGCTTCAGAGGAGCACCCGGCTGCAGTAAATGGTAAGTAACTGAGAGGGTCCTTGAACAGGAACATATAAAATCGTGAGGGGTCTTAACAGGGTGGATGTGGAAAGGATGTTTCCCCTTGTGGGGAGAATCTAGAACTATGGGTCACTGTTTTAAAAATATGGGATAGCCCATTTAAGACAGAGATTAGGGGAAACTTTTTCTGAGGGTGGTGAGTCTTTGGAATTCTCTTCCTCAAAAGGCAGTGGAAGCAGAGTCTTTGAATATTTTTGAGGCAGAGGTAGATAGATTCTTGACAAGCAAGGGGGTGGGAGGTTATCGGGGGTAGGTGGGAATGTGGAGTTGAGGTTACAATCAGATCAGCCATGATCTTGTTGAATGGCGGAGCTGGCTCGAGGGGCCGAGTGGCCTACTCCTGCTCCGAATTTGTATGTACCAATTCGGGAAATCACTTACAGCTGATTAACAGTAAACTGCCACTGAAAGTCCCTTTCTGTTAACTAACTTGCAGCTTCTTCTACAGTTTTTAAAGTTCCAAGTTAAATTCAAAATGTTAAACTAAATTTCAGTTTGATATATGCTACTTACCAGAGAATTCCACTCCTCCATAAATTCCCAACATTTCCATTTCCAAACACTCTGCGATCAGTCTGCAGTATAGAGGTAACGCTAATAACACCACATAGGTTCCAAAAAGACAATCGATGATAGCAGTGAAAGTATTGATGAAGTCTCACTGTAGTTTTCTTATCGCTGTAAATCGTAATGTGGAGATTAAGTCCAGATGAAAATTACTGTACTGTAAAGTGGATATCTGTTGCTGTTTTGTTGGCCAATATGAAAGGAAACTGCAAAGTTTGTCGGATGGTGGGAGAACGATTCGCAGATGTCTGGAATGGGACGAGCATGATTTCCAAAAACTAGTTTGTTATTGCTAACCGCTTGCAGAATGTCCAGCGAGCAGCCTGGGTCCCCTTGATAGACCTCATGGCCATTGTGCTCATAGAGTTAGACATTACATCAATTATTAAACCAACTATTCAAATCTAATGTCAGAACCTCCACTTTGTTTTAAGCTAAATTTGTATCTGAATGAGGGATTTCCTCAGCAGATATTGTGCCATTCACTGCCAAGGTCTGACACCTGACAGATGTATCTGAAACAGATTCTAAGTGAAGAGTGTTTCTTATTATTTTCTTCATTGATGCCAGAAAGTTACACAGAGCAAGGTCGAATACACAAGTGGTACAACTACATTAATTATAAATCTAGTGGAGTCTGAGCTGTAAAACTTAAAAGGCATATATAAACAATTACATCATCATCTGGATTGCAACCAAAGAAATTTGGAGCCCTACTGGGTAATTGGTCTTTGTGCAATTTTTTTTTTGTCTCATTTATACTGTATATACTTTAGGGATGACAATTGACCTGGATTCTGCAAACTATGTAATCTGAATTGGGATAGTTTTCCTTAATTAGTTGAATACTGTGTGCTTGATTGTTATTAAAGGAACATACACAATCATTTTGCTCATGGTCGGGCTGGACTTTCCTGCAGGCTTCGGGGGCCCTGATGTCGGGACCAGATTGGGGGAGTGGGGGGGGGGTTGGTCCTGAGCTGCACTTTCTGGGAGCCAGACCAGGGGGAGCTATTTTCCCAGAGGCGGCCTACTAATTGGCCGTCTCTGATCTTGCCATCCTTCCCGATGCTGCTGGCCCAATCACAGGGCCAGCAGCTCTAGAGCCTTGGCAGCCCCCACCGAGAGCGATGGACGCTGTTGAGGCAGGAAGGAGAACACGAGGGAACCTCAAAAGGGAGGCGCCCTCGGAGTGGTGAAAATAATATTTTTTCGAGGGGTCTAGCAGGCAAGCCGCTCTTCCGTTGGCGGCATTTGGCTTGGGGTGGGGCCTTTGCTGCTATTGGCCCCCCTCTTTGGGGGATGGAGTGTCACCTCTGATGGCCACAGCCTCCCCCACCCCCCCCCCAATCCCAGGACTGCCACAGGGAGGCCATCTCCATAAAGCTGGCGGCCTCTGTACACGGCTGTCGGGGAGCTGCTCTGCCACCGACGCGCACTCTAAATAGGGCTGTAAATATGTAGATTGGTTTCACGTCACCCAGCGGCAGGAATGGGTCAGGTGCCGTCCCGTTGAGGCTCCCCACGATTTTTCTGGCCCACCCCCAATTCCATCAGCTTGGGGTCTAGAATACTCTGCTCATTGAGAGGGTAAAATGTATTATCATTGGCATTTCCACACTCCGGCCAGAAAAAAAATATCTTTTTGGCTTTCGAGGGACTTAACTTTACAAAGCCAAATCTGAAGCCAAAGTCTGAATGAATGAAATATCTTTCCGTAGTGTGGGCTGTGATGCAAGTTTTCGTCACATTAGATTCAGGAACAATGAAGGCTGGAGTAGTGCTATTTACTGCTAGATAATGTCAACCATGATAAACTATTTTACCTGGTCCTGAACAGTAGACCAGCAGACATTACCCAGCTGTTCCTTCACTGTCGCTGGGTCAAAATCCAGGTATCTACACCCCAAGGACTGCAGCGGTTCAAGAATGCAGCTCATCACCACCTACTCGAGGGGCAATTAGGGATGGGCGATAAATGCCTGCCTAGCCAGCAACACTCACATCCCACGAACAAATATTTAAAAATTACCCGTGCTTGAAAAGGGGGGCAATTTCAAAACTTATCTTCCAAAACAATGAGGTGGGGGAGGGGAGAAATTTTAACATTAAAGAGTGAATAGTCATTTAGTAGTGCAGAACGTGAGTATTGCTGAAAATAGAGACATGTTGGAGTTTTTTCGTCTTGCACTCACCAGGACAGTCTGCAAGAATAACCAATGTAAGGGAAAGCAACAACTCATACTGCTTGAGAAGAGAGTGCTGATTGGTTGGCAAGTGAACTCTGATTGGTAGAGGTGTTGCCATGGAGAATGCACCAGTTTACGGTGACTGGCAATTGGCAGTCGCTTACTTTGTTCAGAATGAAAACACTGAGATTGGCAGTGTGTTTGGGAAGTAGGCTCCAACCTGCTGACTTCTGGATTTAACTGCTTCATGTTCAGCTGCATGTAAGGAAAACCCCTTGGGAGAGGCAGGGCTGCTAATTTAAATTTATTAAGAGGTAACTAACAGCTGTTTTAGCAGGGATTTCCAACTGGACCTGTGGCTGCATGGGTTTCCCAAGCTTCCTGGATCTCACCAGTGGAAAGCAGCAATTGAAGGAATGACAGGCAAAAAAAATCCCACAAGTACTGAGGCTTCACGCCTGCTTCCTTGCCTAATTGAAAGGCTTTTGATAACCGTACTTGTTCTGCGTTTACTTTCACTACTTTGGAGTTGAATGCTGTTACTCTGGAGGTGACCTTCTCTACATTGGAGGTTTGTGCGTCTGATCTCCAGTTTCCATCTGTCACATTAGTTCAGCATGGTTGCTGCTTGTGGTGCTTTACCCAGGACTTCTGATGAGGACCAAGAAAAGCAGCAGCAAAAACAGCACTAGCAGCAGGGGGGGACCAGCAGCGTGAGCACAATCAGCCTTTTCCTGACAGACCTATTGCTCTGCAGGAGATAGAGGCTGAGCTGAGAGCTCCAGCTTGCAGAAGGCAGTTCCCACAATGCAGAGTATGTCGGCAGAGGATCAGCTCCCTGGACATGTCTGAACACTAGTGTCTTAGGAGGCGCAGGGTATCTCACCAGCTCGTCGCAGACAATTGCAGCCCGTTGGAAGACGACCTGCTGCCAATTGGATCTGGAGGCTACACTTTACCAGGTGGTTGTCAAAGTCACAACTGCCCTCAGCGTCGTTGGGCGGGATTTTCCTTTCTGAGTCGGAACCCCCAACGTCAGGGTCAAATGTGAGTCCCGACCCCGCACTGTGTTGGGAGCTGTCACCCAACATGGATTTTGCCTGGATTCGCCAATTAGTGGCCAGCGGGCATGCTGACTGTCCAATTAAACGTACGAACATACAAAATAGGAGCAGGAGTAGGTCACTCGAGCCTGCTCCACCATTCAACACGATCATGGCTGATCTGATTGTAACCTCAACTCCACATTCTCGTCTACCCCCAAATAACCTTTCAGCCCCTTGCTTATCAAGAATCTATCTACATCTGCCTCAAAAATATTCAGACTCTGCTTCCACCACCTTTTGAGGAAGAGAATTCCAAAGACTCACGACTGTCTGAGAGAAAGAATTTCTCCTCATCTCTGTCTTAAATGGGTGTCCCCCTTATTTTTAAACAGTGACCCCTAGTTCTAGATTCTCCCACAAGGGGAAACATCCTTTCCACATCCACCCTGTCAAGACCCCTCATAATCTTACATGTTTCAATCAAGTCGCCTCTTACTCTTCTAAACTCCAGCAGATACAAGTCCAGCCTGTCCAACCTTTCCTCATAAGACAATCCGCCCATTCCGGGTATTAGTCTAGGATTGTGGCAGGCTCTCAAAGCTGGAGAGCCAATAGGAGCCAGAACCTGCCGTTGCTCTACCTTAAAATATCTTGGAACATTTGAACTAAAAATTGGCCACAGCTGCCTGCAGCTGCAGCTGTGACTGAGTGGGCGGGGAGGCGGAGGGTGGGGGGGGCCTCAAAGTCATCCTGGGACCCCGATCAGGCACTGGGAGACAGCCTCCAGACGGCTGCCATGCTGCAGACGCCATGGGAGACCCCACAGACCAACTGGAAAATTCCAGTAGGCCTCTGATCAATGGCCTTAATTGGCCTTTTTAATGACCTTAACCAGCTACCCGTTCTGACCTCAACAATCGGCCTTCCCAAACTGGCTCCAGGAGAGGATGGTGCTGGTAAACCAGCACGCCGACCGGCGGCGCGTAATTCCATTCCCGCTTGCCGCAGTTCCCGCCCCAATCGGCCTCCGAAAATCATGCCGTTTGCCTCAGGTTCCATTCAGGGATTGGCAAGAGACTTTTGGAGGATTTTGCAGTCAACCGCCCACAAATGCACCACACGGGTGATCGATGCCATGCTTGCCAGGGTAGGCAATTATGCACACTTTGCCACCGATGAACCCAGGCACAATGAGCGGGCGCTTGGGTTTGCGGCTCTTCCCGCAGGTGCAGGCGACATTGACTGCACACACGTGGCAGTCAAGGCACCACCCCCGATGACTCAGGAGTGTCTGGGAACTGAAAAAGGCTTCACTCTATCAAGGTTCAACCCCAAGAAGATCATTAGGCAGGTGTGTCTGTGCGTGTGTGCGTGTAACATCCCCCGGGAGCTGCCACGATGCATTTGTCCTGCGCCAGTACACCCTTCCTGAGCTCCTCGCACCTCAGAACAGACTTATTGGCTGGCTGCTTGTAGAAGAGGACCACCCTCTTAAAATGTGGCTGATGGCATCCATGAGGAGCCCAAGCAATCAAGCCCAAGAGCACTACAATTGAAGTCATGTGATAAGTGCCATTGAGCAATCAATTTTAATGCTGAAGATGCACTTCTGGAGGCCCCCTTCAATAGACACAGGGTCTCAGGAATGTTCGTGTTGTGCTGTACTCTGTACAACATAGTGCAACAGTGAGGTTTGGACCTGCAGGTGAACAGGCAGCAGATCGCAGCCTCTTTGGAGGAGGAGAAACCTGAGGTGGGCATGGGACGAGCTGCAGCGCACGTCGTGGCCTCATAATGGCAAGATTTAGTTAGTGTGCACCAACGTACCCATCTGGCAGCCACATGCTGAGCCCCCAGCTCCCTCCCCAGCACAAAACAGTTCTGCAGTCAACAAAGCATCCCTTTCACACACACCCATTGCTCAAGCTTTTAGTCTTGCCTTTCCATTCATCACAAGTCCGAAGGCCACGTGCTAGGCAGCAGGTAAAAATGGGAAAGATGGGAAAGTGGTGGAAAGAAATAATATTTATGTGACTCAAAGATTAAACAAAAACGTAACAATCTAACATTGTGCAACACATCCACGTGCGGACCTTTGTGCAACTACCAATCTTTGCTCTTTTACTGCTACTTCGACATGGTGCAATCCCCATGGTTTCAGCAGAGCTGCTCCAATCTCTGCTTCGACTGCTGAAATGCTCTTGACCGATGAGCTCTGGGTTTTGGAGTCTGTGAGGGCCCCACCGAAGACTGCTCCACCTGCACCAGTGCAGGGGCAGACTCAGCCATTGGGACATAGGGCAACAGTTCGGGCACTGACTTGTAGAGAGGGGGCACAAATGGCAAGAAGTGGAAATGCTTTGAGAAGAGGTCCCACTTCCAGGTCCCCTTTCTCCATCTTCCCTCTCATGGCCCGCCCACGCTTGCAATGAGCTGGGAAACACTTTTCCACACATCCAATGGTGTGCTGGAGAACCAAAGCTAGGGTTTCATCAATCCTGTTTAAGAGGTGGCACTCAAAATCTGAAAGCCATTGGTGAAAACCAGAATGCACTTGTTTGCTTGCCACCTTTGGTCCATGCAGCTGGCCACTTTTTTTCCCCCATAGACAATGACGCCATTGCAAAGGCCTGTGACACTCATGCTTGAGAGAGACTCATTCAGTCTTTCTCCCAGCGTGCACAGTACGGGTGAAAAGCCTGCCGGTACATCACACATTCTTTGCAGCTGCTCCAGAATTGCCTTCTTTGCCGACCGCCACCCACCCCCCCGAGGTTCAGCATTGTGTGAGGCTGAGCAGAGCTTAGAGGGTCCTGCACCTTCCGACACGGACTCTCCACTGCTGTCCCCGTCTGCTCCATCTGCTGTTGCTCACTTGTGTGAGACGCAGGGTGAAAATAAAACTCTGTCTCACCAATCGCACTGAAGTGTATGTATCTGAGCAGGTGCATGGTCTGCACGAGTCCTGTGCTCATGCCCCCTCAGAGTGTGTGACCTCCCTGAGCAGGCGTCTTCCTCTTGCTGCGGGTCACTTGATGGGCTTGTGGGAGTTTAAAGACACGAATTAGGACTGTCACGGTAAGAAGTTGTTAAGTGAACATTATGCACGTGATCATATTTCACTGACACTGACATCAAGTTAACATGAGTGAGTGTTGTATGTCATGTGGCTGTGTGACATTTAATTCTGTTACCAGGTAGTTGGGAATCTCCCATCTCTCCGTCTCCTATGGCCAGGCAAGATTCAGTTAATCTCCTGCCTCGTCCTCTGCAGCTGTAGTATTGAGAGAGCTGGAGGTGGCCCTCCAGCTCTCTCTCTCTCCCTCATGTACTGTGCTCCCTTCTCCTGCATGTGGCAGCAGTGTGTACCATCTACAAGATGCACTGCAGCAGTTCACCAAGGCTCCTTTTGACAGCACCTTCCAAACCCGCGACCTCTACCACCTAGAAGGACAAGGGCAATAGGTGCATGAAAACACCACCACCTGCAAATTCCCCTCCAAGACACACACCATCCTGACTTGGAAATATATCGCTGCCGTTCCTTCACTCACTGGGTCAAAAACTTGGAACTCCCTCCTGATTGCACTGTGGGTGTACCTACACCCCAAGGACTGCAGGGGTTCAAGAAGGCAGCTCACCACCACCTTCTCGAGGGCAATTAGGGATGGGCAATAAATGCTGCCCTAGCCCGCGGTGCCCACATCCCACGAACGAATCAAAAAAGGAGACCTGTGTGTGACAGTAATGGAATGTGCTGAACAGATGGATGAACAACATTGGTTGAGGGTGACTATGAGGGAGAGGTGTGTCATTGCATTGAGATGAGGGAGAGTCTCCATGGTAGAAGGTCAGATGGCAATCTGAGGCAGTGCATAGATAGAAAGGGATGGGTGCACTTGCAAAGTGTGAGGCTTGGGAAAGATGTCTGAGGGGATTGGGGTTAGACACACATCAGGGTGCAGTTGAATGTGCCACTGTAGTCATCTTGCCTGCTCTTAAACCTCTCCTGGCACTGTGTCCAGGAATGTGGCACCACACTGCTGCTAACTCCCTCAGAAATCTCCAGCCACGCCTCCTTGCTCTCGAAGACAGGACTCATCCTGCTGCCAGCAGGGAAGAGTATCTCCCCGTGGGCCCTTGCACCCACAGCACCAGGTATAGGCAGGCATCTGTAAACTAAGGTACAGCCTTGTGAAGTTGGGAATACATTAGTACAGCTGCTTCTCCTGTTCCCTCCAACAATTGTCATCATCGCAGTGTCCCTTTAAGTAGTTTGGCTGAAATAGACTCATGAGGGTGGTCATCATGCCCACTCTTGCCAGAATTCAGGTGCAAATGCAGTGGCTGGGTTAAAAAACTACTGACAGACATGCTGTAGAAACTTCCGTGTTCCCCACGCACTTTCCAGCTCCCCCCACCCCCCACCCCCCCCCCCCCCCACACAGGCTGCCGGCAGGTCACACAGTTAAAATTCTCTTCAATATTTCAGTGAGCAAGTGATTGATCTGTGGAACTGGCTGCCGAGGGAGATGGTGGGAGCAGTTAGCATTGAATCATCCAAATGCAAATTAGATAGAATTCTTTCGGAAAACGCCACAGTTTATCAGTAATTTGAGACCTGCCGTGTGGTGGGTGTGGCATACTTGGGAGGCGCAGGTGGCTTTGGATGGGCTGGAGTTTAGTTCCAGGGTCCCAATCCTGGACTGAATTCCGGGTCAGAAACCCGGGAGTGTCTGTGGCGGGACTGTGGAGGAGATTTTGGAGGAGTCAGCCGAGGCGTACAGGAGCCCTGTCCAATTGAGGATAGTGGGTGGGCTCTGCAGCCGGGAGGACTAATGGGAGCACCCGAGGCTCTGGGAGAGGTGGGTGCTGCCACTGTAGGTGGGAGAACGAGAGGGAAACTCGAGATGGAGGTTAGAAAGCTTAAAAATAAAATATGGCCACAGCTGCCAGGCCAGGATTGTGCAAGGGGATCCCCTCCTAAGGATGGCCTGTGGTTCCAACTGTGGCTGTCTCACACCCGCAGCTCCCAGAAGTAGTGTGGGAATTAAGGGAGGCATCGCTGATACCTTGGCTTCCTGCCGGGAGGCCGCCTTCATCCATCTGCTGGCTTTCAACCTCAGCAGGGGCATGTCTCTTGTCTGGAAGCATAAACTGCTAACAGAAAGCAGCAGTTATTTGTAAAGTAGATTGCAAAAATGGCAGCATTTCCATAGTCTGTGAATTACAATGTGATTCCTTTCTCTTTTCAAAATGAACAGAACGCTTCATCTCCCTGAAATAGTAGATCCTGCTTACCCCCTCACCTCCAAAATACATGATTTAATTATAGATAGATTCGAGGTCTATTCACATTCAGTGCATTTCACTGATCTTGTAGATGGTACACACTGCTGCCACTGTGTGATAGTGGACGAGGGTGTGAATGTTGAATGTGGTGAATGGGGTGTCAAGCAAGTGGGCTGCTTTTGTCCTGGGAGCTTCTTGAGTGTTGTTGGAGCTGCACTCATCCAGACAAGTGGAGAATATTCCATCACACTCCTGACTTGTGCCTTGTCGATGGTGGAAAGACTTGAAGTGAGTTACTCGCTGCAGAATTCCCAGCCTCTGACCTTGTAGCCACAGTATTTATATGGCTGGTCTAGTTAAGTATCTGGTCAATGGTAACCCCCAGGATGTTGATGGTGGGGGATTCAGCGATGGTAATGCTGTTGAATATCATGGGGGTTGGTTAGATTTTGACATTAAAGCAAACGAAGTACTAGCTGCCAACATTCATCATTGCTTGTTTTACACTAAATTTATGGAAATGTAAGCCTAGAATTCACTGTTGTCTGTATTTGTGAAATTTAACACATCTGCAGTACATTTATTTGACCGCTATTTTAATGAATTCATTAACCCAGTTAAAATGTACATTGATTTCCATGTTAAAACGGCAGATGGAAGAATTGCAGTCATTTCTCGGCTATGGTTAGAAAGTCAGCACAGGTGTTCAATCAACTCTGATTGCCTGGACTTCATATTCATTGTGAATAATTCCAAACGTGGTTCCCAGTAACAGTGTGGTTTCCTTTGTGTGTCTAGCACCTGTCTGATCACACTACAGTGTGTTTTCACTTATAGTGTTGGCAATAATGCAGAGCTGGGGCATACAACCAGTGTCCGCTATTGATGAATGCGAGGAAAGAATGAACTGATACATGAGTAGAATAATTCATATTTGGTAATTTTTATTTTTTTCTTATTTAAGACAGGAATGTGAAAATTCTAAAATAGTTGGACTAAGAGCAATTACACGCAAAAACAATGAATTTGAATAGCATTTAAAAAAAAATTATGCAACATCCATTGAGTTAGATTTTTCTGGATTTTAAGCCATAAATATGTGACTCAATAATGTTGAAGTATATTCCCATCTTGCCCCCATACCACCTCCTCCCACCCCTCGCTGCCGACTGTTCCCCAGACTTCCACACACCCTACATATAATCCCGTCATGGCATTTTCACATCGGTCTCCCTTACTCCAAACTCACCTCTCCCATGAGACTCGCATCTTGCTTCCTCTATTCCCATCTAATGCAATTTCTAAGTACGCAGCTATCTCTTCTGATCTGTATACTCCCTTCCTCAAACCCCATCCCTCTTTACTCAAAATTGCTGTCTTTATCGCTTCCTCAAATCTCCTAATGGCCAGTGCAGGGGTAAGCTGCTACAATTGGCTTTGCTGCTTTAGGCTTGAAATGAGACAAATCAGCCCATGCTTGCACTTCTGATTGTTAAGTGATCCCACATGCAAAGAGGATTAGGTTCAGTTGAGAAGTCTCTCGAAGTCAAATGATCTGGCAGCGCTCGCTGTGAAGGCCTGTGCACAAAGTTGGATCTCGGGCTCAGGTGATAGAGGACTGCCAAAGGAACTATGCTGCAGTATGAGTCACTGCCTTTGGAAGAGGAGGGTAAAAAGTTTGAATACAGTTCCTGAATTCTTTGATTGCAGTGAGAATCATTGTTTGCATCAGTTATACGTCATTTAAAGAAGCGAATTAGTAAAACTATCTGACTCTTGGCTTTCACCATAATATGGAAAAGTCCATCGCCAAGACCAGCCCAACACCTACCACCCTGCCAAAAGGTGGAAGTGCAGAGCAAGGGAGAAAAAGGATAAAGTGGGGCCCAATAAGGGGAATAAAGAGAAAAGGCAGATAGTAAAAGTCAAATCGTTGTAACCTTTTTCAGGTATTTTATGTCCTCAAAAATCTGATTCTTTTTATCTCCATTTCGAATAATCTGAATTAGAAAACGATATCCGAAAAGTGTACAAGATAGTATTCAAAATTTTAATTAAATTCTTACATTAAAGATCCTCTTGCTCAAAATATTAAATGAGCAAGGTTCGGAATGATTTGTGCAGTTGTTTTCTGAGGCATATGACATGCTTCTGCACTATTTTTATATAAAACACAGATTCTGTTATGATTAAAGAAGGATGTGGTCTGTTGGGAGAATGCAATTGTAATTAAAATGTTTTGTTTGGAACACTGAGACAAACAGAATACTTTGGGGCAGCCGACTTTAATTCTGTCCATGTGTAGCAATACCCGCATGGCTGTGTCTACCATTTGCTGATACAGTGATACACAAGCTCAGTGGTTCAACTACATGTAGTCCCTACTCTTCAAATAAAAAGTTTATCCAATTTTGTGACTTTTTATTTAGAGGTTTGATCTTTATAAACTGCGTTTGGTATGCCGAGTTTTAAAATATACAATGTATAGTGGTACAGTAAAGAACTGCACATATCCACATTTAGGCAAGACATGGCTGTGTCATTTCTGCTACACAGGTTGTGCACCTTCAATTTCGCCATTGTAAACTGTGCAGTGTAATTTGGAGCCATTGAACTGCCTGTGAACTTTCACATCTACACTTTTAATCTTTCTACTGTCTGCAGAGAGCCAACTATCGCTCTTGTTACATTAAAGTTTAACTGTCCAGTGAGCAGGGCT
Organism: Heterodontus francisci; assembly: GCF_036365525.1. Taxonomy (NCBI): domain Eukaryota; kingdom Metazoa; phylum Chordata; class Chondrichthyes; order Heterodontiformes; family Heterodontidae; genus Heterodontus; species Heterodontus francisci. The sequence goes on along the minus strand of NC_090402.1, from coordinate 9,377,796 downwards.
CTTCACGTGCATGAAAGTGCACTTGTGCAGAGTTGCATTTTTCCTGTCCAGAAAGTAATGTCGAACAGGTGGTTTAATTTGGGTCAGCTGGGTTTGTGGTCCTCTAATCAGAAACTTGTCTCACACTTGTATAATTACAATATTCTGGGAGGTCTACATTGGTGCATAGATTTTGAACAGACTATTTATCTGTAGTTTCTGAATGACATGACATTCCTCCCAACTTGGTACCTTTGTAGATTCCATTCTTACCATTTGCAAGGTATCTGATTCTTGTGTTAATTAACAAACATTTGTTAATAGCAAATTAAATGGGCAATAGAGAGTCGAGAAAAAAATCCAAAGCTCAAAACATTTGCAATTGAATATCAAAGGGGCCCAAAGATCTGCAAGTGGAAACTTGTCCTGTTTAGTCACACGAAGACAGCCAACTACAAATACAATAGATATATATCATAGCACAGTATATTCTCTTTTTACCTGGTATTCTGAGGTCATATATTGCTTTGTTGACTTTTACAAAAGAACTAGTCATGAGTTCATGTGGGTGCAATACTGGTCGGAAATTATAATGGACTATTTAGCTGATTATGTTGAGCATTGATTTCCTGCACAAAATGATTCGGGAAATTCATAAAAACTAACTCAAATCCAACCTTTTGCTTGTTAAGACCTCACTAAAGGCTAGTCAAGAATGATGTAGGAAGGGAGATAATGGAAAGGTCAGTTCAAAACTCCAGTTCAACCCAGCGAACAGGAAGATTTTAAGCTGGCACCAATGCCTTCGGAAATTGAGTCACTTGCCCTGTCCTGTTGGATCATATTGCTCAGTTTCAAAGAGTATATGCTACGCTTAACTTATTTCGTAAAGAACATGTGAGCACTTTATTTTGTGCGCAAGATTATAGATTTATAACAAAATGGCTGAAAATTGGATAGCTGTGCTTCAAGCTTTACCAACAGCTAGTAAATGTCCTGTGCAATTGTTCTTGGATAGAAGAGGTGGAGCTGATGCGTCTGGCAGATCAGGAAAATTATTTATTTCAAGCAAAATGCACTGATCGGCACCCCTAGGGCAGCAATGGGGAAGGGGTGTGACCTGTGTAGAGTGTGGAGGGACCAGGGTTTGAGGCTGCACTGGGAGGGAGAGGAGTCTAGCTGTAGCATTTCAGGTAGGCTTTTGAAGAAGGAACAGCAGAGAAGATGGAATACAGGCAGAGCCAAGAGGGGAATAGAAGTGGATACAGGAATCATAGAGAGTGGCACAAAGACTCCTTGAATCTAGTTCGTGCTGATTTCTGGTTCACCATTAAAGGCTACAATTTTTAAGCCTTGAAAAAACAGTTTTGCTAAATTATAACATTGAAGTTTGGCGGGGGAACACTGAATAACAGAGCAAAATACAAATCGGACAGCAACAACCCTTGATATGATTCTAAAATTCAGTAGCATGAGTTTGGTATGCCACAGTCTGCTTTGAAAAATTGGTAGCATGTGATTAAAATTAAAATTGATCCTGACTTGTTTCATGGGCCCAGAAGTTCTCTGTTGTCCCCTCCATCACTAAGACCGCCCACTGCCACCTCTGTAACATCACCCATCTCCACCCCTGCCTCATTTCAGTTGCTGCTGAAACCCTCATCCATGACTTTGTTTTCTCTGGACTCAACTACTCCAGTGCTTGCTCTCCTTCCATCTGGCACCTTCTGTAAAATTAAACTTGTCCAAAGCTGCTCTTATTTTAACTCGTACCATTCACCCATCTTGCTGGCCTACATTGAGGCTCCCTGTCTGACAACGCCTCAATTTTAAAACCTTATCCTTGTTTTTAAATCCCTCTATGACCTCGTCCCTCCCTACCTCTGTAACCTCCTCCAACTCTGGCCTCTTGATCATCCCCAATATCCTTGCAGGTTTTAAAAACAATTCATTATGACGTTTCTTTATGGGTTGAAGAAGTTTGCTCTAAGCATCTTCTCCTGTTCCTTGACATTCCAAGAAAATCAGAATAAAACACTGCTAAAGGTCTGTCTCTGTTGCTCTGTGACACTGTGAGGCCGATACCGGGGTACTGCAAGTACAAAGTAGAAATTGTAGAAAACACTCTGAGGGTTGGTTTGTGTTCTGGGTTTTATGTTGGGGTGCTGAATACAAAAGCAAAGTGATGTTGTGGAATCCATTAATTAGGTCACAGTTGGAGGCATTACAGAAAGGACGTTGGAGCCACGGAAAAGAAACAGGATGATACCAAGGATGACTGGATGGGGTTATGATGAGACTTGACAAATGAGGGCGGTAATCACTGTAGCTTAGACGATTAAGGAGCAATTTATTTGAAGTGTTTAAAATTATGACTGAGTTTAAGACTAAATAGTGAAAAATTATTTCCACTACTCAAATCGGGGGCTATGAATTTAGGATTAGCACTCGAAGCTTAAAGGAGAGATTTGAAGAACTTTTTCACATAAAGGGCTATTAGAGTTTGGAATATATTACCACAAGTGGCTATTGTAGCTGAGAGAATCATGCATTCAAGACAGAATGAAATACTTGATGAAAACATTAAAGGGCACAGGGAAATGATGGAAATAATATCAAAGGAAATCCTTCTGGTGGGGGGCTAGCACTGGTTTGATGAGCCCAGTGACCTTCTCGACTGAAATTTGTGTGATTCATAATGTGGTGACATGCTGATTCAGTTTAAGAGCTTATTGTATATAACTTTTTAGCTCCATTATTCTGAAACATGGTGCTGTAATCAGCAAATGAAAATATTCATGGTGATTTTGTTGAACTGGTATAAATCAGTGCCAGAAAAAAAAAAACCATGGTTTAACCAGTCATTGCTTCAGCAGCAAAGATTCTGGTGGTTTTTGCTGTACATTGAAGCACTTGGGATTAAAGCCAGTTTGGAATGGATTCAATCTTTCATGTGCAGTACAACCAGGGTTTTATTTTCCTCCTGTAGCTCATTCTTTTGGCTCCAATACACCATTTACCTCGAAAAATGGTCAGCTTCCAGCAGTGTTTGAATCGAGCGGTGCTGCTGTTTCTAATGATCCAACACGCACAGACACAAAGTTTTCTCTTTGTGAACCTTTTTTTTCCTCTAAAAATCGAGATTTCTCCAGCTGGTCCTGAACTGTGGCCAAGATAAATAGGAGGAAAAGGACAGGAGGGGAACTTTGATTCTTTTTTTTAAAAAAAAAGCAGTCAGTACCAAATGAAGATATGGTTTTCCTCAGGTTTATGGGACCTTGTGACATGATCAGTAGTCTGAATTTAAAAACAACATTCTCAACATAATGAAACTCCGTTTCAGCTGCTTCAGATATTTAGTTAAGGGATCTATAAAAAGGCACCATAATACATGATTAAAGGTAAGAGTTTTAGGAGAGAGGGCAGGAGAAGCTTCTTCAGAGAATTCTGAAGCTGCAGAATTCCCTGCCAGGGTTAGTTTTGGAGCAGGAACTATGTCAACATTCAAGATTAGACGGGAGAGATGCATGAAGTCAAAGAAAAAGAAACTTGCATTTATATAGCACCTTTCACAACTACCGGCCATCTCAAAGCACTTAACAGTCAATGAACTACTTTTGAATGGTAGTCACTGTGGTACTGTAGGAAACGCTGCAGCCAACTTGCACACAGCAAGATTCCACAAACAGCAGTGTGATAATCACCAGATAATCTGTTTTTGTGATGGTGTTTGAGGGATAGATATTGGCCCCAGGACACTGGGGATAACTCCCCTGCTCTTCTTCAAAATGGTGCCTTAGGATCCTTTAATTCCACTTGAGACGTCAGTTTAACGTCTGATCTGCAAGACAGCGCCACCAACAATGCAGCACTCATCAGTAATGCACTGAGGTATCAGCCTTGATTTTTGCACTCAAGTCTCTGGAGTGGGATTTGAGCCCAGACCTTCTGATTCAGAGGCAGGAGTGTTACTAACTGCACCAGGGCTGACACCTTGTTGTAGGAGTTGAAGTGATGTGGGAACAGGATGTGTAACTGTGATTAGAATTATTATATGCCTGCAGAGAGGGTGAACACTGAAATGGACTGGTTGAGCTGAATAGCTTGTTTCCATGTTGTCGTCATCTAGGTATGAACAACAATGACTTTGATTTAAATAGCACCTTTAGTGTAATAAAACTCAGAGGTGCTTCACAGGAACGTTATAAAGCAAAATTTGACCAAATTCAGTGTCAAATTTAATTGCGATTAGGTCAGGTGAACAAAAGATTGGTCAAAGAGGTAGGTTTTCATGAGCATCTTAAAGAAGGAGAGGGAGGTGGAGAGATGGAGGGGTTTATAAAGGAAATTCCAGACTTTGGAGCTCAGTAAAGGCCTGCTCAGGTATACAATTTAAACCGGACCTGGGCCCGACCCGACCACATCTAACCCGAACCCGACCCAGGCCCGAATCCTCGACTACTGGAAATTAATGACGCTTACTCTTACTCTCACTCTTCCCTTTCCCTCCCTGACCAAAAGGCAGCACTGCCACTGTGTCCGACCCAGCTCAACCCGAACCGAGCCCAAATGCCAGACCCGGAAGAGTGACCCGACCCGAACCCGACACGTCGTCTGGTCCCATCGGGTTCAGGTCAGGTAGCCATGCTCTAGAGTCCAGGCTGCTGAAGGCATGGCCATCAATAGTGGAGCAATTTAAATCAGGGATGCTGAAGAGGCCAGAATTGGAGGAGCACAGATATCTCAGGGGGTTGTGGAGCTGGAGGAGATTAGAGATATAGGGAGAGGTGAGGCCATGGAGGGTTTTGAAAACAAACACGAGAATTTTAAAATCAAGGGATTGCTTAACTTAATTTAGGTCTGCGAGCACAGGTGTGATAGATCAATGGGAAGGTGCGAGTAAAGACAAGGGCAGCAGACATTTGGATGATCTCAAGTTTACGGAGGGTAAAATGTGGGATGCCGGCCAAGAGTGCATTGGAATATTCAAGTCTGGAGGTAACAAAGACATGGATGAGATTTTCAGTGGCAGATAAGCTGAGTTGGGCGATGTTATATAGGTGGAAATAAGCAATCTTGGTGATGGCACGGATATTTGGTCAGAAGTTCATCTCTGCGTCAATTATGACATGAAGGTTGCAAACAGTCTGGTTCAGCCTCAGACAGTTGTCAGGGAGAGGGATGGAGTGGATAGCTAGGGAATGGAGTTTGGAGCGGGGACTGAAGACAATGACTTCAGTCTTCCCAGTATTTGGTTGGAAGAAATTTCTGCTCATCCAGTACTGGATGTCGGTCAAGCAGTCTGATAATTTAACAGGGAGTGGAGGAGCCAAGAGAGGTGGTGGTGAGGTAGAGCTGGGTGTCCTCAGTGTACATGTGAAAACTGACACCGTGCTTTTGGATGATGTTGCTATAGGGCAGGATGTAGGTGAGAAATAGGAAGGGGTTGAGGATAGATCCAAAGAACAAAGATTCAGTGAGTGCTATTAAAGAGAAATGCCCACAGCAAAGAGTTAGTTAAAATACTGACTGCCAAACATTTTGGAGAGTTAGCAAAATAGAGTGGTTCATTGTTTTGTAAATCATCAACAACTCGAAGCTGGCTTTTCATTTATTTTGTTTTGATTCGTCCCATTTCAAATAAAACTGGTGATTGATAAAGCAACTGTACTATTCCATAAATTTAGCCTGGAAGGAAAAAAGTAATTAACTTGCAGTTCCATAGTGTTGCAAACACCAACCTTACACAAGTGCTTTCTGCTCATAGGACAGGGTTGTCCAACCTTTTCGCGTGGGTGGGGCCACATTTCAGTTTTAGCCCTTACATAGGGGGCCAGTGAGACAATTTCGGAAAGGTAAAGGCATTAAAAATTTATCTCCCTCTTAATCCTTTCTCTCTCTTTCTCTCTGACAGTTTCTGAGGGCAGGAACGCTCAGCAGATGGTTGGTCAGTTTTTTTAAAAATCGCAATTCAGTTTCACAGCTGACAGCGGCTGACATTGGGAACAGCGGTTTCCCAACTCTGGACAGATTCGGGGTTTTTGAAAAAAAGTTGGAACCCGCTGGAAAATCAGAATATGTCCGAAGTTGGGAAACCGCTGTTCCTGATGTTAGCAGCTGTCAGCTGTGAAACGGAATTGTGATCTTTTTTAAAAAGCTGGTCTGATGATGGGAAATTTCTCATCCCCAGTCACGGACCCCTGTTAAGGATGAGGAATGGCCTGGGTACAGTTTACACCCAGGGGCCGGATGGAAACCTTTGGCGGGCTGGATCCTGGCCCGCGGGCCATATGTTGGACAACCCTGTTATAGAAAATTGCACAGCTGCTACAGTCTGGCAAAAGTGCAGACTACCATCCCATTTATGTTTCTTTAATTCCATTCTTTAATTCTTACAGGGCTTGACAGGGTAGATGCAGGAAGGATGTTTCCTCTGGCTGGGGAGTCCAGAACCAGGGACATAGTCTCAGAATAAGGGGCAGGCCATTTAGGACTGAGATGAGGAGGAATCTCTTCATTCAGAGGGTGGCGAATCTTTGGAATTCTCTGCCCCAGAGGGCTGTGGAGGCTCAGTTGTTGAGTATGTACAAGACTGAGATCGATAGAATTTGACATGTAAAAAAAAAAATCAAGGGATACGGGGATATTGCAGGAAAATGGTGTTGAAGTAGAAGATCAGCCATGATCTCATTGAATGGCGGAGTGGGCTCAAAGGGCTGAATGGCCTACTCCTGTTCCTGTTTCTTATGTTCCATGTGGCATTGAAGCAAGTGGACTGGTACATGAACTGTATGAATTTAACACATTGCGCTGGTGTCAGCCCCTGGAATGCACCTTACTTCATTCAGGAATGACGTGCAACCAAATTGGTCAGCTGTTCACAGTAACCAGAACGGGAGGTTTTTTTTCTATATTGTTGCTCCATTAACCCAGGAAGCAAATGACTTTGTATTACGTGTGAAGCCATTGCCTACTAGTGCATTGACATCAGCACGGGTACTCATGCACTAAAGAAATTCCAACTAACTGTTTCAGACATTTATTCAATGAGTATCTGAGTCATGCAGATCAGATAGGACCTACATTTTATCTGTGTGCTGTGCTGGGTTAGGTGATCTCAGCAGAGGGAATGGTACCAGGCCTATAATTAACCTTGGCTGTGGGTTAGGGAGGAGTTAATTTGCCAGAATTTGTTCCGAATTGCTTGCCCATTGATTTCTGCTGGATAAAGGCCTGTGTGATTATCAAGTGCGGGCAGAATGGGTTTTTGCGGTAATGCCCATGCAGTCAAATAGCTTGTCATTATTCATGATTGAAGCATCCATCATTAAGAATAGGGTGGACAAAGAGGAAACAGGAAATATATCAAATGTCAAAATTTTATCTGGAAAAAGTAGAAGAATAAAGAACCAGCATTGACAACTGCAATCTTCATTTTGGCATTGCTGAAATCACAATGCGTCAATTAACACAGGAAAATGAAATAATGTGTATGCATTATGGATTTTTTGAAAAGAAAATGCAATAATCAGTTTGCATGAAATTATCCAAGTATAAACTGACAAATATAACATCCATTAATTTTTACGATTGATATAAAATGGATCTATAGCGAAGATGTTCGACAAGCCACATTGCCATCTTTATCATCAAATGAAGATTTGTTTTCAGAGCTGAAGAATGATCAGTTTTGGGAAGAATCACGCCTTCTAACTGCACAGCTGGATTAGTACAGCACAGGTGTTCCACAGCTCATGGAATAAAAGGGACAGTAGTAACATGGATGTGAAATTGGCTGGGTGACAGGAAGTAGAGAGTAGTGATTAATGGATGTTTTTTTGGGCTGGAGAAAGGTTTGTAGTGGAGTTCCACAGGGGTCAGTGTTGGGACCCTTGCTCTTCCTGATATATATTAATGACCTTGACCTTGGGTGCACAGGGCACAATTTCAAAATTTGCGAATGACACAAAACTTGAAAGCATTGTGAACTGTGAGGAAGATAGTGTAGAACTTCAAAAGGACATAGACGAGTTGGTGGAATGGGCGGACAAGTGGCAGATGAAGTTCAATGCGGAGAAATGTGGAGTGCTTCATTTTGGTAGGAAGGAGATGGAGAAACAATATAAAATAAAGGGTACAACTCTAAAGGTGCAGGAACAGAGAGACCTGGGGGTTTTTGTGCATAAGTCATTGAAGGTGGCAGGACAGATTGTGAGCGTAGTTAATAAAGCATACAGTATCCTAGGCTTTATTAATAGGGGCATTGAGTACAAGAACAAGGAGGTTATGTTGGGTTTGTATAAGACACTGGTTCAGCCTCAGCTGGAGTATTGTGTCCAGTTCTGGACACCGCACTTTAGGAAGGATGTGATGGCATTGGAGAGAGTGCAGAAAAGATTCACGAGAATGATTCCAGGGATGAGCAATCTCAGTTATGAAGATCGATTGGAGAGGTTGGGACTATTTTCCTTGGAAAAGAGAAAGCTGAGAGGTGATTTGATAAAGGTATTCAAAATCATGAGGGGTCTGGACAGAGTAGGTGGGGAGAAACTGTTCCCACTCGTGAAAGGATCGAGAACGAGAGGGCACAGATTTATAGTGATTGGCAAAAGAAGCAAAAACGACTTGCGGAAAAACCTTTTCACGTAGCGAGTGGTTAAGGTCTGGAATGCGCTGCCTGCGAGTGTGGTGGAGGCAGGTTCAATCGAGGCATTCAAAAGGGAATTAGACTGTTATCTGAAAAGGAAGAATGTGCAGGGTTACAGGGAGAAGGCAGGGGAGTGGCATTAGGTGAATTGCTCATTCGGAGAGCTGGTGCAGATGTGATGGGCCGAATGGTCTCCTTCAGTGCTGCAACAATTCTGTGATTCTGTGTTTGCTGGAATAGGATATGAAGAACAGAAGTTGGCCATTCAGCACTATGAGTCTGTTCTGCCATTCAATTAGATCATGATCTGTACTTTAACTCCATTTACCTGCCTTTGATGCATATCCCTCTTACCTAATAAAAAACGGTCGATCTCACTTGAAAATGTCAATATACCCAGCATCTACAGCTTTAGGGAAGACAAAATGCCTCATTTCCAGAACACTGCATGGGGAAAAAAAGACAGCTTGATTTTGCTCCAGAATGACCCAACTCTAATTTTAAGATTATCCTCATTATTCTAGATTCCCCCACCAGAGGAAATAGATTCTCATTTTCTCAAATCCTTTTATTATTTTAAACGCTTCTTAACCTTCTAAACTCAGGGGAATATCAGCCAAGTTTATACAACCTGGCCTTATAATTTAACTCTTAAGTCCCAGTATTGTTTTGGCAAACCTGTGATGTACCCTCTTCAAGACCAACATGTCTTTCCTGAGGTGCGGTGCCCAGAACTGAACACAGTCCTCCAGATGGGTGTCATGATGGCTGATTGTATGTATGGGCTTGAGTGTTAAAGACTATACAGTACTTGGAAGAGAAACTGAAAGGAACTCTCTCTACTCTGGGGAGTCACCTGGCCTGGTGGGGTTGTTGTAAGGTCAGATAGCACGTAGCAGCAGTGAGAAGGAGCCTCCATTAAAAGCTTGTTAAATCTTTGTTAAAGTTAAATGTGTGACTTCAAGTGTGATTCTTCCAGCCTGTGATGTGACAATGGCGTCTGGCCAAGACTCTATACAACTGAAGCCTTCCTTCCTGCCCTTTGTATTCTGACTGTCTGTCTAGAGATGAAGACCAACGTTCCATTAGCCTCTTTGATTACTTTTTGTACCTGTGCATTAGTCGTTAGTGATTTGTGCACCTAAATACCCAAATCCCTTTTGCTCCTCCACAGCATCCAGTCTGTATTAAGAAAATATTCTTGTTTGCCCTGGATCCAAAATGGATAGCCTCACATTTCCCCGCATTGAATTCCAACTGCCACAATTTTGCCCATTATCTTAATCTGTCTATGTCCTTTTGCAACTTGCTGCTCCCATCTACAAAACTGACTGTCCTCCTAACTCAGTGGCATTTGCAAACTTGAATATACAATTCTCTACTCCTTCATCCAATGCATTAATATATATGATGAGGCCCCGGTACAGATCCCTGGGGCATACCACTTGTCACATCCCACCAATTGGGGTACACGTCCTTTACCCCCACTCTCTGTCTCCTACTTCCCAATAAATTATCAATCCACGTCCCAATTCTATACAGTCCCACTTTTGCTAATATTGGGCATATTTGATAATGGACCTGTTAGTTTATCACATGGATATTTCTTTTAAGAGGCTTCTGTATAAATTCTGACACATTTTACACAATGAGTGTTGACACAGCATATTAAGCTATGTTCCGCTGACTACCTTCCTGCAACAACATGTCAAGCTAGTTCCTGGCAAAATTTATTGTGTTGTCAAAAAAAATCTGTTATTAACATTGCAATTTTGCACCATGCTAAAGCTGAGAGTGCTGTAGGTTTTTGTCCAGTATTAGGAAAGCAGTGTAGGATTTCCTCGATAGCTGTCATTGAGAAATCAAGATAAAATTATTTCAGACATTCGGTCAAGTCTCACTAATAAATTGTGATTTTGGGTGAGAATCTCCTGAATGCAGGAGGGAGGTTTGTGCTATGCTGGATTGATGCACAACAGTTAAAATAAACTATTAACTCACATATTTTGATGTATTTGTCACTGTAGCTCAAAACTCATACTGAAAAATTGTACATAATTCACTTTCAGCAGTGAATACTCGATTTTGGGAGAAAAACTTAACCAAAATAAGCGAGAAATGTTACACAGGGAAATTATTATTTCGACCAATTTGTATTGCAAACTATTTTAAACTATTATTGGCACTTATTTGGGTCTGATGCTCAGTATAGCAATGTTCTGGCTACTTCATAAACTATACAGTCTGATAAAATCAGCAAAAGAATTGCCATTGAGAGAGTTGATCCACAAAGAAATATGACCTCATCTGGACTTAACCAGTCTGCAGAATAATGGCCTGTAACGTGGAAATGTTCCCAGATAGGAATTGAACATGAAAAGATGTGTGCAAAAATCTCATCTGTATAGACTTAATTCTTAACGTCTTTCTTTCTTCATTTTATCTTTCAGATGTGGACATTCTCCAAAGGCTGGGCCTTACTGGGAAAAAAGCACAAACACTGTCATCGCCATCTTCTACGACGTCCCACTCTGTTCCTCAGGGGGTCATTCCTTTTAAATCGGGCGTTATTCTCACACAGAGAGCTCGCATCAAAGCACCTGTTGCCGCCCTCATTCCTGCCTCGTATGGCACGAACCTCGCCATAGTTTTGAGCTTGTGCTCGCATCGCATCAACAATGCTTTTTTATTTACTGTTAGAAATAAGAGGAAAAAACTGCAGCTTGGTGTGCAGTTTATACCAGGCAAAATCATTGTGTACGTAGGACACAAACAGTCTGTATATTTTGATTTTGACGTTCATGATGGCCAATGGCACCACATGGCCATCAACATCAGAAGCCGAAAGGTTACTCTATATACTTCTTGTGGGAAGAACCGCACTAATGCAAATTTGCATTTCAAGAAAGAAGATTCTTTAGACCCAGAAGGTTCTTTTCTTTTGGGAAAAATGGACCAACACTCAGTACAGTTTGAAGGAGCCATCTGTCAATTCGATATTTATCCCTCAGCCAAGGCAGCTCATAATTATTGCAAATACATAAAAAAACAGTGTAGGCAGGCAGATATCTACCGGCCGAACCTTCTCCCACTACTTCCTCTTTTACCACGTTTTCCCAATTCCTCGACCATCTCTCCTCCTCCATTTATTCAGCACAAGAGGACTGGAAAGGATGACAACAATAAAGAGAGGGCAGTTTTGATGGGCATGGCTCAAACAATACCGAACCTCAACACCCAGACCAATAAACGACCAGCTTTTGGTACCAAAACCCTGCCCACCATGCTGCCAATACCACACCAGAGCACTGCCACCTCTCAGCTGCAGCTGGCAACCTCAACACTACTCCCAAACGCTGAGTTTCTCCAGTTCCCTCTGCCTATCAAACTTCCAACCACAGTCCCTGCTATGATGCTATCTCACGAAGCTCCAGACAAGTCAGTGGAAAAGAATGACGCAAAATTCAAGAGGCAGCAAGGACAGATTAGCCAAAGCCCTTCTGACAACACAACCGAGCAAAACGCCAATAAGAAAGCTACAGCAACTGGAAGTGTGACCGCAAGTCCAACATCAACAAAGCCAGCGGAAAAGAAACCAGAACACCAGTCCACCAAGAGTCGACTTGTGGCCCAGAAACCAACCTCAACAGAATTTGTGGAAAAACAGCCACAAGGACAGACCAAACAGCCAGCAGAAAAGAAAACTGAGCCAAAACCAACAACAACTCCATCGTACTCCAGAGATACCTACACTGTTCTGTCTGTAACACCTGCTGCCACAGATGGATATCAAACCTTTGGAATGGAAAGTTTTACCGTTGATCCAATGTTGCAAGGATTTATAGGTATAAAAGGGGACCCTGGACCAATGGTAAGACTCATTTTATCTGCATTATACTTAAAGACTATAAGTTTAGTGTTTCTTTTTGTCTTCTGTACATCCTGTATAACACTTCAGGCATCACACTTGATATACAAAGCATCTATCACACTTATTGTACCTCTTTGAGTCAAATTTCATCTTCATAAAATGGTAACAGCTGAGTATGTAGACAACATACCAGTCGACAAGTAGCAAGCAGGAATGCAAACTACCAACCATAAAATCAAAATAGGTAACCAGCAGCAGCCGCAATAAATACGAAGAAAGTAAACCAATCAAATCACTCAAAATATTTTTTGAAAATCCTTTCAGCTAGCATCCTGGTTCCTCCACTAAGCTGAATGCCACACGATCATTACGAAAATCAAATTTTACATGAAAATGATTGAACCTGTAAGCCCAGTAGCACTTTTCTTGCGTTGTCGAACATTTTTCGTGTTGTCTTTATCTAAAGCCTAGGATTTGAATTTATTGGATTCCCAGAGATGTCATTCTGTCAGTTGAAAGTTCACTCTAGGGCAAATTTTCCTCTGATGATACTTGAGCAGTGCCTCTACTATTTGATTAATTTAACCCCAATGTGTAGTTTTGGTTTGCTAAGGGTTAAAACTCAGGTTTTGATCATGTAGCCTTTACAAACTGCCCTCTTTTCCCAGATCTGGCTTGAAATTCGTGATGTGGGACTAAATAGTACACTGCTCTGTTTGATATTCTCTATGTAGCACCATGTTAGTTAAACTGCGGAAGAGAACTCACTTATTAGTTGTAAACTGCATTGCCATGTAAATTTAATCAGTTGTTCGAGAGTACAGAATATGGGAAGAAAGAACAAGTGACAGACACCTGTAATTATATTTTGATTTCCATGGCAAATCAGTGCCAATTAAACTCAAAAGCACTTTTTTCAAATTAGACTTTGCATAAACAGGAAACAGACAGGGTATGGAAGAGGGGATATATATTAAGTGGTACAATCCAATTATGTGCTAACCCTACCAAGTAGAACCTGACTCTTGTTTATTTGCATGTTGTATTTTATTTGTATCATCTGTGGCTCAGGTGGTAGCACGATTGCCTCTCAGACGGGCAAGTTGTGGGTTTCAGTCCCACTCCAGAACTTGAGCACAAAGATCTAGCCTGACATTCCAGGGGAGTGCTGCGCTCTGAGAGATGCCGACACTTTTGATTGAGACCTTAAACGGAGGCCCCATCCGCCCTCCCAGGTGGACGTAACAGATCCCATGCACTATTTTGAAGAAGAGTAGGGGAGATCTCCCCAGTGTCCTGGCCAATAATCATCCCTCAACCAACATCACAAAAACAGAGTATCTGGTTGTTATCACTGCTGTTTGTGGGATCTTGCTGTGTGCAAATTGGCTGCTGCATTTTCTACATTACAAGAGTAACTGCACATCAAAAGTGCTTCATTGGCTGTAAAGCGCTTTGAGACGTCCAGTGGTCATGAAAGGTGCTATATAAATGAAAGTCTTTCGTTCTTAGCAGGCTATTTGCCACTAGCTTTTTGAATTGTTGTTTTTACCCATCCAGTTAACGCTAACAGGAAGTGTAGGGAGCTGGATGTATTTCTAATTCATTTACTTACAGGCTGTCGGAATTGTAGAATCTACGGCAGTTACAATGTTGTTTAAAGAGAAGCAAGATAATACTAAAGCCACATTAATACTGAAGGATCGATTGCACCTAAAATTGTTCAGAATCTGACCTCCATTAAACAATAAACGGGGGAGATGGCATAATGGTAATGCCACTAAAGATGTAATCCAGAGGCCCAGGGTTATTGCCTTGGGGGACACTGGAATTGAATGCTAATCGCAGTACCGGTGCCGTGAAATTATCGTCAATTGTTGTAAAAATCCATCTGGTTCACTAATGTCCTTCAGGGAAGGAAATCTGCTGTCCTTACCTGGTCTGGCCTACATCTGACTCCAGACCCACAGCAATGTGGCTGACTCTTAACTGCCCTTCTGAAATGGCCTAGCAAGCCACTCAGTTGTCAAGGGCAATAAAGGATGGCAACAAATGCTGGCCTTGCCAGCGACACCCACATCCCATGAAAGAATAAGCATTATGTAGAACAATAATGCGAGTGTAATGTAAGAAGGTTTCATCCTCACACATAATTGAACACTCTGCAGGATAAACCATAGAGTGGACTCAGCACAGGACCACATATGTGCTCAAAAGATAATGTTACCCCACTAGAGTAGGCTAGTTGTGTAAGTAGGTTACATCTGCCATGACAGAGGTTGTAGGCCCTAATTGCCCTTGACAACTGAGTGGATTTACACTCAGGTCATTGAATTTAGAACAATGAGCTGAAATCAAGGTATGGCAGTGCAGCTTTAACTAGATAATTCATAGCAGCATACAAAATGGAAGCGGAAAAAGGCCCATCAAAGCTGCCTCACTCAGGCAACAGTATAAACACGTACACCGTTGACTCACCCTCTAATCAGGCAGGCAATCTCCTCAGAAAGCACCGAGTGAAAAATACTGTGGCCAATTCAGGAAAAACTCAAGGAAATTCCTCTTCCATTCTCTAAGGCAATCAATCAAAGAGCAAGGAGATTTTGAATATTTTAGTCCCATAGTCCTTGCAGTTGTCACAATATCACAACTGCAGACCTTGGTAGCATCTCTCAATATCTCCATCCCATGAAACAAACACTTGCATTTACATAGCACCTGCCACAACCTCAGGACTTTTTGAATTGTAAAAGCAAAATACTGCAGATGCTGGAAATCTGAACTAAAAACAAGAAATGCTGGAACCACTCAGCAGGTCTGGCAGCATCTGTGGAAAGAGAAGCAGAGTTAACGTTTCGGGTCAGTGACCCTTCTTCGGAACTCCCCCACTTTTTGAATTGTAGTCACTGTTATAATGTGGGAAACACAGCAGCAAGTTAGTGCGTAAATAGCAATGTATTAGTGCCCACCTAATCTGTTTTCTTGTATTTGATAGAGGGATATATATTAGCCAGGAAGCTGGGGCGACCTCCCTTACCCTTCTGCAAGATAGTACCATAGGATCCTTTATATCCAACTTAGAGGCAGAACAGGGGTGCAGTTTAACATCTCACCTCCAATGTTGCAGCACTCTTCTAGAATTTCAGTATATATTTTCATGCTAGGTCTCTGGGGTAGGAATTGAACCCACAACCTTCTGACTTGGAGATGAGCGTACTATCCATTAAGCTAGTACTGGATTAGGTACATTGTGCACCTCTAAAAAGGTCCCCAGTGAAACATCTCATTATAAGGCTGAACAATCCTAGTTTTTCTTTACAGCTCTTCCCTCTGACACTAGGGGCTGAATTTTCAGGGATGGGAACAGAGGTGAAGAGGGCCCAAAAGTACCAGACGGCATGCCGGTTTCCCAAAGCCGTTCCTGGCACTGGTCATGCTCACCAGGGCAGGGAGCCAATCCCCAATTAAGGCCAATTAAGGTGGTTGAGCACATCAATGGCAGGGGGGTGGGGGGGGGGGGGGGTTGATATTTTCACAGGGGCACATGGGCTGCTCGCACTGTGTAGGGCGGACCAGGTGAAGGGAGGCTGGTGCACAGTGGGGAGCCAGTCATGGCCATCTAGGGTATTACCTGGGACCCATTACAGGGTGAACGCGCCAGCCCCGAGCTTCAGGGGGGCAGGGGAGAGGACTGATGGGCAGGATAGATATGGAGGCCATACCCTCAGCAGAGGATCCACCACCAAAGATGGAGCTACCTCGACAGGGCCAAGAACCAGTGCTGCAGGTGACTCCGACTCTCCAGGCAGATGGTCAGACATCTGTGCCCTCTTGGTGGAAGACCTTACAGTCTGCAGCACTGCTTGCGCTCACCATGCCCTGCCAGTCGCTGTCAAAGTCACTGGCCTTGAACTCCTTTGCTTCTGGCTACTTCCAAGGATCAACTGCAGACCTTGGTAGCATCTCTCAAGTGGCTGCACACCACAGCATCTCACAGGTCACTGATGGCCTATTTGCCAGAGCTGGATAGTACATTCGGTTCACGACAGATGAGGTCCCGCAAGCACTGGGGCCATTGGATTTCGCTGCCATCGCTGGATTCCCAAGGTGCGGGGCATCATCAATTGCACCCATGTAGCAATCAAGGCCAAAAGAGCCGAGTCAGTTTCATCAACAGGAAGGACTTCCACTCTCTCACATTAAACTGGTCTGCAATCGTAATGAGAGCTTCCTCATGTCTACGTTCACTTTCTTGGCAGTTGACATGACGCCTTCATCCTCTGCCATTCCAGACTAATGCAGATCTTCACTCCACCCCCAACCCAAAGTTTGTGGATGGATCCTAGGGGACAAGAGATATCCCTTGAAGAGGTGGCTACTGATTCCTTTACGAGAGCCCCAGATGGAGGCAGAGAAATGATGCAACCAAAGCCACCTGCTCACTAGGACAACCATTGAGCAGGCCATCGGGCTTCTGAAGATGCGATCCTGGTATCTCGACCAGTCAGGAAGTGCCCTGCAATACACTCCTGCCAGGGTCTGGGTCATTGTGGTGGTCTGCTGTACTGTCCATAACATGGCTCTCCAGAGAGGTGTGGACCATGAGGACGGTGAGACCCTGGAAGGAGACAGCTCATTGGAGGAAGAGGAGAGTCAAGAGGTGGGAGGGGAGGGGAAAGAGGAGAGGGAAGATGCAGAACACAGAGGTACTCTGGCGGCACAGGGTGTGGCTGGGCACAGCGTGGGATGCCACGTTTTCATCAGGATGCCATGAATGCCAGAGATCATTTTATTCAGGCACATTTCAACTGAGGCCTTCTGACCCAGGATGAAGGGTATGGCATGCAAGCCACTCTGAGGTACCTGTACTAACACATCCATTGAAGACGCAGCCTGGAACATCTGAACTCTTACTGTCAATGAAGGAACTACATCTGTCCAAAGGTTTTGCCATCACTGTCGAGGAACTCTTGATCTCCTTCACCTCCTCATACTACTTTTCTTGTGCCGCCATCAATAAAAGGAGTCTAGACGTGTGGCTTAAAGTGTCATTATTAATATAGTGCTCAAAAAGGAAAACAGTGCACACAGATACAATAAGAAGACACCCAGTGAGCCACTCAGTGCTCCATGCAAAGCGCTGGCCTTCATGCTTGGCCCTTCTACGTGGTTCTCCCCCTGTGACCTCTGGGGAGGTGGAGGCAGCCTGCACGCTTGTCTCTGGCTGCAGCTGAGATGCATGTGGTGGTTGTCCTCGTCATGGAGCTGCTGGTGGTGGCATCTCCAGAGGCTGTTGCACCTGCATCATTACAGGGGCAGCCTCCGTCACTTAGCCCTGCTGCACACAGGCTCCCACTGTCAGAGGAGCCCAGGAGGCTGAAGACTATGAGGGCGCCTGTGAGGAGTGGCACCCTCATCCTCTGCCCTTGGTGGGCAGTCTAGATGGCTGGAGGGGAGCACCAGTTGGGGTGTAATTGGCATCCCCTCCAACCATCTCCGTGCCACCAGTGCCAGCGCCCCGTCCAGGCTACATTGTGAAGTATGCATCCTGCATACGTCAGTGTGTAGTTCCTGCATGCACTCTAGGCGCTGCCGCATATGGCTATCCATGAGTTTGGCCACTCACTCAATGGAAGAGCTCATGCACTCATACCCCTTAGCCATTGTGGCGCACATGAGCTGGATGGTTCCCTCCATTCTCTGCCCACAACTCTGCACTGCCTCAGGGAACTCCGACATGTGGGAGCACATCCCCTGCTACTGGTCTAGGTAGAGCCACCTTTTCTGGGACCCCTGAGGCCCTGCATCAGAGCCCAGCTGAGCAGGGCCTCTGTTTGGCCTCACTCCTCTGAGGGAACAGCCCATAACTATCTCTGCCTCTGGACCTCCTCCTGCATACTAGTGCTGTGCCCCTCATCCAAGGTGAGAGTATCTGCACTGGTGGACTGTGTGCTTGTAATGTGTGACAGTGCGTCTTCTGGCTTTTGGTTGTCATCTGGGACCGCAGAGGGCGAATGAGAAGGTCTCGAGGGTTGGACATCTGTACCTGTGGAAGACACAAGAAGAGATCTTGAGAGCTAGCCTTGGAGAGCTAAAGCCTCTGCAATGCTGAGGCTTCCCAGTGCACCTCAATGTTACACATGCGGTCAGACTGGGTGGAGTGCAATGCACCCTATTAATGTGCATTTTGCCCTCTGTAATTACCACCTCCACCATGAGTGCCCA
Organism: Heterodontus francisci; assembly: GCF_036365525.1. Lineage (NCBI taxonomy): Eukaryota > Metazoa > Chordata > Chondrichthyes > Heterodontiformes > Heterodontidae > Heterodontus > Heterodontus francisci. Next base: position 9,359,074 of record NC_090402.1, on the reverse strand, counting down.
TTCCACCAGGGTCAACTTCCTCCTGGTCTGCAATCCTAGCTATTTCCATGGCGTGATCCTCTATTGGTCTAATGATTTGAAAGGACAGCACCCCTCTGCCAGTTTGGGCCCTTAAACGGGCATTACGTGCCCGTTTCTCCTGCAAGGACGAAAGAGAGTGAGATAAGGCACTGCTGTCCCCTATGGCCAATTCATTGGAGGGTGCGTGTATCAATGGTGACAGGTCCTCAGCAGCACCATGGCTCAGAGCCATTCTGCGGGGTCTGTAAATGACCTTTGCACATACTCCCTCCCATGCCCAGGAACAGCAGGCACCCAGAGGCTCCTCAGCTGGTGCGCCTGCTGGAAGGCGAATACCCAGAGGCCTGCCCTGAGGGTTTGGGGTTGCACTCACCTTGCCAAGGTGTATGAGATTATTGAACTCTTCCTACAATGGATCCAGGTTCACCTTATAACGCAATGGCCGCTGACTGTGGCTGTGATCTTGACCCTGGCCTGTTTGCTCCTCCTGTCACCCTCTGGGAAGTGGATTTCCTTCCCCTCCCTCACAGCCTCCAGAATGACCTCCAAGTCGCTGTCCGAAAAACCAGGTGCCAGGCGTCCGGCTTTCCTGTGACATCATGGAAGACAGCAATCCAGGCCAATGCTCAATGGGAATCTTCTCTGTGCTCCCTGCACCAGTCACACAGTAGCCATAGCAATCAGGCCCGCACTTTTTTCTTTGTTCGTTCATGGGATGTGGGCATCGCTGGCTAGGTCAGCATTTATTGCTCATCCCTAATTGCCCTGGAGATGGTGATGGTGAACTGCCTGGCCTGCCTCCATTTCCGTCCTCGCGGCCACTAATTGGATGTCAAACCCATCTCCACACTAACGCAAATGATGACTCAATTCTGTTTCTCCCCCACCCATCCCCGGAGGCAGGTACAGGGAGCAGTCTGGACTTCCGTTTCCTGCCTCCGTTGCGACAATCAAGCCCAACGAATCAGCAATGAATAGGTGCTGTCCTCTGCACTGTGCCTAGTGTCTGATAGCCTCCTTATTTCATGGCCACTCTGTGCACTCTACCTGAACTGCAGCCTGTCAAGAGTGCAGTACAACCGACTTAGCAATGTATCCCAGCATCTATCTGTGTGTTGCTGCCCCTTGCTGTTTGTACGTGATGACTGATGCATCAAATAATGAAGTGAAGCAGAGTGGGAGGAGGCTCGTGTGGAATATAAACACCAGCATAGACCAGTTAAGCTGAATGTTATTGTTTCTGTGCTGTAAAAATCTATGTAGTTCTAAGTGACACAACTAGACCCTTTGTTAATTTTTCCATTGCAAATTCTATCCCATGCCTCATATTCTTCCGATGTGCAGTATTTTTATACAGGTACTCTTCGATTTCATTGATCATAGGCTCCTTCTGTGCTCTGAGTCTATCATGCCTCTGTGAAAGAGCTAAACAATTAGTCCCACCCCACTGCTCTTTCCCAATAACCCTGCAAGTATTTCCTTTTCAAATAATTATCCATTTCCCTTTTCTAAGTTACTATTGAATCTGCTTCCACGGCCCTTTCAGGCAGTGCATTCCAGATCATAACAGCTCACTGCGTAAAAAAAAAAAAATTCTTATCTCCCCTTTGGATCTTTTGCAGTCTCCTCAAATCTGTGTCCTCTGGTTACAGACCCTCCTGCCAGTAGAAACGGTTTCTCCTTATTTATTCTATCAAAACCTTCCATAGTGTTGAACACCTCAATTAAATCTCCCCTTAGCCTTCTCTGTTCCAAGGAGAAACAATTCCAGTTTCTCCAGTCTCTCCACATAATTGAAGTCCCTCAGGTCTGGTACCATTCCTGTAAATCTTCTCAGCACCTTCTCCTAGACTTTAATATCCTTCCTAAAGTGTGGTGCCCAGAATTGGACACAATACTCCAGCTGAGGCCGAACCAATGATTCATAAGCCAAGCTCCTTTCTTTTGTACTCTTTGCATCTATTTATAAAGCCCAGGATCCTGTGTCCTCTGTTAACAGTTTATTGATGAATCCGGATTTAGTTTGCTTTTCAACTATTGAAAACTGGGTAATGGGTCTGTTATTGCCAGATATATGTGTGCCAACATTCTTAAATATGGGAACGACATTTGCCTATTTCCCATCTGTTCGAACCTCTCCTGTGTTCATTGATTTCTTCAAAATATTTTTTGTCAATGAATCACTGATTTTCAGTCCAGCTAGACTGTATGCTTCATTAATATCAAAGCGTCAGAACCCACATCATTTCTTTATTGTTCAATGACATATTGTTAGTATCTTTCCTGTTAAGTAGCTATAAGAAGAAGTCATGTAGCACGTCAAATATTTTCTCTGTTCATCCTCATGTGTCACTTATGGTTTTAAATTTTACTCTGTTCTTTTGCTGTTAGAATCTTGGAAGAATTTGTTGGCATGTTTTGTTGCTGTATCACTTTCCAGTTTTCCTTGGCATCCCATCCTCTTTTTCTTTTTGACCTGCTTCTGTATTAACTTGTACTAAGCCCAATATTAACTGCCCCGTCTTCCTACAAGCTTTTCAGATTTTTTTTTAAATTAATCAGCCTTTTAGTTTTCCTGTTGTTCAATTTATAGAGTGTTTTTATTTACTTTGGCCTTGTTACAAATCCACATCATTATTTTCTTGAAGGCTGCCTGTTTATCCTCATGGCACATCCTTGACTAATGTTCCGAAGCTCAGCCTCCATCGCCCTGAATATAGTGTTGTTCTCAGTCAGATTAAATATTGTCTTGTTATAGCCACTATATGGCTCAGCTACTTTCTTACAGCTTGGCTGAATGGCAGTACCCTCCTCTGTGAGGAAGAAGGTTGTGGGTTTAAGCCTCTCCCCAGGATTTAAGCGCATAAGCCGAGGCAAACTCTTTAGGGCAGTACGGAGGGATTTGTCAGAGGTGCTGGTCCTGCAGTTGAGGTGCCAAACTGAGTGACCATCTACTGGTGAATATAGTTGGCCCTATTTGAAGAAAAGAAGGGGAGGTCTTCTGGCCAATTTCTACCCCACAGCCAACATCACCAGAACCGCACTGCTGTTTTTTTGCAGGACCTTGCGGCATGCAAATTGGCTACTGCATTTGCCTACAAAACAGCAGTGACTATATTGCGTAAATAATTAATTGATTGGGAACTCCTTTGGGACGTTCTGAGAATTTGAAAGTTGTCCGCAACTTGCTGGTCTAATGCAGATGATGCCTGGCGGCCAATCTCCCACCTCAGGCGGGTGTTCTAATCGCACTGCTCGCTTTGCACCGTAAGCTAACGCGAGTTAAAATTCTTCCACCAGCTCTGAAGAAGAGTCATATCTGACTCGGAACTGCAACTCTCTTTACTCTCTCCGCAGATGCTGCCAGATCTGCTGAGTATTTTTCGTACTTTCTGTTTTTATTTCAGGTTTCCAACATCCACAATATTTTGCTTTTATTGAATTTCGTCTCTGCTGAGTCAGAAAGCAGTTATAAACTGCACTGACAAAGTCAGAATCATCTCCACGTTGCACTTGATCACCCATATGATGATATCATTGTAAAATGATGCATCATTTTTCTTATTTTGGAAAGTCAACCATTTATATTGAAGAAGTTATAATTTTTTGTACTTGTGCATGGGCTCCATTGTGGCCCCAATTAGTTTAAATGGTGCAAAAACAAGAAATGCTGGATTCACTCAGCAGGTCTGGCAGCATCTGTGGAAAGAGAAGCAGAGTTAACGTTTCGGATCAGTGACCCTTCTTCGGAACTGACAAATTTGTCAGTTCCGAAGAAGGGTCACTGATCCGAAACGTTAACTCTGCTTCTCTTTCCACAGATGCTGCCAGACCTGCTGAGTGAATCCAGCATTTCTTGTTTTTGTTTCAGATTTCCAGCATCCGCAGTATTTTGCTTTTATTTATAGTTTAAATGGTGCTCAGTTTAAATGGCACTACTAGCTATTTCTATCATTATCATAAGCCACCAGATATATTTCTAGGTACAAGCCTATCACTTCTGTACTAGCTCTTTTTATAACCAAAACAATCCCAATTATTGACAATCTATATTTTGTTTCTCTTTCACTTTTCAATGAGCAAATCATTACTTTTTCCAGTTTTCTTGTATGTCATACTAAATGTACACCTGATACGACTATCTCGCCATTCTGTTTCTATTGGTTATTTAATGCCATCTATCTGTCTTTAAGATTTTTAGTGTAGCTACTTCCTATCTCATTTACCCCTCCTTGGACAATTACCTCTATCATTTACCATACAATTCAGCATATAATTCAAAGTGTGCCTGGAAAAATAACCAGCTAAAGAGATTTTATGCAACAAAAACCATTTGTATTTATATAGCACCTTTAATGAAGTAAAATCTCGCAAGGTGCTTCACAGGGCTATTACAAAGCAAAATTGGACACTCAGACTCTTGAGTTCCCCGCCATATCTAATGCCAGTCTTCAGCCAATTCGATTCACTCCACATGATATCAACAAACGGCTGAGCGCACTGGACACAGCAAAGGTTGTGGGCCCTGACAACATCCTGGCTGTAGTGCTGAAGATTTGTGCTCCAGAACTAGCCAGGTTCATAGCGAAGCTGTTCCAGTACTGCTACAACACTAGAATCTACCCGACAATGTGGAAAATTGCCCAGCTATATCCTGTCCACCAAAAGCGGACAAATCCAACCTGAACAATTATCGCCCCATCAGTAAAGTGATGGAGGATGTCGTTGACAGCGCTGTCAAGTGGCACTTACTCACCAATAACCTGCTCACCGATGCTCAGTTTGGGTTCTGCCAGGGCCACACAGCTCCTGACCTCATTACAGCCTTGATCCAAATGTGGACAAAAGAGCTGAATGCTAGAGGTGAGGTGAGTGTGACTGTCCTTGATATCAAGGCAGCATTTGACTGAGTGTGGCATCAAAGAACCCTTGTAAAATTGAAGTCAATGGGAATCGGGGAAATCTGTCCACTGGTTGGAATCATACCGAGCACAAAGGAATTTGGTTGTGGTTGTTGGAGGCCAATGATTTCAACCCCCGGACATCGCTGCAGGAGTTCCTCAGGGCAGTGTCCTAGGCCCAATCATCTTCAGTTGCTTTATTACTGACATTTCCTCCATCATAAGGTCAGAAGTGGGGATGTTCGCTGATGATTGCACAAGGTTCAGCACCATTCATGATTCCTTAGATAATGAAGCAGTCCGAATCCATATGCAGCAAGACCCGGACAATATCCAGGCTTGGGCTGATAAGTGGCAAGTAACATTCATGCCACCCAAGTGCCAAGCAATTACTATCTCCAACAAGAGAGAATCTAACCATCTCCCCTTGACATTCAATGGCATTACCATTGCTGAATTCCCCACTATCAACTTCCTGGGAGTTACCATTGACCAGAAACTTAACTGGACCAGCCATATAATTACAGTGTCTACAAGAAAAGGTCAGAGGCTGGGCATGTTTGTATTAAATACTGGCTAGATGGAAAACTCTTTAACCTTAGTCACCTCCGTGCCAAAAATAAACTGACCACCATAGACATACATGATCTACAGTTTGCGGATGACTGCAGTGTTGTCCACTCTGCACCAGATTTGCAAGTCGCTCTCTATCTCTTCAATTTTGCATACAAGAGACTCGACCTGTCCTTGAATGTTGCCAAATCAAAACTCACTTCAACCCACATCTGGTCAGCCAAATATTCTACCTTCCCAAATATGATGAAGGAGAGACTTTGGAATATGTTGAGCATACCTTGGCAGCCACCTCTCTCCAAAAGGCCACCATTGACTAGGAGACCCAACACAGGATCAGCTGCCCCAACACAGCCTTCGACAAACTACAGCAGTGAGTGTTTGACAACAAAGACCTCCGCAAGTCAACAAAAGTCCTAGTGTACAGAGCAGTTGTTGTCACCACACATCTGGCAGTGAGACCTGGACTGTGTATCAGTGACACATAACAGTGCTAGAGAAATTCCATCAGCAATGCCTCTGTCGCATCCTCTGGATTCAATGGGAGGACCATCGAGCAAACACTAGTGCCCTTCTTGAAGCCAGCTCCACAACATTCGGGCAAAACTCCTGCCAAACCAACTTTGATGGACTGGACACTGTTTCCGGATGATGGAAAACCATCTCCCCCACCAGGTCCTGTTTTCTCAACTCTCAAATGGCCAGCATTCCAGGGAGGACAAAGAAAACACTTCAAAGACACTCTGAAGCTCTCTTTTTGAAGTGTGGCAGCATTGATATTGATGACTAGGAGGAGCTTGTTACCAATCATTCAAAATGGCGACAACTTGTCCATCAAGCTGCATCATGCTTTGAGTCCAAATGCCTTAATGATGAGACAGAGCGGCGGCATAGAAGGAAAGAAAAGGAAGCAAATCCTGCACTCTGGATCCCACTATCCCATGTGCCCAAAGATCTGTGGGTCGAGAATCGACCTATTCAGTCACCCACGGCAGAAGCTTGTGACCTAGTGATCTTCGAATTGAGGGACAGCCGACGATAAGAGGCTGGGCATTCTGCAGCAAGTAACTCACCTACTGACTCCCCAAAATCTTTCCCACCTACAAGGCACAAGTCAGGAGTGTGATGGAATACTCTCCACTTGCCTGGATGGGTGCAGCCCCAGCAACGCTCAAGAGGCTCAGCATCATCCAGGACAAAGCAGCCCACTTGATCAGCCTCCCATCCACCACCTTCAACATTCATTCCATCCACCATTGGCGCACCTTGGCTACAGTGTGTACCATCTACACGATGCAACTCAAAGTCTCCTACAACAGCACCTCCCAAACCTGCAGCTTCTACCACCTAGAAGGACAAGGGCAGCAATTGCATGGGAACACCACCACTTGCAAGTTCCCCTCCAAGCCACACACCATCCTAACTTGGAACTATATCGCCGTTCCTTCACTGTCGCTGGGTCAAAATCCTGGAACTCCCTTCCTAACAGCAATGTGGGTGCACCTACACCACACGGACTGCAGCGGTTCAAGAAGGCGACTCACCACCACCTTCTCGAGGGCAATCAGGGATGGGCCATAAATGCTGGTCTAGCCAGTGATGCTCACTTCCCATGGATGAATTTTAAAAAAACTTTTGCTACTGTCATGGCAATTATAAGTTAGTGATATTCTTCTACTTCCATTCACTGAGCTGGACAGGATGTTGTGACTATCAGCAATTAATCCTGCAAGGCATCTTTTCCCATATATCTGCAAATCCACCGGAATATTCAAGGAATTTCAAATCCTTAAAAGTTCAAAATAACCGCAGAAGAAAGCCACAAAGTGTATTTACAGGCCTGCAAGAAATTATGTTGCAGCTTTAAAATGATATTTTTTTTACAATAACTGCAGAAGTTATGTTGTGGCAGTATATAATAAGGCATGTTAGAATATTTTGCCCTTTTACAAAAAAAATGGTTTGAATGCTGGAATGGATCCGATGTTTCACGTTACCAATACAAAAAGATGAAACAAATTAATTTGCTTCACACAAGATACTATTTTACTAAAAAAGAAAGAGATGAAAAGCTAGGATGTCACTAAATCTGCAAAGACAATTACTTAATATAGAACCATCCACAGGTCAACACCATGTTGCAATGTGAAGATCTCCAAAATCAATTACAGCTTCTGGCAAAGGCATTTGCAAGCACAGTCACAGAGGCTGTCATTTTTGTGGCTACGATTAGGGCGTTTCAGTACTCTGGTAGCAGCGGAAACCTGACTGGAGAGACTCAAACGTGAAGTTGTTGAAAAAAATTACCTTGGATTTGGCAGTTGACATGTTCAAGAGATTTGGAGGGAATAGGAAGGCTGTAGATTGGGCAGTAGTTTGTAAGGATTAAATGATGTCCTGCACACTCATGGCCAGAGCATCTCCAGCAATGACTTTCTTCCTGTCCCAGCTGTGTTTACTTCTGGTAGCCCATAAGGATCTATCCTTGGCCCCCTCCTCTTCCTCATCTACATTGTTACGACCAGGTGAGAAAGAGGTCTAGGGTTCCCTTTCAGCCTTCACCTGGTCTTGCTGTAACAGGGTTTAATTTTAAACACACCTTGTTTTTAGTTCCCCCTTGGTGAATTACCGCTTTCCAATTATAAGGCAAAGAAACCAGCACCAACAGGCCTTGTTAGGTTTAAGGAACAAAAGTTGAAATTTATTAAACTTAAACTCCAATTCAGTTAAAGCCTATGGATGCACGCTGCGCCCCACGCCGGCAAGCATACGTGATACACATGCAAATAGAGTCAGAAAAGGGCGGCACAGTGGCGAAGTGGTTAGCACCGCAGCCTCACAGCTCCAGCGACCCGGGTTCGGTTCTGGGTACTGCCTGTGCGGAGTTTGCAAATTCTCCCTGTGACTGCGTGGGTTTCCACCGGGTGCTCCGGTTTCCTCCCACAGCCAAAGACTTGCAGGTTTGATAGGTAAATTGGCCATTGTAAATTGCCCCTAGTGTAGGTAGGTGGTAGGAGAATTGAGGGAAGGTGGGAATGTGGTAGGGAATATGGGATTAATGTAGGATTAGTATAAAATGGGTGGTTGATGGTTGGCACAGACTCGGTGGGCCGAAGGGCCTGTTTCAGTGCTGTATCTCTCTCAAAAAAAAAAGCAGAAGAAAAATAAAGTGGAAAGGTTTAAGGCAATATCTGAAGAGTTGTTACGGTTCTTCAAGCTCACTGTAGAGTCCTTGATTGTAGGTAGATCTTGCGTTTCATTGGGGCCCAGTATTCTTCTTAAACCTGGTTCGCTGTAGGAGACTTTTCTCTCTTGGGGTTCATGTGCCTTTAGTGGATTCAGAGGCTTGTGAAAAGAGATGGGCACAGACAGGAGAGAGATCTTCAGACCAGGAGCAAACTGACTTTCTGCCTAATCTGTTTGTACAAATTCAAAAAACTCAGGTTGCCCAGCAGGTTAGTCATGTGACTATAATATGTTCCCCTTGGTGAATCACATAGTCATGTGACCAGCTGGTTTGACCATATTTGTTTGTGTATTCGGCCATCTTAGCAATCAACCTGGAATGCGAGCTCCCCCACCTTCAACGTCTGTTGATCAAAAGTCCATTGTGGGTTGAATGGGTCAGGGAATGATTGCTTTGTCCTTCCAAACACTCTCTGTTTAATATGCAAATGTCTTTCTGGGTAGGATAGGACCCCTGTTCTTGCTGACCTACATTGGCTTTTGATGCCCCAATTGAAGTTCTCATCCTCCTGTTTAAGTTTGTTCATAGCCTCGCCCCCTCTCTATCTCTATAGCAGCCCTCAGACCTACAACGCCCCTGAATTATGTATCCTCTGACTATGGCCTCCTTTGCATCATCCTTGCTTCCACTCCACATTAGCAGCCATGTCTTCAGCCTCTTTTTTCTTCCTTTAAGCCCCTCCTAAAAACTCATCTGTTTGACCAAGCTTTTGGTCATCCCTACTAACGTCTCCTATTTGGTTCAGTGAGCAATGTTATCTGACTAAAGCCTCTGTTAACTGCCTTGGGAAGTTATTCTGCATTATATAAATGCAGCTTTTTGATGTTTTTAACCCACCTGTATTATGGGAGCTTGTCTGCTCTTTTAAATCGTCCCTTGAAATTCAAAGTATAAACTATAAATTTACTGCTGCACGTTTGAACTGTTTCTATTTCAGAAGCATTGAAGAATGAAGGAATTTGTTTTTTTATCATTACACAGAGAAAGCCATATATAAACATTGCCAGAAAAAAAATCAGATCTGTTTTTCTCTATTCCAGTTTAAAGACCCTGGGTGCTGTATTTAGGTGGGTCAGTTTTTCCATTGAATTGGGAAGTCTTTGCATTGGATTTGATCTGCAGGATTGTTTGAGGTTAGAGCTTTTTGACAGCGAATCTATTCTCTTCTCAGTTCTACTGCGCAACATGTGATCCATTTAGATTTGTGTCTTGTCTCCACTGCTGTGATCGGAGCTGGTGTAACTCATCTGTTTAAGGGTGAATTCTGGTTGTCAAAGTGTGGGCAAGTAGTCAGATCCCTAGGTAGTGGTGAGGGCATGCCAATGTCCGTCAGCAAGAACCATGCTGCAAAACACAGTATTATTAATCCCAAAGTCCAGACAAATGTAGGGGACAAGACAAGAAGAAAATATTGGAGAATTATAACATCAAAGCAGAGATTCCCGGAAATAACAATTACATTTATTTCTTAATTCGAACTTGCAACAGGAAGATGAACTGCCTGCACGGCTGGGCTGCTCAGTTGGAGTAACTGATATATCAGAAAACAGCTTCTATCTTGAAAAGTTATTCCAACAATACTCTGTGTCTTTAATCCTCTAAGCATTATCGAGACAAATACAGTTAAGGGGTCTATTCAGTTTGCACAGAATTGTAGATAGACCTATTGTTTTTGTGGCAGCTGAGGCTTTACAAAATGTGCTACCTGTAACACACCAATCAAGAAAAAATTAGGTGTATTATGGTAGTAATTATTGGGGAAGTGGGTAGCGTTGCTAGGCAATGGTTTCTAATATGAGGAGGAGATTGCAGGGTTACGAGGCAGCTGTTGGTGACGAAACGGATGCCCATTTATCGATTTCGCTTGCTTCACTAAAGAGTTCATTCAATTCTTTTTATTATTATTCCCTTTTTAAATTCATGCTACGTCTGTTGAAATAACTCTAGACAGAAACTGAAAAGTTTTGTTTGCTGATTGGTATTTAAATACTTTGGCCTTGATATTAACAACCTCCCCCCTCCCCACCACCCCCGATGGATGAGAAAGGATTGGGGTTACAAATGAAATGACGGGAAATGTAATTCCTAATCGGCTGTATGCACGTCCACTGCTGTCTTTACAGAGGCAGATTTTTGTGGTGTGTGAGTCTCCTGCCTGAGATATTCACATTGGGCACTTACAGTTCAATTAGCAGCCTGATTTAAATGTTACTCTGACGGGTTTGCCAGGGTTCGAGAAACCCGGCAGTGAAAGGGCGGCAGGAGAAGCTAGCTTCACAAGGTAAGTGTCCTTCCGGCACTCCTTGTGGGCCAGGAGGAACAGGAGTGCACACCCCAGCCTCTCCAGGAAGCCTTCTACTGATCTTGGCCTCTCTCCCCGCTCTGCCGCAATCACCGACGCCAAAATCCCCACCAGCCTTGAAGGCTTCTCTTCCCCCCCCCAGCCAACTGTGGCAAATCCTAACCCTCACCACCCCCCTGAAAGCTGACCTGTCCCATTCCCCACCCCCGCAGTGGCCTCTCTTCCTCACCACACCACCCCGCTCCGTCCCAAAACCCCGAACATTGATCTTTCCCCTCCACGTTGCCGGGGGTTCGTTCCCAGGTGCCCCCAGCTATGGCCTTTTTCTGTTGGTTCAAACCCCCGCCCCCCCCCCTTGTATATTGGGACCATAGGATCATGAGGTACTTAGGGATAGCAGAAACCATCAATTTTTTTTATTCTTTCATGGGATGTGGGTGTTGCTGGCAAGGCCAGCATTTGTTGCCCATCCCTAATTGCCCTTGACAACTGAGTGGCTTGCTAGGCCATTTCGAGGGCAGTTAAGAGTCAACCACATTGCTGTGGGTCTGGAGTCACATGTAGGCCAGACCGGGTAAGGACGACAGATTTCCTTCCCTAAAGGACATTAGTGAACCAGATGGGCTTTTAACAATAACCGATAGTTTCATTGCACCAGTACTGAGACTTTCCAGATTTTAATTAAATTAATTAATTAATTAGGTTTGGATTCTATCGGCTGCCATAGTGGGATTTAAACCCATGTCCCCTGGGGATTAGCCTGGGCTGCTGGATTACTAGATCAGTGACATTACCGCTGCACCATCGTCTTCCCAATAGTGCAGGCCCACAGAGCAGGACTGCATGGGTTCAGCGGGATTTGTAAAATTGTTGACTGCAGTTGAAAATAACCTTGATCTGTGTGCCTTCTTCTTCTTTCTTCTTTTGGGCCTCCTTATCTCGAGAGACAATGGATACGCGCCTGGAGGCGGTCAGTGGTTTGTCAACCACGGAGTGACCTCTCCATGGCGCATGCCTGGGCAAATTTATGGAGGTTGAGAATTGCCCAGTCGTCAAAACCCCCCTCTCGGCCTTTCTGGTGGGGTCCAAAGGAGTGCAGGACACGACGTTTGGCACCAGTATGGCTGCAGGAACTGCCGGAAACATGCCAAAGGTGACACATGACCGCCTACGGGGTTCCGCTCCGGATTTTCTGTTAGGGTTTACTCCCTTAGCCTTGGTCTCTCCCGAGAAGCCCACAAGGCAGTGCTTGTGCCTCCCAAAACCCCAGTAACAAGTTTCAAGTGTTACCTGAGTAATGACTCTCAAACTACATTCACAATGGAATGAGGGCTATTTACCATCAAGCTGCCATGTTCAAATCCTGATGTGTGTTGAGATAACTGACCTCAGAGCCAGGCTACCTTTGATCATGTAACAATTAACTTTACCCTTTAGCCAGGGAAAGCAAAACAAATCAGTCACAGCTCCAATGTCTGGTTGCTATGCAACAATCCCCCCTGGAAACAGACAAGAGGAAAAGAGGAGCAAGTTTAACTTTGATGGTTTCCAAAGTTGATTAAATTCACCAGTGACTATTGCCAAAGTGTTACCAACGCCCTTGAAATTGCAGTTTAAGAAAGAAAGACTTGCATTTTTATTACCATAATGAGAGTCATCACCTTCAGAAGAAAAATTAGAGGAAAGAAAATAAATAATTTGATGTGCTTTGAAACGGCATCAAAGCTATTACATTTGAACATGAAAGGAAATCTTAAGGAAAATGAGATTCACTGTACCCATTATAAAATTATAAAATATGAAACTTCAAATGACCATCATGTTATCATATTTTACAGCTGCTGCCAGTATAACTGTATCATTAAATGTTTTGCGTCTAACATATATCTGTAGTATTACACCTTTCAAAGGCATCGCACCTAAAGGTGTGGTCTCAGAGGCATCACAGCTTAAAAGTGTCACATTTCCTTAGGGCAGAAAATCACAATCCGCAATAATCAATCAAATGTCTAAACGTGAACACGTCAAAAGTATTAATAAGGAACAAGTAACCAGCAGAAAACCAAGCAACAACATTCTTGTATTTTTTAATAAAACTTCCCAAGGCACTAAACAGAAGCCTGAAGCCTGAACAGATTATGAATCAAGAAATGCTGGAATCACTCAGCAGGTCTGGCAGCATCTGTGGAAAGAGAAGCAGAGTTAACGTTTCAGGTCAGTGACCCTTCTTCGGAAGTTCCGAAGAAGGGTCACTGACCTGAAACGTTAACTCTGCTTCTCTTTCCACAGATGCTGCCAGACCTGCTGAGTGATTCCAGCATTTCTTGTTTTTGTTTCAGATTTCCAGCATCCGCAGTATTTTGCTTTTAGATTATGAATCAAAATTTGTTGCCGAGCCATTGGTTGGTTGGCGTCCTTCCATCTACGAAAGATGATGGACACACAGCAAACTATAAATTTAGGTGGAGTGTCTTCTCTTGGTGCACCTTTGCTGATGGCTGTGAAGGCCAATCCTTGAGAGGCAGGTTCTGCCACAAAGGCCGCACGTGAAGCTGCCAAGTGATGCTGTGAGTTGTTGTTTGTGGTGTTGGTGCCTGTTGCCAAGCTGCTGTAGCAACTGGTCATCATGGTAGTGCACACCAGTCCACAGGATGTGTCGCCATTTCCCTCTTTCGCCAGCTAGTGACTCCCCGATGCATCAGTCCACATTTAGGGTCTTCATGTCACGCCTGCAAGCATCCTTGAAGCGGAGCTTTGGGCTCCCCACTGGTTGTCTGGCCCCGGTTACCTCACCATACAGAGAAGGTCCTTGGGTATGCAACAGTCTTCCATCCTGCAGCATGTCCGATCCATCGAAGGCGTCTCTGTTTGACGAGTGCCAACACACTTGGGAGCTCTGCCTTGAGAGGACTGCAGCATTTTTGATTTCGTCCTTCCAGGATATACACATAATGCACCACAGACAGCAAAGGTGGAAATTATTGAGCTTCTTGTCCCGATTGCTGTAAGTCGCCCATATTTCATAACTACATGTTTCATAACCGAGTCACATGAGATATAAATGCTTGGTCAAAGAAGTAGGTTTTAAGGAGGCTCTTAAAGAAGGAAAGTGAGGTAGAGAGGCGGAGAGGTGTAGGAAGGGGAATCCCAGGCAGCTAAATGAATTGAATCCCTCAGTTTTTTTCCAAAGGTGCTGTTCACAAACCAAGTATTTACTGGCTATACTAGTACTGTTTGCATGGAGTGAGGCTGTAAGTTAAATGTGGGTATTTTCGCTGGCTGGGGGCAGTGGAAGGTGCTCTTTGGTCTTTTTCTTTCTCAGCCTCAAAGGTACAGGGGATAAAAGCTGATTGTAAATATCTGGTAAGTTATTACACGAGCAAGTTTTTTTTTCATTGTAAAAGTAAGTAATGGCGGGGCAGCTTGGCCAAGCGGAATGTACATCCTGTGCAGTGTGGGAAGTCGTGGAAGTGGCATGTGACCTAGGTGAACATGTCTGCAGAAAGTGTCTCCGGTTGCAGAAGCTTGAGCTTCGGGTTTCGGAGCTCGAGCGGCGGCTGGACTCACTGTGGCGCATCCGCGAGGTGGAGGACTACCTGGATGGCACGTTTCAGGAGGTAGTCAAGCCGGTGCCTAGGCGAGCACAGTCGGGGGTGACTGGGTGGCTGCCGGACAGACAAAGAAGTCAGGGCAGGTAGTGCAGCAGTCTCCAGGGGACATCCCACTTTCTAATTGGTATTCAGTTCAGAGTACCAATGAGAGAGAGGGTTCCTCTGGAGAATGCACCGAGAGTCATGACCAGAATGTCATGGCTGACTCAGCTGTGCTGGGATGGAGAAAAAGGGACAAGAGGGCAATAGTGGTGGGGGATTCTATGGTTAGAGGAACAGATAGGCGTTTCTGTGGTCGCAGATGTGATTCCAGGATGGTATGTTGCCTCCCTTGTTCAAGGGTCTTGGATATCACTGAGCGGCTACAAAGTATTCTGGAGGGTGAGGGTGCACAGCCGGAGGTCATGGTCCACGTTGGTACCAATGACATAGGTAGAAAGAGGGATGAGCTCCTGCAAAAAGAATTCAGGGAGCTAAGCAGCAGATATAAAAAGTAGGACCTCAAGGGTTGTAATCGCTGGGTTTCTTCCAGTGCCATGGGCTAGTGAGTATATGAATAGGAGGTTAGTGCTGATGAATGCATGGTTGGGGAGATGGTGCAGGAGGGAGGGCTTTAGATTCTTGGATCACTGGGCCTGTTTCTGGCGGAGGTGGGATCTGTATAAGATGGACGGGTTGCACCTGAACCAGAACGGGACCGGCATCCTTGCTGGGAGGTTTGCTAGTGCTGTTGGGGGTGGGGTTTAAACTAATTTAGCAGAGGGATGGGATACAGAGTGGAAGCACAGTAGGGGGTATTGTATAATCAAATATAAATGTGAAGCTAAGTCAGTGCGGAGGACAGAGTAAATGTATACCTGTTAAGGCTCAGGCAAATAATGCAAGGCTGGATTGTATCTATTTTAATGCAAGGAGTCTTACTAGTAAGGCAGATGAATTGAGGGCGTTGATTAACACATGGGAATATCATATTGCTACTGTTGAGACATGGTTGAGGGAAGGGCGGGACTGGCAGCTTAATATCCCAGAGTATAGAATCTTCAGACGTGATAGGGGAGGGGATACAAGAGGAGGTGGCATTGCACTGTTGATTAAAGAGACAATTACTGCAGTAAGGAGGGATGATATTTTAGAAGGTTCCTCTAATGAGGCCATATGGGTAAAATGTAAAACAAAAAGGGGGCTATTACTTGGCTGGGAGTGTACTACAGGCCTCCAAATAGTCAAGCAGTGGTAGAGGAACAGATATGTAGGCAAATCTCAGAGAGGTGCAATAATAATAGGGTATTTCCGCTATATTAGAGGGGATAGTATTAGTGCAAAAAGGTTAACGGGGCGGAATTCTTCAAGTGCATTCAGGAGAGCTTTTTGAGCCAACACGTAGAGAGTCCTACAAGTGGAGGGGCGGTACTGGACTTAATCCTAGGGAATGAAACCAGACAAGTAGTAGAAGTGTCAGTGGGGGAGCATTTCAGGGATAGTGACCATAACTCTGTAAGATTTAAGGTAGTTATGGAAAAGGACATAGAGGGACCGGAAATAAGAGTACTGAATTGGGGGGGGCAGATTTCAATATGATAAAACAGGATCTGACCAAAGTGAACTGGGAGAAGCTTCTTATAGGAAAGTCTACATCAGACCAGTTGGAGTCATTTAGATGGGAAATTGTGAGGGTTCAGGTGCAACATGTTCCTGTAAAGGTGAAGAGTAGGACCAACAGGTCAAGGGAACCCTGGATGTCAAGGGATATAGAAGATTGGATAAGGAATAAATAGGAGGCATGTGGCAGATTCAGAGTGCTGAAAACAGCGGAGGCCCTGGAGGAGGATAGAAAGTGTAGGGGAGTACCTTAAAAAAATAATGAGGAGGGCGAAGAGGGGGCATGAAAAATCACTGGCAGACAAGATAAAGGAAAATTCCAAGGCGTTGTATAAGTATGTTAGGGGCAAGAGGATAACCAGGGAAAAAATGGGGCCAATTAGGGATCAAAGAGGCAATCTGTGTGTGGAGCTGGAGGACATAGGTGAAGTTTTGAACAATTACTTTTCATCTGTGTTCACTATGGAGAAAGACGATGTAGGTGTCGTGATCAGGGAGGCGGCTTGTGATATACTTGAACAAATTAGCATCGAAAGGGAGGAAGTATTAGCTGTTTTAGTGGGCTTAAAAGTGGATAATTCCCCAGGCCCTGATGAGATGTATCCCAGGCTATTGTGTGAGACAAGGAAGGAGATTGCAGGGGCTCTGACACAAATTTTCAAATCCTCTCTGGCCACAGGAGAGGTATCAGAGGGTTGGAGGACAGCGAATGTGGTATCATTATTCAAGAAGGGTAGCAGTGATAAACCAGGTAATTACAGGCCGGTGAGTCTAACATCAGTGGTAGGGAAATTATTGGAAAAAATTCTGAGAGACAGGATTAATCTCCACTTGGAGAGACAGGGATTAATCAGGGATAGTCAGCATGGCTTTGTCAGGGGGAGATCGTGTCTAACAAATTTGATTGAATTTTTCGAGGCGGTGACTTGAGGTGTGGATGAGGGTAGTGCTGTTGATGTAGTCTATATGGACTTCACTAAGGCTTTTGATAAGGTCCCGCATGGAAGATTAGTTAAGAAAGTAAAAGTCCATGGGATTCAGGGTAATTTGGCAAATTGGATTCAAAATTGGCTTAGTGGCAGGAAGCAGAGGGTGATGGTCGAGGGTTGTTTTTACGAGTGGAAGCCTGTGACCAGTGGTGTACTGCAGGGATCGGTGCTGGGACCCTTGCTGTTTGTAGTGTACATTAATGATTTAGATGTGAATATAGGAGGTATGATCAGTAAATTCGCAGACGACAGGAAAATTGGTTGTGTCGTGAATAGTGAGGAGGAAAGCCTTAGACTACAGGACGATATAGATGGGCTGATGAGATGGGCGGAGCAGTGGCAAATGGAGTTTAATCCTGAGAAGTGTGAGGTGATGCACTTTGGGAGGACTAACAAGGCAAGGGAATATACAATGGATGGTAGGACCCTAGGGAGTACAGAGGGTCAGGGGGACCTTGGGGTGCTTGTGCATAGATCACTGAAGGCAACAGCATAGGTAGATAAGGTAGTTAGGAAGGCATATGGGATACTTGCCTTTATTAGCCGAGGCACAGAATATAAGAGCCAGGAGGTTATGATGGAGCTGTATAAAACGCTAGTTAGGCCACAGCTGGAGTACTGTGTACAGTTCTGGTTGCCACTCTATAGGAAGGATGTGATTGCACTGGAGAGGGTGCAGAGGAGATTCACCAGGATGTTGCCTGGGCTGGAGCATTTCAGCAATGAAGACAGACTGGATAGGCTGGGGTTGTTTTCCTTGGAGTGGAGAAAGCTGAGGGGGGACCTGATTGAGGTATCCAAAATTATGAGGGGCATTGATAGGATAGATAGGAAGAAACCTTTTCCCTTAGCGGAGGGGTCAATAACTAGGGGGCATAGATTTAAGGTAGTGGGCAGGAGGTTTAGAGGTGAGTCGAGGAAAAACCTTTTCACCCAGAGGATGGTTGGAATCTGGAACACACTGCCTGACGAGGTGGTAGAGGCAGGAACCCTCATGACATTCAAGAGGTATTTTGGATGAGCACTTGAAACACCATAGCATACAAAGCTGTAGGCCAAATGCGGGGAAATGGGATTAGTTAGGACGGGTGCTTGATGGTCGACACAGTCACAATGGGCCGAAGGGCCTGTTTCTGTGCTATAAAACTCTATGACTAAAAACAACCAACACAATTATCCAGGTAATTTCTTCACACTGTTTCAGCTATATTTTCCTTTCCCACTTAGCGTACGTAGCTGCAGTCATCTTCTAACATAATGAGCGCTCAAAATGTTACACAATACTGAAAAAACATCACTGAACTTCCCTTTAATGTTAGGCATTTTATACTGCAAGAGATTTCTGTCAGTCTTGCTGTTCTGTGCAGCAGATTTCAGCTGAATTTTGGTTACTGCTGTGACTGTGTACGAGAGAGCTGCATTAATCTAATTCTATACTCATTCTGCTTCTGTAAAACTGTACTCGCCAGAATGAGCCATGTTGATCCACATCAAATAACCACAAAGCGAATTTCTTCACTGGGGCTTTTAGCTGCTGGAGAATATCAAAGCTTGAGATGCTGGCGGCAGTTGTTGCTACAGACAGAAGTTCTGTTTTTCCGTTGGCTACCAACTGGAAGTAAAGGGATGAAAAGTCCATGACTGCCACATTCTGGTGTAGGTACCTGGAGTATGTTGCTGGGATCCTCCACCACTTTTTCCCTATTAGAATTAGGAGGTCCCTTGTTTGCACAGTAGTGGTTGATTGCTTCCTCCCTCTCCTTTTCCAGAAAGAATAAGTGTCCCCACGAACTTCTTTGTAATGGGGACAACTTTCTTTTAAAAATGTAACTTGTTTTTTTTTTACCCTTTTTCTTTGAAGGTCTCAGGCCATGACCCCCTATTTGTGGTCTACATCCTCTATTGGCCCTCTTCTCACCTTCTCCTTATCACCAGTTCATGCTGGCCTGACTCTGTTCATTTTCCCCCTTTCCTCCTCCGTTTAACTTGGCTCTGTTCTTCCAGAACTTAATGGGAACCAGAATGTCTGTCCGCAGGTCCCTGAAGGTGGCAGGACAGATAGACAGGGTGGTGGAGGAGGTATATGGAATGCTTTCCTTTATTGGCTGAGGTATAAAATTCAAATGCAGGGATGTAATGCTGGAACTGTATAAAACGCTGGTTAGGTTACAGTTGGAGTATTGCGTACAGTTCTGGTCACCACATTACAGGAAGGACATAATTGCTCTGGAGAGAGTACAGTGGAGATTTAGAAGAATGTTGCCAGGGCTCGAAGGTTGAAGCTATGAGGAAAGATTGGATAGGCTAGGGTTGTTTTCTTTAGAATAGAGGAGGCTGAGGGGTGACTTAATAGAGGTGTACAAAATTATGAGACGCCTAGTTAGAGTAGACAGTAAGGACCTGTTTCCCCTAGCAAAGAGGTCAATTACCAGGGGGCACAGATTTTAGGTGATTGGTAGAAGGATTAGAGGGGACATGAGGAAAAACTTTTTCACCCAGAGGGTGGTGGGTGTCTGGAATTCTCTGCCAGGAACGGTGGTGGAGGCAGAAACCCTCAGTTCTTTTAAAAGGTACCTGGACATGCACCTGAAGTGCTGTAACCTGCAAAGCTATGGACCAGGTGCTGGAAGGTGGGATTATATCGGCCGGCGCAGACACAACGGGCTGATTGACCTACTTCTGTGCTGCAATTTTTCTATGGCTCTATGGAGTAGGCCATTCGGCCCTTCAAGCCTGCTCCACTATCCTATACAATCATGGCTGATCTTCTACCTCAACTCCACCTGCTGCACTATCTCCATACCCTTTCCTTCCCTTAGTATCGATCTCTGTCTTGAATATATTCCACAACCGAGCATCCACAGCTCTCTGGGGTAGAGGATTCCAAAGATGCATAACCCTCTGGGTGAAGAAATTTCTCCTCATCTCAGTCCTAAATGGCCGATCCCTTATCCTGAGATTGTGACCCTGTGTTCTAGATTCTCCAGTCAGGGGAAACATTTTCTCAGCATCTACCCTGTCAAGTCCCTTCAGAATTTTATATGTTTCAATGCAATCGCCTCTTATTCTTCTAAACTCCAGGGAATATAGGCCTAGTCTACTCAATCTCTCCTCATAGGACAATCCCCTCATCCCAGGAATCTCTCTGCTACCAGTTCAAATTTGTACTCTTCTCCAGTCTCCCTTTGTCTCCTATTGACAGGAATTGAGGGTGGTGGGGTGGGGCGGGGGGTGGAGGCACCTTCCCTAATTTTTTCCACCCTGCACCCATTCATATTGCACTGTTCTTCTCCAATTCTTCTCTCTTACCTGAAGATGTTACTCTGAGAGATCTGTACATGCTGTGGGTGATCGCAGATCTTTAATCCCCAGAGCAGTAATCTTAGGTTCAGCTGAGGGGAGGTGGGGAGCAACACTGACCTTCATCCGCAAATGTGAACATAAAGTCTGAAACAATGCATTAAATGAAGTTGAATGACTTGTCGATGGACCTTACGTTTGTGCCTGCCTTGTGTGCAACCTGGGTCTGCAACGGGCTGAGTCACGGCTAGGAATGCTCATGAACAAAATATCCAAGATAACCAGTTGGTGCACAAATGTGCTGCTGTTCTTGTCCAGAATCTGAAACACTCCTTCTGCGTGAGACAGCGATGACCATTTACCCTCCAGTTTGGTGGTGTTCATGTGGCTTTTTACTGCCTGGCTTAGCTATTAACACCCCTTTTCTTTTATTGCCTTTTCATTGCTGCACTCGGATGATGTTCGGATATCATTCACAAGTTTCTCCGTGTTTCCACCTTTTCCAAAACCTGTCTGCTGATCATTAACCCTATTAACTGTTTGTCCGTGATAAAAGATTACACTCTTGTTTCTACTTATACCATTCCCTTTCCCCAAACCCGGATTTTCTTGATTTCCACAGAGACATAATCTTCATTTTTCAGTCCTAATGAACGGTCTGCTTGCCAAACACTAATTTTCTTTCCTATTTTCAAATGCTGACAGATTTGCTGTGTATTTCCAGTATTTTGTACCATCAATGTTTCAGCTTTACATACAGGTAATGAGGTAGGTGCGGGTGAGAGGCTGTTTGGTCCATCATAACTCATTCAACTAGAAAGACCCTTTCGACAGTCTCACTATCCAGCTGTACCTGAAATGGTTGCAGTGTTTGTGCCTCCAGTGCTCTACCCAGAAGTCCATTCCATGCATTGATCTCACTGTGGGCCAAGAATTCCCGACAATCATAAATTTTCTTTTGACTCCTTGTTTTGTTGCCCTGGTATAGTTTGAATTGATGTTCTGGATTTGTTTTTGCTGTACCATTCATTACTCTGTATACCTTTACACCTACCTCTTAGCTGTCTTCAGTCTTACCTGATGACACTAGGACTTTGTCCCTTGGCTCTTGTCTACAGTATTGTCAAAACAGTGTTAGCTGTGGTTCAGTTGGTAGCACTCTCATTCTTGAGTCAGAAGATTGTGGGTTTAAGTTCCACCCCAGTGCTTGAGCACAAAAATCAAGGCCGACCCTCCAGTGCAGCACTGAGGGAATGCTGCACCGTCAGAGGCATGATCTTTCGCATGAGATGTTGAACTGAGACCCCATCTCCCTTTCAGGTGGATATAAAAGATCCCACGGCACTACTTTGAAGACGAGCAGGGGAGTTATCTGGTGTTCTGGCCAATATTTATCCCTCAGTTAACATCAAAACGGATTATCTGGTCATTATCACGTTTTTTAGGAGTTTGCTGTGTGCAAATTGGTTGCTGCGTTTCCCACATTACAATAGTGACTACACATTAAAAGCACCTCATTGCCTCTAAAGTGCTTTGGGATGTCCTGTGGTCATGAAAGGTCCTATGGAAATACAAATCTTTCTTTCTTTTGCTTGAAGGTGTTTTGATGACTGAATCATTGAACAGTTCAAGGTTAACTTCCTGTAACCTGTATTTCATTGTTTTGGCTTTCTAGCTAAGCACTAAATGTGCTGCTTCGTAGTGATTGGTCATGTTGCACATTCAGCCTATGAAAACCTCTAAATCTGCTAACTTCACCCATAGGTCATGCAACACCATTCATGGAGTAGCTATGTCATTCCATTTTCTTTGCATGTGCAATACTTTACAATTGTCCATTTCGTAGTTCTTGACCTGTTTCATTAAATACAACTGCCCCTTCTAGTTTGGTATCCTCAGCAATCGAGACCAGTTTACATTAAACTTCTGAGTATAAGCCTTTAATATAAACTAGAAATAGTGAGGGTCACAACTCTAATCTTGGGATGCAACCCCTGTTACAACTGCATACTGTTTCCTACCATTCTGCCGATTCCTTATCTATTCCCAGATTTTCCTTGATTCCCATCTCTTTAGGATTAAGTAGCAGCATTCTGTGCAGAAACGTTGCCAAATAGTTTTGGAAATCAAGTTGACAGCTGTTGAAGTTATCCTCTGGGGAATCCTCAACTTTACTCTTGACAATTGATTTCATGATATTACCCAATATTGATCTAAACCAAATTGGTCTCTATTTGCCTGGGTCTGTTTTGTCACCATGTTAGCCAGCAACATGGAATCATAGAATGGTTACAGCACAGAAGGAGGCCATTCGGCCCATCATGTCCATGCTGGCTCTCTACGAGAACGACTCAACTAGTCCCACTCCCTGGCTTTTTCCCTGTAGACCTGCAAATGTTTTCTCTTCAGGTGCTTGTCCAATCAATTCCCTTTTGAAAGCCCCGATCGTATCTGCCTCCGCCACACTTTCAAGCAGTGCATTCCACATCCTAACCACTCACTGCGTAAAAAACACTTTTCCTCATGTCGCGCCATTGCTTCTTTTGCCAATTACCTTCAATCGATGCCCTTTGGTTCTTGTCCCTCCTGCCAAAGGGAACAGTTTCTGCCCACCTGTCTAGACCCCTCATGATATTGAATATTTCTTACAAACCTCCTCCTCTGTTTCCAGTACGACTTCTTATGTAGCAATTACAAAAAAGTATCATCCCCTTCGACACAACCAGCCTGCATTGGCTTTTATCCTCCACATTTCCACATTCCCTTTTCTTCGACCATCTATCTAACCTATTCCTAAGCGTTGACTTAGTCTCTGTTTTAATCATTACTTCTGGTAGTCAACTCAACAGCATCACAATCCACTGTATAAAAACTTTCTCGTGCTCTCCATCCTAATTCTCTTACATTTAATCTTATATGAATGCCCTTTGCTCTTTCCCCCTCAACCACTTGAAACAGTCTGTTTCTATCTACTCTGGCCCATCTCTTCATAATTTTAAAGAACTCTATCAAGTCATCCTTAATCTCCTCTGCTCTAAAAGATGTAGCCTCAATTTTTCAAATCATCCTTCCTATTTGTGTTTCCTCATACCAGGCAGAATTCCAGTGAATTTGCATCATACCCTCTCTATTGCCTCATTCTTTCTGTGGTGTGGAGCCCAGAACTGCACGCAGTACACCAGCTGTGGTCTTATTAAGCTTTTACATAGTCATGTGACATACATGTCACATCAGTGACATCTGAACTTTTCTATTCTATACCTCTTGGAATAATTGTGGTAGATTTTGTAATGCCTTGTGAACCTGGCACCCCGACCCTTAACCAAATGTCTCTCCTCTCCCATGTTCGTCAGCCATCCCCCATTTAAAGATGATAATTGTTGCTTGTATTTTTTGGCTAGACGTATAGTCTGAGATTTCCTGACATTAGTTTCTATCTGCAACTTTTTTGCCCAATTTCCACCATCTTATCAATATTTGCCATGCCGTTCATTTTATTTGTTGGCAAATTTGGGGTCATAGAATCATATAGCACAGAAGGAGGCCATTCGACCCGTCGAGTCTGTGCTGGCTCTCTGGTAGACGTGTCCTAATAGTCCCAGTCCACCATTCTTTCCCCATAGCCCTGCCAATTTTAGCTTTCTAGGTCTATATCCATTCCCTTTTGAAAGTTATTATTGAATCTGCTTCCAGTACCCTTTCAGGCAGTGCATTCCAGATCATAACTTGTTATGTGGAAAAAGAAATGTCTCTTCAGTTTCTTTTCCAATCACCTTAACATTGTTGCCAACCCTTCTGTCACTGGACTCAATCTCTCCTTATTTACACTATCAAAATCATTCATGATTTTGAACACCTCCATCAAATCTCCTCTTAATCTTAAATAAAAACAGAAAGTACTGGAAATACTCAGCAGGTCAGGCAGCATCTGCGGAGAGAGAAACAGAGTTAACGTTTCAGGTCTGTGACCTTTCATCAGAGGTTCCTCTTAGTCTTCTCTGCTCTAGGGAGAACAATCCCAGCTTCTCCAGTCTCTCCACATAACTGAAGTCCCTCATCCTTGATACCATTCTTGTAAATCTCCTCTGCACACTCTCTAAGCCCTTGACATCCTTCCTAAAGTGTGGAGCCCAGAACTGAACACACTCCTCCAGCTGTGGCCTAACCAGTTTTATAACGGTTTAGCATAACTTTCTTGCTTTTGTAATCTATTCCTCAATTAATAAAATCAAAGATCTGATATGCTTTTTAACAGCCTCTTCAGCTTGTCCTGCAACCTTCAAAGATTTGTGTACATACATATCCAGGTCTCTCAGTTCCTGCATCTCCTTTAAACCATTTAGTTCATGTTGCCTCTTCTCATTCTTCCTACCAAAATGTGTTACTTCACATGTCTCTGAGTAAAATTTCATTTGCCTTGTGTCTGCCCACTGCACCAGTCTGTCTATGTACTCTTGAAGTCCGTTACTATCCTCCTCACTGTTTACTACATTTCTGAGCTTTATGACATCTGCACATTTTGAAATTATGCCCTCCATACCCAAACCCAGGTCATTAATATATATCACAATGCGCTAGGGTGATGCATGTTTATTTTATACTAACTAATCCTAGATATGCATTTATCCTGTATGGCTTTAAAGGTATTCCATTTATACTCTACTGGAGTGTGTTGAAAAACAGTTTCCCAATTATTTTGCTTAAGATCTTCACACATTTCCTTGAGGTTACCCGTTTTGAACTGATGTACCTGGTCTCTGGTACTTATCAATCCTAGAACATGTCAAACTTTATCTTTTGATATATCAGGCGAGAGATTCACCTCCTGACTCTTCAAAGTTTTTGCATTACCTACAAAGCTCCAGTCAGGAGTGTGATGGAATACTCTCCACTTGCCTGGATGGGTGCAGCTTCAACAACACTCAAGAAGCTTTCTAATCTAGACCTCCTTTGTTATCTCTTGCCCCACCCCCACCTCACTTGCTTATAACCTGTGACATTTCTAATATTTGTCAGTTCCGATGAAGGGTCACTGACCCGAAACGTTAACTCTGCTTCTCTTTCCACAGATGCTGCCAGACCTGCTGAGTGGTTCCAGCATTTCTTGTTTTTATTAAAGCTGCTCACTTGATTGGCACCCCATCCACCACCTTCAATATTCACTCTCTCCACTACTAGTACACAGTGGCAGCAGCGTATACCATCTACAAGATGCACTGCAGCAACTCGTCAAGCCTCCTTCAACAGCACCTTCCAAACCTGTGACCTCTACCACCTATAAGGACAAGGGCAGCAGATGCATGGGCACACGTTCTCCTACAATCCACTCACACTCTTGATTTGGAACTATATCGCCGTTCCTTCACTGTCGCTAGGTCAAAATCCTAGAACTCCCTCCCTAACAGCACTGTGGGTGTACCTACCCCACATGGACTGCATTGGTTCAAGAAGGCAGCTCACCACCAGCCTCAAGGGCAATTAGGGATAGGCAACAAATGCTGGCCTAGCCAGCAATGCCATAAAATAATTTTTAAAAACCTATTCCCCAGAGGTATTACAACTTTTCTTTCTTTCAATTACTATCATGAGTTAAGTTCTGAGCTGCATTTCCTGCTCCTCGGGTGCATTTAGTCATGAAGCAATGATGTATCAGCTCAGACTCTTAACCGGTTTTACATTCCCAATTTTGCAATTTGGTTGATTGAAGTTCTCTTTAAAAAAAATAATTCTGTTTTCACTTGCTCTTCCCATCTCTTTGTAGACAGTCTTCCTTATTCTTACAGTCTGTAGCCTACCACTAGCGCCCTTTTCAAGTTCAGTATATCTAATCTGCCAGAGCTGGCGGGCAGCCATAACGACGGGGCTAAAGTGTGGCGAGTCGAAGAGACTTAGTAGTTGACAGGAAAAAAGACAGAGGCGCAAGGGGAGAGCCAACTGTGTAACAGCCCCGACAAACAAATTTCTCTGCAGCACCTGTGGAAGAGTCTGTCACTCTAGAATTGGCCTTTATAGCCACTCCAGGCACTGCTTCACAAACCACTGACCACCTCCAGGTGCTCACCTATTGTCTCTCGGGATAAGGAGGCCAAAGAAGAAGAAGATATCTAATCTGAGTAGTTCAATTTCTATTAACTTCCTCAATGTTTCTCTCACATAGGATTATACTGCTTTCTTAACCGCCTCCTCTAATTTCCTGAACACCCATTAACCTCTTGTATCCATTATGTTTCTCTGCAGTCAGGCATTTTTCTAATGTCTTATTACTTCATTAAGTAGTAGATTTCAGTATCTCATTTAAATATTCACATCTTTCTGCTTCCTGCCGCCAATTCAGCTTCCCCAGAAATGGCCCCGGAAAATTGCGTGCCAGTCGCCGTTTGTCTCAGTCCAAAACCCCTGTTTAACCATTTGGATGGAATCAGGAATCACATTGGAAAATCTGGGCTTATTGCTCAGTGCGTCAAGTTCTGAGTTTTGTCAGTGTTTACGAGGCAGGTGCTGCGCTCTTATCAAATCATGAGCAAGATCACGCCGCCGTTTCCCATGGAAAACTTAATTCACAGGAGATTTCCGCCAGTGTATGGGAGCCAAGGTTTGTCAGGGTGAACCTCCATCGAATCCATCAGTAATGGTCTGGTGATTTTGCAAAAACAGCCAAATCATCACTGTGCCTTCGAAATCTTTTTTGCTTAGCACAGAGATTACTCTTTCACAATTAATACCCTCATTAAGAGGTGACCTTGTCAAGTCTGTCAGTTCTCTGAAAATTCTTAGTTCTCTGTGGAAAATATTACTGATATTCTGTCAAGTAATCCATGAACTCTGTCACCTCAAGTAGGGATTAGTAACTAATTGCTCTACTGAAAAATAGAACAATGACTGTATAATACTTTTAATACATATTAATTGTTTCTGTGCAGGGTCCCCCTGGCCCTCCAGGGCTACCAGGCTTATCAGGAAAAAGAGGACCTCGGGTAAGTATCTGCAACCTTTTGTTAAGTTTAATTCATTGAAAATATTGACTTGAGTATCAATTGCTTAAAAGGGCATGAAGCAGTGAGAACAATCGTTTAAAGTCAGCATCAATATTGTATCAGCAGGCTCTGTACCATCACTTCACCTGGTAATCAAAATGCATTCATCATCTTTTATTTAATCCTGAGTTTATGTTGGTGTTCATGATTGTTCTGACAGACAAAATTCCAAAAGAAAAATCAAATTTTTAATAAATCTAGTGAAGAGTTGTTGAATAAAATCTCTAACTCTATCTGTAACTTACTTTATCTGCAAGTTCTCATTATCCATTTAAGTGTGAGTGCCACTTTTCTGTCTATCGACGTGATGATAAATCAAACGATTTCAGTGGAGGCATTTGTGCTCAAGTAGAAATTGTGCTGATGATGTATTTTAAATATCAGAATCGTCAACTGCTCGGTGCCTCTCCTTGTTTGCACACACAAATACTGGTGCAAATTACATCATCATCATGCACTGCAGAAGATTTGAAATCTTATGTCTGAGAAGTAGGCAGAAATTCCAATCCAGATGGGCTAATTTCAGGACCCCTAAGACCCAACTCTTCCTGGAGCACCTTTCCATGGGAACCTGTCCAATAGTTATGCAGGCAAATAAAACAGTGGGCCTTGTTTTGCTCCCACCCTCCTCATTTACAAGGCTCTGCTGTTCGGAGTGCAACTTCTCTGCCTATCTTTTGGTGGATCATCAGGATCTCCCAGAGCATAAAGAGAGCAGAGACAAGGTACAACAGGGAAAACAAACAGCTGGGCTCATTTCTGGGAGGTCACAATTGGGGCCTGTGGCCTCGGGCCTCATTTCAAACAGTTTCATGAGCTACCGGTCTCTGTCATATCTCCAAAGACAGCTCCTCCATCTTGGAAACTAATTTCAGGCTGTTTGCCCCATGGTAAGTACCGGAAATGGGGAGGGGGAAGAGAACAATAGGACAGCTCGATCTCGCAAGTGCGCTATGGTCCAAACTCCACATGAACTTAAAAAAAAAATTAAACTTATTTATGAAGGCTGCATCCACATTTAGAAAACCTGAGGGGAGCAGATCCAACATCTGTTATGCTTAGGGCAGCCCAATTTCCCTGAGGGGGTCTTAAAACATTCACTAGGCCCCTCATTAGCACATGAATTCTCCCCCGCTCCCAATGCCTATTTTAGGCAGCTGTCTGAAAAATGGCCCAACCCAATTTTCTTCAGGCATCCTTCTAGGATGTTGGTCTCTGAAATTGGGCCTTGTACACCCATTTTATGTCTGTAAAACCAGGTGCAATGAGGTTCAATTTTTATCCAAACAGGTCTTTGCCCATTTTACCGCTGCTTTGTGCCCAGGAACTGAATAGTCCCTGAGCGCACACAAGTGGAGAATTGGCCTTTTTGTTTGTCATGTAATTCTGACCAAGATAACCAGATTCTTTTTCCTTCTCAAACAAAATGCAGGCTTGCCAAATACTTTTTCTTGAAGACGATACATTTAAATATCCAGTGCCACATCTTCTTACACAGAAACTTATTTGTTCTAGCAAGTCATGGAAAGAAAGAAATTAGTGTTGGCTCTAGAGCATAAATTAAACCCATTGTATCTGCATGTGGTATTAACTCATTTGTTTACCCTCCACCTTGCCAAGGTGGCCACTGGGATTTAAATGAACTAAGTTTTATTCAAACTGATGTAATAGTGAGGTGTACGTAAAATTGTGAAAATAGCATCATATGTAATTGAGGAAAAATGTGTACCTACTGCAATAAATAATACAAATTGAAGCTGAGCAACAGCCAGGTGTAAAATATTAATCTAAGTAGACATAAGAAAAACACCAGAACACAAGAACACAAAAATTAGGAGCAGGAGTAGACCATATGGCCCACGGAGACTGCTCCACCACTCAAAACGATCATGGCTGATCTCCAGATTCAACTCCACTTCCCCGCCCACTCATCATATCCCTTGATTCCCTGAGACCAAAAATCTGTCTACATAAGAAAATAACCAGTGAGCTACCAGACGACAACCTAACTTAGGTACATACCATAGGACAAACCTTCTCATTTCTAGTCTGTCCATTTATAGAATCATAGAATGGTTACAGCACAGAAGAAGGCCATTCGGCCCATCGAGTCCATGCCGGCTCTCTGCAAGAGCCATCCAGCTGGCCCCAATCGCCCACCCTTTCCCCATAACCCTGCAAATGTTTTATCTTCTGGTTCTTATCCAATTCACTTTTAAAAAGCCACAATTGAATCTGTCTCCACCACTGTCTCGGGCAGTGCATTCCAGATCCTCCCACTCGCTGCGTTTAAAAAAAAATGTTTTTTGATCTTTGGTTCTTTTCCCAATCACCTTAAATCTGTGTCCTCTAGTTCTTGATCCCTCTGCCAAAGGGTACAGTTTCTCTCTTATCTACTCTGTCCAGACCCTTCATGATTTAGAACAGCTCGATCAAATCTCCGCTTAATCTTCCCTTCTCCGAGGAGAACAGGCCCAGCATGTCCAATCTATCTATTTAAAGCTTGTTAATTTCAAATCAATGTCCTCAAGTTCTCTTCTCACAGTTCAAGTCAAATAACCTGCTTAACATTTTAAAGATCCGAATTACCTACCTCGCATTATACTTCTCTCCAGTTAAATTCAGCTCTGAAAGTTTCTCTGTTTTTTATTCATTCATGGGATGTGGGCGTCACTGGCCAGGCCAGCATTTATTGCCCATCCCTAATTACCCTTGAGAAGATGGTGGTGAGCTGCGTTCTTGAACTGCTGCAGTCCATGTGGAGTAGGTACGCCACCCATAGTGCTGTTAGGAAGGGAGTTCCAGGATTTTGACCCAGCGACAGTGAAGGAATGGCAATTTAGTTTCAAATCAGGATGGTGTGTGATTTGGAGGGGAACTTGCAGGTGGTGGTGTTCCCATGCAACTGCTGCCCTTGTCCTTCTATGTGGTAGAGGTCACGGGTTTGGAAGGTGCTGTCGAAGGAGCCTTGGTGCGTTGCTGCAGTGCATCTTGTAGATGGTACACATTGCTGCAACTGTGCATCGG
The DNA here is from genome assembly GCF_036365525.1 of Heterodontus francisci. Taxonomy (NCBI): domain Eukaryota; kingdom Metazoa; phylum Chordata; class Chondrichthyes; order Heterodontiformes; family Heterodontidae; genus Heterodontus; species Heterodontus francisci. Next base: position 9,328,470 of record NC_090402.1, on the reverse strand, counting down.
TGATGGAGGGAGTGAATGTTTGTGGATGGGGTGCCAATCAAGTGGGCTGCTTTGTCCTGGATGATGTCGAGCTTCTTGAGTGTTGTTGGAGTTGCACCCATCCAGGCAAGTGGAGAGTATTCCATCACACTCCTGACTTGTGCCTTGTAGATGGTGGACAGGCTTTGGGGAGTCAGGAGGTGAGTTACTCGCCGCAGGATTCCTAGCCTCTGACCTGCTCTTGTAGCCATGGTATTTACATGACTACTCCAGTTCAGTTTCTGGTCAATGGTAGCCCCTAGGATGTTGATGGGGGGGATTCAGCGATGATAATGCCGTTGAATATCAAGGGGAGATTGTTAGATTCTCTCTTGTTGGAGATGGTCATTGCCTGGCACTTATGTGGTGCGAATGTTACTTGCTACTTATCAGCCCAAACCTGGATATTGCATTTCTATACGGACTGCTTCAGTATCTGAGGAGTTGCGAATGGTGCTGAACATTGTGCAGTCATCAACAAACATCCTCAGTTCTGACCTGACGATTGAAGGAAGGTCATTGATGAAGCAGCTGAAGGTGGGCCGAGCACACTACCCAGAGGAAGTCCTGCAGTTGTGTCCTAGAGCTGAGATGATTGACCTCCAATAACCACAACCATCTTCTTAGCTTAGAACCCCCAGTTCTGGCTTGATCCTTGTTGCCTTTTCTAAATTCTTTCCAATCCATCAATCTCCTTTCTAAGTTAAGGAGGCCAAAACGTGGATTCACTCGTGATCTATTTTGGTTTACACTGAAACATCTTTGTGCTGTAACCTAATATTGTTAACTTGCTTCATGATAACTAAAATGACTGTGATTACACTTGCTGTGATTATTGCTTCCCTTTATAAGATGAATTAACAGCCAAAGCAGAAAGTTAAGAGAAAATAATTTTGCTTATTAAGGCCTAAATGAAGTAATTATCTGGATAGTGCGGGAAGGTGGCATTGAGATAGGAGATTAGCCATGATCTTGTTGAATGGCAGAGCAGGCTCGAAGGGCCAAATGACCAACTCCAGCTCCTATGTCTTATGTTCTTATGTAATTAATGGTGAACTCAGGAGCATTCCACAGCTACAATGTCAAACCAAAAAGTGGTATTTTACTCCAGGTCAGACTTGGAAGTTTGTGAGCTTAATGAATCGGGATGTTTTTGGCAGAGAGATAGGCTGAGGAGACAATGGTGAGGAGCAGGAGGAGAGGGTGGCTTGAGAGTGCAGAGGACGTGGAAGGCACATAACAGTTGTCTACCTTGGCAGTGCAGGAGGAGGCCCAGACTGATCAGGAAAGTTGTGACTTAGTGTGCTTCCTGGCCCGCAAAGACTTGCAGAAATAGTTCGGTATCTGCAAGGCATTACCACTGCTCCTTAACAGCTCAAGACTCTTTCAGGCCTCTAGCAGTGGACATCTCAGAACTCAGTCACTTTGTTGGTTTGCTTTTTGGAAAACTGATGCTTTCCTTTCTGCACACTGAATGAATCACATATTGCAAAATGTAATACAAGTGAATGCATTTTATTCGCTTGTGTAGTGGTGGTGGTGTTCGTGTTAAATGCATTTTGCTGGTGTGAGCCTATTGCATTTTGCACTTCTCAATACTGGTTGTGATTGTGCTGCACTACTAGATTCTCTCCTAAATCAAAGAGTAGCACTGGAAAGTGAATGAGGAGCCAACCGACAAGTTTCTGAGAATCCAGGACATGTATTGTCTGTAGCTGCACGTCCATTAGAGCCAAAGACGGACTTGCTTGCGTTGCTATAGGTTTATTGCTTTCAGAGGTGGCACCTACTAACACTCGTGCAAGCTTACATAATGGCATAGCATGGACACCAGTATCAACCAATCTCTGTCCTTCTCCCAGCCTTACACTATTAGAGGGCCTTATTATGTCCCTTGGTCCATCTGACCTTAGAAACTTGAGCATAAAGCATCAGTCCCTCCCAAATGGTTGCCTAAGTGTTCTCCGAATGAATTGAAGCTGAGTATCATTGGATCATGGTGTCTCTATAACAGACCACTGCTTGTACGTCTGAGCTCTCCATTGAAGATGCCATTAATGGTGTCATGTGTTGAAGGGCAGATTACAGTTCAGACAAGGCTATGGGCCAAGTGCTGGCAAATGGGATTAGGTAGACAGGTCAGGTGTTTTCATGCATCGGTGCAGACTCGATGGGCCGAAGGGCCTCTTCTGCACTGTATTATTCTGTGATTCTGTTGTTTCATGACATCACTGTGTTGGAGATGGCAATGTGTTGTTACACTCCACCACATTACCTAGAATACCTTTCACTACATGTGCAGGAAGGTAAATGCCAGTCTGTGTAGTCTTTGCTGTCTTACCAACCTCCATTTCAAAGAAGGGTCACAAGGATAAGTTTATTCATACTCTTGACATGCTGAACATTCACCCTGTGCCATCTCTAGCCCTTTGAGGAGGAGGGTGATGATGGCAGTTGTGAAAGGGAGAGGCACCGTACCTGAGGAGAGGGAACTATTTGCAATATCAGTTAGTATGGAGGTCACGAAGGGTGACCAGAAGTTTCATGAAAACAAGGTCAAGAGAGCAAAGGTCGGTCACGTGGGCAAGGTGAAATTAGAGGCGTGAGGGGTGATAGACTAGGAGAGATATATGTTCAGGGCTAAGGCAAGAGGAAATCTGGGGGAAGTTTGGCTTGGTGGGCAAGGAGAAGGCTGGACGGGGCAGAGGCAACTGAGTCTCAGTCTTAGCGACAAAGACATCATGAGCTTCTTGAAGTTGTTGGAGATCATGTCAGGAGAGGGGGATTTAAGAAAATGGTTAATAATGGAGAAAGGAGTTATCTTTGCAATTCAGGATGACCCTGGAGTATGACAGAGGAGAGAAAGGCTCAAAAGTGCTTGATGTAGTTCAGAGGTTTAGTGAAGAGGCTGAGGGAGAAAATATCTGTGAGAAACTTGGTGTAGGCCTCTGTGGAGCAGTAGAGAATGAGGATCACAAAGGAGAAGCGAGAGAGGGTGGAGCAAGTTGAGGTACTTGAAGGGCGAGAAGGTGCCGGAGAAGTAAGAGGAGAAACCAAAGTGTTATTTGGTGACTGGGGCCAATCGATAATGCACAGTTTGGGTGGGGAAAGTGGGGGAAGTTATAGCCAGGGAAAAGGCAAGAATCACATCATCCGTGAGCCAAGTTTCCATCAAAGCTGTGATGGCAAAGCAGTCATCCAGGATAGGGTTATGGATGGCAAGGGCCTTGTTTGCAAGTGAACTGGCATGCTGGAGGGAAATGCAGAGAGGGGTTGTGAGTGTTGATCCACTGGTGGAGTCCAAGAGAGAAGCAGTAGGTGGAGTGAGTGGGATAGGAAGGAGATTGGCCCTCAGTGGATGTACTGGGCAGGAAGGTCGGCACAAGAGGAGGATGAGGCAGTTGGAGTTCCTGCTCTTAGAGAAGCTGTAGCTTTCTGTGGTATATTGTCTCTCCCACCATAGCACATATAATATAATTTTCATAATCTTACAATGGTTACTTCTTTCTTGCTATATTCTCAAGTTTCTGTGATTCAGTACAGTTTTGATCATGTTTCAGTCCTGTGTTTTTTTTACCATATGGTGCTACTTTACAGCAACACTTATTCTTTGCCTTGTCTAATTTCTTTCTCTTTCCTATGAAATCCCTTTTTGAGGTTGATGCAGAGTTCAGTATCTGTCATGAGCTCTGATGTTTGTCTTGGAGAGAGTGCAGTGTTGTTAATTATAAATCTCAGACTGATAGATTTTCTTATCCAAAGGTATTAAGGGATATGGGGCGAAGGCGGGTATATGGAGTTATGTTGCAGATCAGCCATGATCTTGTTGAATGGTGGAACAGGCTGAAGGGGCTGAATGGCCTCGTCCTGTTCCTATTTTCCTATGTCCCCCCTTTCACATATTTGGGGATGTCCTCCACACTGAAAATCCCCTGATAACTATCAATGAAATAGTCAACCATAGTGCATTTGGTAAAACATGATTTGACATGATTTTCTTTTATATTTCCGTACTCCATATCTGGATTAACAAATCCCCTGCTGGTTTTACAGCATGTGAGCTTGTTATCTGCTCAAGAAGCGTTAAAAGAATACTATTGCAGGCACATTGTGATTGCCGGCTAGTTTTTATTACCATTAAGAATTGCATTCTGAAGAAGTGCACGTTTTAAACATGTCCTTTCCTGTGGTTTTGTCCATTTTTCTAAAACTAAAAGTAAGATTTTCAGACCCATAATAAAATCTTCTTAGTTATAGCAAGGCTGCCAATGAGCCTTTATTTAGCTCTTGTAAAAGTGAATCATTTATCTCCTGTAATGGTTTGTATATTTGTTCAGCTGGTGTAGAGATGGCTCAGTGATTACAGGGCAGTACAATTAACTGACCCCTTACAATTTTTGTAAAATTGTCATGCAACTTGTATTGAGGGAAATGAGGTTGAAATGCTACTGAGCGAATTTCGAATCATACAAGGGGCTGGTTTATATATGAAATATGTAAACTTTCTGCAGCTGCTGAACTCGGAAACTGGGAGGAGGGCCTTTCTTTATGGGGAGGTCAATTTTTAGGGGCACATTTTACTAGTTAGTGCTTCCAGCAAAGAGCTTCATCTGGCAAGTGCGCATGTGGGAAGTTTTACACGAGGATCAATGCACAACCCACGCAATTTTTAGTCCATTTTAAAAGTTTCGCAGCTCCGTGCCAAGAACAGTAGAGCATGAAATGTACCCAATAGTTTCTTTTGATCACTTTATACATAGCTTCCTATTTGAGCTTGCAACTGTTATCACATAACAAATATAACAACAGAAAACAAGACCCAAGAGTATATCACCAAAAAATTAGTATGAGGACACTTACAATAATACGATTGTGAAACAACGAGTATACATTTATTTGGTTACTCGCCAAGCCCATATCAGGTTGTTTGTTCCCAGGATCCCTAAATCATAATGCCAGCAAAAAATAGCCATTAAGAGCCGCCCAGGAAAAAGCTTATTCATAGAGCCTGCTCACCTAAAGCTCCAGATAGTTTCGACACCAGTCTGTCCCAGAAAATGGAGGTGTCGATGCTGGCGCATTATGTGTATATATCCTGGCAGGACAAAATCACAAATGTGGCAGTCCTCTCAAAGACGGAGCTCTCCAGTGTGTTGGCACTAATCAAACAGAGGTGGCTTTGGTGGATGGGACAGGTCTGCAGGATGGAAGATGGTCACATACCTGCCTTCTGTATGGTGAGGTAGCCAGGGCCAGACAACCAGTGGGACGCCCAAAGCTCTGCTTCAAGGATGCTTGCAAGCGTGACATGAAAGCCCTAAATGTCAACTATCGCACCTGGGAGTCACGAGCTACCAAAAGAGGGAAATGGCGACACATCCTATGGACTGATGTGCACTACCACGATGACCAGTTGCTACAGCAGCTTGGTAACAGGTGCCAACGTCAAAAACAATAACTCACAGCGTCACTTGGCAGCTTCGGGTGCGGCACTTGTGGCAGAACCTGCCTCTCAAGGATTGGCCTTCACAGCCATCAGCAAAGGTGCACCAAGAAAAGACACCCCAACTAAATGGATTGTTTGCTGAGTGTCCAACATCTTTCGTAGATGGAAGGATTCCTTTCAATTCATGTAATTTGATTCTGAACAAAGTGTTGGTACGTCAGATAGTTCTCCTGCTTACCAGTTGCCTGCTGAAAGTAGTCCATAGCCCATTGATGCTGCATTTTCACTGCACCAACAGCAACAGATTTAGAAACTGCTAACGCAGTTTGTCTGTTGCTCTTGGAAAACTGTATTACTGACCTAAGCAGGCATTATAACCAATGAGGTCCTGATCAGAAGGAATGGTATGTAGCACTTCCCTGGACGCTGTATCTCCATCTATCTGGCAGGGCCAGAAAGGTGGTTAATTCTGGAAACACAGCATGCTGCCTAAGGGAACAGAGCGATATAAGAACAGGAGAAGGCCATGCAGCCCCTCACGCCTGTTCCACCATTCAGTTAGATCATGGCTGATCTGCACCTTAACTCCTTCTACCCACCTTGGTTCTGGAACCATTAATACCCTTGCATAACAAAAATCTATCAATCTCAGTTTTAACTTTTTAAATGACCCCTTCCCCCCCTCCCTCCCCCACCAGCCTCAACAGATTGTTTAGGGTGGGTAGGGGGGAGGGGTGTGAGAGAGAATTCTAGACTTCCACTACCCTTTGTGTGAAGGAGTGTTTCCTGACATCACCCCTGAATGGCCTAGCTCTACATTTAAGGTTATGCTCCCTTGTTCTGGACTCCTCCACCTCCTGTTCTGCTGCTAAACTCAGGGCTACCATTGTCAACAACACTCTAGGGTAAATGTAGCATGAATGCCATGTAGCATGAATGGCATGTAAACCAGATGTGTTGATTGCAAGCTCAAGAGTGACTATAAGTTTTAATGTCCTTGACGTTGTTCCTGATAGACTGGCCATGGGACCAATGATTTTTTGGCACAAAAGACCATCCCCATTCTCACTCCCACTCCAGACACATCTGGGAAGGGATAGCCATTGGAACTGGAGGAGGCCATTCAGCCCCTCGAGCCTGTTCCGCCATTCAGTGAGATCATAGCTGATCACTATCTTAACTCCATCAACCTGCCTTGACTCCATATCCTCTATAAACCATCCATCACCACTATTTATTTAGAGCAGTGTGAAATTTAAGCTTAACCCGTAATGGCTTATATGTGCAGGCTACTTAAATACATTTACTACATTTACTTGAATGTGCACACTCCCCCATGAATTTCTGCTTTTATATCAGATTTGGAAACTTATAGCTGGAGTTTCCAAACTTATTTTGGCAATTGGAAACTTCTGTGTGCCTTGGATGAGTGTTTTGTGGTGCACTGCACCGCTGGTTTGGGGTTTTGTTAGAATTCTACAAAGGGTTTGGAACTTTGAAGTGGCTCTGACAAGGAGGGACAGGATTGGAAAAATTGAACAGTGAAACCCGTGACAGTTCAGATTTATTCTCAGTCTCTCTCTTTTCTCACTAGGTGATCTTTGCATTTTGTATGATTCATTTTTTAATGAGCTAAATATCTGTTCACAGATTATACATGTGCTTCTCATTGGCTTTTCTTCCTGTATTCATTTGCATGCTGTTAATGTCAAAACTGAATACTGATTCTCTACACTGAGTTACTGCCTCACAATACAGACTGATTGTAATGGCTGAGAAATTGTTGGAATGGCGCATCTCACGGCAAGATTATACAGAGCATTGGTGAGGTCACACCTTGAGCACTGTGTGCAGTTTTGGTCTCCTTACCTAAGGGAGGACATACTTGCCTAGAGCGAGTGCAATGAAGATTCACTCAACTGGTTCCTGGAATGAGGGGATTGTCTTATCAGGAAAGAATTGAGTAGACTAGGTCTATATTCCCTGGAGTTTAGAAGAATGGGAATTGATCTCATTGAAACATACCAATTTCTTCAGGGGCTTGACAGAGTAGAGGCTGAGAAAATGTTTCCCCTGACTGGGGAATCTAGAGCACGGAGTCACAGTCTCAGGATAAGGGATTGGCCATTTAGGACTGAGATGAGGAGAAATTTCTTCACTCAGAGGGTTGTGAATCTTTGGAATTCTCTACGCCAGAGAGGTGTGGATGCTCAGTCGTTGAGTATGTTCAAGACAGAGGTCGATAGGTTGTTGGGTACTGAGGGAATTAAGGGATATAGGGATAGTGCAGGAAGGCGGAGTTGAAGTAGAAGATTAGCCATGATCTTGTTGAATGATGGAGCAGGCTCAAAGGGTTGAATGGCCTATACCAGCTCATATTTCTTACGTTCTTATGAATGATGTGAATTGGACTTTTTTTCCTCATCCTTATGATTTCACTTTATTTGTGCCACAAATTGCTGGAAATGTGAATTGCTCACAGTACAGCAATGTCAACGTCGCATCTGGGACCTCATGAATGTCATGCCCAGTGGTGTATCCCCTTAACCAATGAAATTTAAGGGTAGAGAACAAAACAGAGTGGATGATGGTGAAGGAAATTGGGTAAATTCGATTGAAATTAGGCACAGAAAGAGAAATAGAGAGTGGATTAAGGAGAGAGGATAAAGAAACCGAAAGGAATAGTCAGAGAAAAATTAAAAGAATAAGCAGAAGAGGACATTGTAATCCAGTTGTGTTTGGGAATTGTATTGTTTGTTGAGAAGTTCACAATTGAATAGTGGGGTAGTTGTGCAAAATGTATATCCCTTCTTACTTATGTACTGTATTCCAAGATTTATTTTCTGAAAGAAATCTATCTAATTTTCATTTCCAAGCATCAAAACAGATTTGCATCCTGAAAATTATTGCCTTCCAACAGTAAGAGGCGTGTGGACGCCATGGCTGGCACAAAGGTACAGCCAAGACAGATAAAAAAAAAATGTTCTTAAACATGTCGGGACAATTCACGAGCTGCTGGAGTGAGACTCCACGGTTTCAACTGTTCCCTTTTCTGGGCCTCCAAGATTGAATTTCCTGTCAGGATCATCGATCACATCATTACATCACATCAAACATCATGAGTTTAGGGGAGGCGGTGGCGTAGTGGTATTGTCACAGGACTAGTAACCCAGAGACCCAGGGTATTGCTCTGGGGACATGGGTTCAAATACCACCACACTGAAGGTGGAATTTGAATTCAATTAATAAATCTGGAATTAAAAAGCTAGTCTAATGATGGCCATGAAACCATTGTCGATTGTTGTAAAAGCCCATCTGGTTTACTAATGTCCTTTACGGAAGGAAATCTGCTGTCCTTACCTGGTCTGGCCTACATGTGACTCCAGACCCACAGCAATGTGGTTGACTCTTACATTCCCTCTGAAATGGCCTAGCAAGCCACTCAGTTGTATCTAACCGCTACGAAGTCAATAAAAACAGCACTGTGGGTGTACCTACCCCACACGGTTCAAGAAGGCAGCTCACCACCACCTTCTCAAGGGCAATTAGGGATGGGCAATGCTGGCCTAGCCAGCGACGCCCACATCCCATGGTCCTTACGACATGAATTACCGGCCCGAAATAGCAGCGACAAAGTTAATTTGCCTTTCTGGCACGAGCCCAGCAATTTCATGACATGGAATTAATTTCAATGGAGAGGCTCATAGTAAGGTTGCAATTTTGGGGGTTTTGTCAAGGCAAAAAGCAGAGGAACGCAAATCATCCACTAATTTGTGGAGAATTAAAACTCGTGCTGTTTCTGCTCTCCAGTCCAAATTGCTGGGATTATTTTGTGAACTAATAATGCTGGGTGCCGTTAATTGCCCAATATTTTTCCAGTGATTTGTGAACCAATTTTGATTCAGAATCTGTAAAAGTGTATTATGGTTCTGTGTATGGCACTAACTAGTATCCGTTTGCTATTTTATGTCTGACTGTGAGCAGAGCTATCTAAGTACATCAGCTGTGTCTGGTAACTAACAGCCCTGGGGAATGCAGCAACAGAAACAATATGACTTTAGAAGCATAGAAACATTTACAGCACGGACAGAGGCCATTCAGTCCATCGTACTCGTGCTAGCCGAAAAAGCTGTCCAGCCAAATTCCACTTTCCAGCTCTTGGTCCATAGCCTTGTAGGTCTTTGCTAAGACAAATAGGTTCTTCCTATTCACTCTAACTAAACTCTTCCTGCTGCCTCTATAGCAGAAAAGCAAAGTCAAAATATAATATTGTAATGCACCAATCTTTGGCCTCCTTGTATCAAGAGACAATGGGTAAGCGCCTGGAGGTGGTCAGTGGTTTGTAGAGCAGTGCCTGGAGTGGCTATAAAGGCCAATTCTAGAGTGACAGACTCTTCCACAGGTGCTGTAGATAAAATTGGTTGTCGGGGCTGTTACACAGTTGGCTCTCTCCTTGCGCTTCTGTCTTTTTTCCTGCCAACTGCTAAGTCTCTTAGACTCGCCATGCTTTAGCCCCGCCTTTATGGTTGCCCGCCAGCTCTGGCGATTGCTGGCAACTGACTCCCATGACTTGTGATCAATGTCACAGGACTTCATGTCGCGTTTGCAGACGTCTTTAAAGCGGAGCCATGGACGTCCGGTGGGTCTGGTACCAGTGACGAGCTCACTGTACAATGTGTCCTTGGGGATCCTGCCATCTTCCATGTGGCTCACATGGCCAAGTCATCTCAGGCGCCGCTGGCTCAGTAGGGTGTATATGCTGGGGATGTTGGCCGCCTCGAGGACTTCTGTGTTGGAGATATGGTCCTGCCACCTGATGCCAAGGATTCTCCGGAGGCAGCGAAGATGGAATGAATTGAGATATCGCTCTTGGCTGACGTACGTTGTCCAGGCCTCGCTGCTGTAGAGCAAGGTACTGAGGACACAGGCTTGATACACTTGGACTTTTGAGTTCTGTGTCAGTGCGCCATTTTCCCACACTCTCTTGGCCAGTCTGGCCATAGCAGCGGATGCCTTTCCCATGCGCTTGTTTAATTCTGCATCGAGAGACAGGTTACTGGTGATAGTTGAGCCTAGGTAGGTGAACTCTTGCACCACATCCAGAGTGTGGTCGCCGATATTGATAGATGGGGCATTTCTGACGTCCTGTCCCATGATGTTCGTTTTCTTGAGGCTGATGGTTAGGCCAAATTCATTGCAGGCAGCCGCAAACCTGTCGATGAGTCTCTGTAGACACTCTTCAGTGTGAGATGTTAATGCATCATCGTCAGCAAAGAGGAGTTCCCTGATGAGGACTTTCCGTACTTTGGTCTTCGCTTTTAGACGGGCAAAGTTGAACAACCTGCCACCTGATCTTGTGTGGAGGAAAATTCCTTCTTCTGAAGACTTGAACACATGTGAGAGCAGCAGGGAGAAGATGATCCCAAGCAGTGTAGGTGCGAGAACACAGCCCTGTTTCACGCCACTCAGGATTGGAAAGGGGTCTGATGAGGCGCCGCTATGCTGAATTGTGCCTTTCATATTGTCATGGAATGAGGTGATGATACTTAGTAGCTTTGGTGGGCATCCAATCTTTTCTAGTAGTCTGAAGAAACCACGTCTGCTGACGAGGTCAAAGGCTTTGGTGAGATCTTTGAAGGCAACGTAGAGGGGCATCTGTTGTTCACGGCATTTCTCCTGTAGCTGGCGAAGGGAGAACAGCATGTCAATGGGGGATCTCTCTGCTCGAAAGCCACACTGTGCCTCAGGATAGACACACTCAGCCAGCTTCTGGAATCTGTTTAAAACGACACGAGCGAAGACTTTCCTCACTAGGCTGAGCAGGGAGATTCCACGGTAGTTGTTGCAGTCATCGCGGTCACCCTTGTTCTTATAGAGGGTGATGATATAGGCATCGCGCATGTCCTGTGGTACTGCTCTCTCATCCCAGCACAGGCAAAGCATTTCATGCAGAGCTGAAAGTAAAGCAGGCTTGGCACTCTTGATGATTTCAGGGGTAATGCCATCCTTCCCAGGGGCTTTTCCGCTGGCTAGAGAATCAATGGCATCACTGAGTTCCGATTTTGTTGGCTGTACGTCCAGCTCATCCATGACTGGCAGAGACAGGGTTGCATTGAGGGCGGTCTCAGTGACAACATTTTCCCTGGAGTACAGTTCTAGGTAGTGTTCCACCCAGCGGTCCATTTGCTTGCGTTGGTCAGTGATTGTGTCCCCTGATTTAGATTTGAGGAGGGGGGCAATCTTCTTGATGGTTGGCCCAAAAGCTCTCTTAATGCCATCAGACATCCCTCTGATATTTCCTGTGTCAGAGGCCAGCTGAATATGACTGCATAGGTGTTGCCAGTAGTCATTTGCGCAGCGCCTGGCTGTTCTTTGTGCAGCGCTTCTGGCAGCTTTAAGTGCTACGGATGTTAACTCGCTGGGGGCTTTCTTGTTGTTCAGCAGTGCAATGCGCTTAGCACCAATACAGTGATATCAAATACATCATCTTGGGGTGTGCTCTCCAAAACGAAAAATTGGCTTGTCCTTATACTCCAACAGGGTGCTTCCCAAGCTCAATAGAAACTTCTACTCGGTTGTGACTTTCTTTGACCAATTTGCCACAGTTTGGCATGAGTTCATAATGGTGGTAAAGCATTGGAAACCAGATTTCAGGTGATTTGAAGCTGTTTAATTTCCCATATTACAGCACAAGTGGAAAATAAGCATTAGTTCTTTACTGGAATGAATGACTTTGTCTTTGTAATTACAAAAACTTTCCATTCTGAATTCACAAACTAAATAGATGACCACATTTTTTTCCAGGTAATTTTCCAGGCATTGCTCTTGGATTGCATTTTAAAAGTGGTACTGGAACAACACATATCGTTCTCATTTTGAAGATATAGATCGAGGGGCTAGGTGGACACTAAGCAGGAAAGCATGGTCAACAAGATAGGACTTGGAAAGCAATAAAGTGATCTTGGGACAGAATGCTTAAGGCTTAATAGCTGAAAGTTCACCCCCCCCATTAGTAGAGTGTGCAACAAGCAGTAATCCAACATCAGATGAGTGAGCTGTGTAATTGAGAAGTGCAGCTTGAGATGGCCCAAATAGGATGGAATGAAATAGTGAAGAGATTTCAATATGAGAGTGAGTTTGACATTCTCGGGCACAGGGATCGAATGTACCTTAATCATGGAGTGATAGTTGTCAAGGACTTTGCAGAGAAGAGATCTTGGGCTCTGGAATATTGGATTAAGTGATGTTTGTGGAATGTGGAGGTAGAGAGGCCAGCACAAAGAATGATTGATGGAATCGAAATCAGAGGCAACATAGGTGATAAATGAATGAGATGGTTTTAGTGCTGAGCCATTGAAAATCTCAGCTAATGCAGAAATGATGACAGGTTTGGATAAGGTAGACAAAGAAAAGCTGGTCCCATTAGCTAATGGTACAAGGACCAGGGGACACAGATTTAAGGGGCTGAATTTTACCAGCCCTCCGACGTCGAGGGTCGTGGTGGGGAGGCACAGCAAATTCTTCCGGGAGAGGCCCACCACAACCCCTGACGCCAGGATGGCCCCAACGCATTTTACTGGCAGCGGTGAGGCCTCAGTGCAGCCTTCATCTGAATATGCTCATCATAATAAAAGTAATAAATAAAGACTTACCTGGTAGCGATGGCCGTCCCATGCCAATATTCCGGCCCTTGGCCAGAACTCCCGTGCCTTCAGATCTCCATATGGAGGTCCGAGGGGTGACACTGGTGGGGAGGGGGGAGGAGTGAAATTTGCAGGGCAGGATGGCGGGGGAGCTGGGAAAACCGCTCCGATTGGTTGTAGGGATGGTGGGAAGGGGTTGAGGGTCAAAGGTGATGAAGGTGGGGAGGGGTTGAAAGTTCGGCATATTAAAAAGTGTTTTTCTTGGGGGGGGGGGGTGGTAAGTCATTTTATTTATGGAGAACTCAGCAGGGTGGGGGGGGGGATTTGTGAAAGGGGATTTAAAGTTTAAATAAAATTTTATTTACAATTTTCTTCCAGCGGGGCCTTTACAATTTAAAATTAAACTGCAGGACTTGAAGCCCTTTAAAAATGGCGCCGGTGCCTGCGCGGTGGTGGCGGACGCCATTGCCAGGGACAGAGCGGCCACCCCTGATGACATCATCAGGGCGGCCGTTCCACCCCCTCCATTTAAATGAGTCCCCGCACAAAATGTCACAGGGGCTTAGTGCGCACAAGTCGCGTGTGCGCCATGCCTTCTTTCAAGCTTGGTGCCGAGAACAGTGGCGAGCTTCTCACATTCAGCCCAAGGTTTTGGGCAAGAGATAGAGGGGGGGATGTGAGGAAGAACTTCTTTATGCAACGAGTGGTAATGACCTGGAACTGACTGCCTACAAGGGTGTTGGAAACAGAGGCAATGAATGATTTCAAAAGGAAATTGGATGGGCACTTGGGGGTATTAAACCTGCAGGGCAACGGGGATAAGAGCTGGTGAATGGGACTGACTGGATTGCTGTACAGAGACCTGCATGGCCTCGATGGGCTGAATGGCCTCCTTCTGTGCCGTGATGGCTATAAGGTTGGTCAGCCAGTAACAAGCTTGACACAACAATAAAAGCAAAATACTGCGGATGCTGGAAATCTGAAACAAAAACAAGAAATGCTGGATTCACTCAGCAGGTCTGGCAGCATCTGTGGAAAGAGAAGTAGAGTTAACGTTTCGGGTCAGTGACCCTTCTTCGGAACTGACAAATATTAGAAAAGTCACAGATTATAAACAAGTGAGGTGGGGGTTGGGCAAGAGATAACAAAGGAGAAGGTGCAGATTGGACCAGGCCACATAGCTGACCAAAAGGTCACGGAGCAAAGGCAAACAATATGTTAATGGTGTGTTGAAAGACAAAGCATTAGTACAGATTAGGTGTGAATACACTGAATATTGAACATCAGCAAGTGCAAACCTGAAGAAAAACAACCTGAAAAAAACAGTGGGTAAGCAAACTGAACAAACTAAGATGAAATGAAATAAATGCAAAAAAAGATTGTAAAAAATGTAAAAAGGAATGCAAAAAAAAGGAAGAAAAAAAAATAACTAAAAATGAAAGTAAAGTGGGGGGCTGTCATGCTCTGAAATTATTGAACTCAATGTTCAGTCCGGCAGGCTGTAGTGTGCCTAATCGGATGTTTTTGTTAATATCTATATTTGTACTTAATTAAGGGGTAATTGAGTAAAAGAAATGGCAGCCAGGGGAGTGCAGTGCTCCTCCTGCAGTATGTTCGAGGTGAGGGGAACCTCCGGTGACCCTGCCGACTTCACCTGCTGGAAGTGCATCCGTCTCCAGCTCCTATCAGACCATGTTAGGGAACTGGAGCTGGAGCTGGATGAACTGAGGATCATTCGGGAAGCTGAGGGGGTGATAGATAGAAGCTACAGGGATGTCGTTACTCCACAAAACAAAGGCAGCTGGGTAACAGTTAGAGGTGGGAAGAGGTCAGTGCAGGGATCTCCTGTGGTCGTTCCCCTCAACAACAAGTATACAGTTTTAGATACTGTTGGGGGGGACGGCCTATCGGAGGCAGGCTGCAGTGAACGGGCCTCTGGCACGGGGTCCTGCACTGTGGCTCAGAAGGGAAGGAGGGAGAACGGGAGAGCACTAGTCATCGGGGACTCGATGGTGAGGAGTACCGACAGGCGGTTCTGTGGGCGCAAGCGAGACGCACGGATGGTTTGTTGCCTCCCTGGTGCCAGGGTCCGTGATGTTTGTGATCGCGTCTTCAGTATCCTTAAAGGGGAGGGGGAGCAGCCAGAGGTCGTGGTGCACATTGGCACCAACGACGTAGGAAGGAAGGGTGGCACAGATGTTAGAAGTGAGTTTAGGGAGTTAGGCTGGAAGCTGAAAGCTCGGACGGACAGAGTTGTTATCTCTGGTTTGTTGCCGGCGCCACGTGATAGTGAGGCTAGGAATAGGGAGAGAGCACAGCTGAACACGTGGCTGCAGGAATGGTGTAGGAGGGAGGGCTTCCAGTTCTTGGATAATTGGACTGCATTCTGGGGAAGATGGGACCTGTTCAAACAGGACGGGCTGCATCTGAACCAGAGGGGCACCAATATCCTGGGAGGGAGGTTTGCTAGTACTGTTCGGGAGGGTTTAAACTAGTTTGGGAGGGGGATGGGAACCGGACTTATAGTCCAGGGACCAGTGGGTCCACTCAGAAAGACAAAGAGTGTAGTGAGGTATTGGGGAAGGTAGCACTGTCGCAGAGGACAGATGGGCACGGAGAAGGGTTAAAGTGCGTATACTTCAACGCAAGAAGCATCAGGAATAAGGTGAGTGAATTGAAGACGTGGATGGGCACTTGGGACTACGATGTTGTGGCCATCACTGAAACGTGGATAGGTGAGGGGGAGGAATGGTTCTTGGAGGTACCTGGTTATAGATGTTTTCATAAGATTAGGAATGGTGGTAAAAGAGGTGGGGGGGTGGCATTGTTAGTTAGAAATAGTGTAACAACTGCTGAAAGAATTTTCGAGGAGGATCTGCCGACTGAGGCACTGTGGGTTGAGGTCAGGAACAGGAAAGGAGCAGTCACCTTGATGGGAGTTTTCTATCGGCCCCCCAATAGCAGCAGGGAGGTGGAAGAGCAGATTGGGAAACAGATTTTGGAAAGGAGCAGAAGTCACAGGGTAGTAATTATGGGGGATTTCAACTTCCCAAATATTGATTGGCAACTCTTTAGATCGAATAGTTTGGATGGGGTAGTGTTTGTGCAGTATGTCCAGGAAGCTTTTCTGACTCAGTATGTAGACTGCCCGACCAGAGGGGAGGCAATATTGGATTTGGTACTAGGTAATGAACCAGGGCAAGTGATAGAGCTGTTGGTGGGCGAGCACTTTGGAGATAGTGATCACAATTCTGTAGCATTCACTGTGGTAATGGAGAGGGATAGGTATGTGCAACAGGGCAAGGTTTACAATTGGGGGAAGGGTAGATATGATGCTGTCAGGCAGGAACTGAGGAGCATAAGTTGGGAGCATATGCTGGCAGGGAAGGGCACGGTCGAAATGTGGAACTTTTTCAAGGAGCAGATAGTAGGGGCCATTGATAAGCATGTCCCTGTCAGACAGGGAAGGGATGGTCATGTGAGGGAACCGTGGTTGACAAGAGAGGTTGAGAGTCTTGTTAGGAAGAAGAAGGATGCGTATATAAGGTTGAGGAAAAAGGGCACAGGCATAGCTCTGGAGGGATACAAGATGGCCAGGAAGGATCTGAAGAAAGGGATTAGGAGAGCTAAGAGAGGGCATGAAAAATGCTTGGCGGGTAGGATAAAAGAAAACCCCAAGGCCTTTTACGCGTATGTCAGAAATATGAGGATGACTAGGGGGACCGTAGGTCCGGTCAAGGACAATAGCGGGAGACTGTGTGTTGAGCCGGAAGAGATAAGTGAGGTTTTGAATGAGTACTTCTCTTCGGTATTTACGAATGAGAAGGGGTGTATTACTGAAGAGGACGGTGTGAAACAGACTGGTAAGCTCGAGGAAGTGCTCGTTAGGAGGGAAGATGTGTTGGGGTTTTTGAATAACTTGAAGATAGACAAGTCTCCCGGGCCTGACGGGGTATATCCAAGGATGTTATGGGAAGCAAGGGATGAAATTGCAGAGCCGCTGGCAATGATCTTTTCATCTTCTCTGTTGACGGGGGTGGTACCAGGTGATTGGAGGGTGGCAAATGTTGTGCCCCTGTTCAAGAAAGGGAATAGGAACAACCCTGGGAATTACAGACCAGTTAGTCTTACTTCGGTGGTAGGCAAGTTGATGGAAAAGGTGCTGAGGGATAGGATTTCTGAGCATCTGGAAAGACACTGCTTGATTCGGGACAGTCAGCACGGTTTTGTGAGGGGTAGGTCTTGCCTCACAAGCCTGATTGAATTCTTTGAGCAGGTGACCAAGCAAGTGGATGAGGGTAAACCAGTGGATGTGGTGTACATGGATTTTAGTAAGGCATTTGATAAGGTCCCCCATGGTAGACTTATGGAGAAAGTCAGGAGGCATGGGATAGTGGGGAATGTGGCCAGTTGGATTAAGAATTGGCTAACTGATAGAAGGCAGAGAGTGGTCTTAGATGGTAAATACTCAGCCTGGAGCCCAGTTACCAGTGGCGTGCCACAGGGATCAGTTCTGGGTCCTCTCCTGTTTGTGATTTTTATTAACGACTTGGATGAGGAAGTCGAAGGGTGGGTCAGTAAATTTGCAGATGATACAAAGGTTGGTGGAGTTGTGGATACCGAGGAGGGCTATTGTCGTCTGCAAAGGGACTTGGATAGGTTGCAGTGCTGGGCTGAAAAGTGGCAGATGGAGTTTAACCCTGAAAAGTGTGAGGTCGTCCATTTTGGAAGGACAAACACGAATGCAAAATACTGGGTTAACGGTAGGGTTCTTGGGCATGTGGAGGAGCAGAGAGACCTTGGGGTCTATGTGCATAGATCGTTGAAAGTTGCAACTCAAGTGGATAGGGCTGTGAAGAAGGCATATGGGGTGTTAGCGTTCATTAGCAGAGGGATTGAATTTAAGAGCCGTGAGGTGATGATGCAGCTGTACAGGACCTTGGTAAGGCCTCATTTGGAGTACTGTGTGCAGTTCTGGTCGCCTCATTTTAGGAAGGATGTGGAAGCCTTGGAGAGGGTGCAGAGGAGATTTACCAGGATGTTGCCTGGAATGGAGAATAAGTCTTACGAGGAAAGGCTGAACATTCTAGGCCTCTTCTCATTAGAACGGAGAAGGATGAGGGGTGACATGATAGAGGTTTATAAGATGATCAGGGGAATAGATAGGGTAGACAGTCAGAAACTTTTTCCCCGGGTGGAGCAAAGCGTTACAAGGGGTCATAAATTTAAGGTGAAGGGTGGGAGATATAAGGGGGATGTCAGGGGAAGGTTCTTTACCCAGAGAGTGGTCGGGGCATGGAATGCCTTGCCTGGGGAAGTTGTTGAGTCAGAAACTTTAGGGACTTTCAAACGGCTTTTAGATAGGTATATGGATAAAGGAGAATGATGGGGTATAGATTAAATTGTCCTTGACAGAGGACAAAGGATCGGCACAACATCGTGGGCCGAAGGGCCTGTTCTGTGCTGTATTTTCTATGTTCTATGAGATGCTGTTCCTCGAGCTTGCGTTGATGTTCACTGGAACACTGCAGCAATCCCAGGACAGAGATGTGAGCATGAGAGCAGGGGGGAGTGTTGAAATGGCAAGCAACCGGAAGCTCAGGGTCCTGCTTGCGGACTGAGCGGAGATGTTCCGCAAAGCGGTCACCCAGTCTGCGCTTGGTCTCCCCAATGTAGAGGAGACCACACTGTGAGCAGCGAATACAGTATACTACATTGAAAGAAGTACAAGTAAATCGCTGCTTCACCTGAAAGGAGTGTTTGGGGCCTGGGATAGTGAGGAGAGAGGAGGTAAATGGGCAGGTATTACACCTCCTGCGATTGCAAGGGAAGGTGCCCTGGGACGGGGACGAGGTGGTGGGGGTAATGGAGGAGTGGACCAGGGTGTCGCGGAGGGAACGATCCCTTCGGAATGCTGACAGGGGAAGGGAGGGGAAGATGCGACTGGTAGTGGCATCACGCTGGAGGTGGCGAAAATGGCGGAGGATGATCCTTTGGATATGGAGGCTGGTGGGATGAAAAGTGAGGACAAGGGGAACCCTGTCACGGTTCTGGGAGGGAGGGGAAGGGGTGAGGGTAGAGGTGCGGGGAATGGGTCGGACACGGTTGAGGGCCCTGTCAACCACAGTGGGGGGAAATCCTCGGTTGAGGAAAAAGGAGGTCATATCAGAAGCACCGACAAGCTTGACACAAGATGTTTTATCTTCCAGGGATAAAATGTGACCATTTACTGACATGGAAAACACATTTCACAGGTTTCCAAAAAGAAATCACAATTGCAGAGAGAATCTGTTTTTCAAAAATCTTTGGATTTCCCCGGGTCTCTCTTATTACCAGTCAAACAAGAATATACAATGGATGGTAGGACCCTAGGAAGTACAGAGGGTCAGACGGACCTTGGTGTACTTGTCCATAGATCACTGAAGGCAGCAGCACAGGTAGATAAGGTGGTTAGGAAGGCATATGGGATACTTGCCTTTATCAGCTGAGGCATAGATTATAAGAGCAGGGAGGTTATGACGGAGCTGTATAAAACGCTAGTTAGGCCACAGCTGGAGTACTATGTACAGTTCTGGTCACCACACTATAGGAAGGATGTGATTGCACTGGAGAGGGTGCAGAGGAGATTCACCAGGATGTTGCCTGGGCTGGTGCATTTCAGTTATGAAGAGAGACTTAGAGCAGAGAAGGCTGAAGGGGGGGACATGATTGAGGTGTACAAAATTATGAGGGGCATGGATAGGTTAAATAGGAAGAAACTTTTTCCCTTAGCAGTGGGGTCAATAACCAGGGGGCATATATTTAAGGTAAGGGGCAGGAGGCTTAGAGGGGATTTGAGGAAATATTTTTTTCACCCAGAGGGTGGTTGGAATCTGGAATACACTGCCTGAAGAGGTGGTAGAGGCAGGAACCCTCACAATATTTAAGAAGTATTTAGGTGAGCACTTGAAACGCCATAGCATACAAGGCTACGGGCCAAGTGCTGGAAAATGGGATTAGAATAGTTAGGTGCTTGATGGCCAGCACAGACACGATGGGCCGAAGGGCCTGTTTCTGTGCTGTATAACTCTATGACTCTATAAACCTGTTGCTAAAAGTTGCATGAAAGTGCCTGGGACATTTGTTTGCTATTTTTTCTCTCATCAGCAATTTGCTGAGGTTCATCCTTCTGGTAAATTAGTGAAGATAAAGAAGTTGCCATGTGAGGAACTGTGAGCATGGACCAGTGCCTTACCACTCCATGACATCTCATGTAAATACATAAACCTGTTATGCAACCATGTATCTTTAATTTAGCGACCCTTCAATACACCTGTGTTATCAGGTAGGTTTACAGGTGCATCATGGCTACTCAGTTGGACTATTGAGTACCAAAAATATGCAAAAGAAGTTCAATGAAACTTCCAGAAATCATGACTTGAAGTATTCTTTGACTGATCTTCATTTTGCACGGGAACGCCACAACCTCCAAGTTCTCCTCCAAGTTGCACACCATCCTGACTTGGAAATATGTCGCCGTTCCTTCATCACTGGATCAAAATCCTGAAACTCCTTCCCTAACAGCACTGTGGGTGTACTTACACCACGCAGACTGCAGTGGTTTAAGAAGGCAGCTCACCACCACCTTCTCAGGGACAGTTAGGGATGGGCAATAAATGCTGGCCTTGCCAGTGATGCCCGTGAATGAATAAATTAAAAAAAGAGGGCATCTATTCCACAAAATTTACAGTTAAGCAATAAATGTTTGTAATACTCCATTGACAACCAAGTGGGTAAAGACACGTCCTGATGCAGCACTAAAGTACGAAGACCAGGAGCTTCACATATACAATTCTCAAACTATACTGAGTTAGCAGATTTGTACTGGAATAACAAATAGGATGTTGGAAATAACCTGTTCTAGTGAAGAGAAATATTAGCCAGGGTTCCTACTGTAGATTGCCTTCCAACGAATGTACATGCACGTGGACATCAGTTGGGATAATTTGCTCAAATCACTCTGTGTAGTGACTTCACAAGCAAGTGCTGTAAGATTTCTTCTAGTCAGCGTTTTTAGTGACATGAGCAAGCAGGTTCATTTTCAATGTGTCGATGAGTGAAGATACCAACCGGGGGAATCTTCCTGTATATGTTTACAATGTTGCTGCAACCCCCTACAAGAGAAAAATCATCTTCAATGATGAGAGCATAATCAAGCCAGGCTGTGCTGTGATTCCCTCCACATCTTTTGCCATTTGTGATCAGACTTGGGATTGAGAAAAGGCTGCTCAGTTGAAGAATAAAGAGCTGCTGATCCCTGTGAGATGAGTAATACCCAGTGCTTCTGGAGCAATGCCATTACTATGGAATGTTGCTGGGATTCAGTTGGCTCCAGGTTTTATTAAATGACATTGAGTGCGAGCTGGATCGCATTGATTTAGTTCGTTCTATAAACGAGATACATCCACCATTGGGGCCCCTCTTCTTAATGTCTGACTGTAACTCACAGTAAATGCCAGTTTGTCGGCCAATCGTGAAACATCTGTGGTGACTTTTTGAATAATGCTGATTGAAAGAATCTGGGAATTTAGCTAGAAGCACTTTTGTAATGACTGAAGCCACCGTTGCCATATTGTAGAAGTTCACCAAGATGATCAACCTGAGAGCAAAATCACAGTTGTGTAATAGGTGATGTTCTGAAGTTGACATGAATTGGATTGCATCTGACTCACATAACAGATGTGGAAATTCTAATTGCCAGCAAGAGAAAAAAAAAACTCCTTTTGGCCATGTCAGTTGTAGAAAGACTTATTTCATGAGATTATTGCCTTGATTACCATTGGAAATTTATTTTGAAAAGCGTGAAGCATTCATTTAGAAAAGAAAGGATAGGTTGTGTGATGGCTTTCCCCAATGCATAAATAACACCTAGTCTGAAGGGAAAGGGAAGCTGGTTTAGCTGTTTTTATGCATAAATATTTAAAGGAGTTGGCTTGGCTATTTGTCAAACATTTAAACATTTTTACCAAAGAAAATAGTGAATGAAAATGTTTCTTGTGTTGTGTTGGATTTTCGATTGGCAAGTGGGAATAGATTAAAATGTGAAAAACTTCAGTGTTAAATGAACAGTAGCCCTTTGTTAACTTACAGCAGTTTGGTTCAATTTCAACCAGTAAAAACAAAAATTTATATAGAAGCCTCTTTTACTCAGTTGGTAGTACTCCTGATTGGCTCAGAAAGTTGTGGATTCACGTCCCACTCAAGGATTTGCGAATGTAATCCAGGCTGGCTCTTCTGTCCAGTACTGAGGCAATGCTGTATTGTTGGAGGTGTTATCTGTTAGATGAGACATTAAGCCAGAGGTTCACTATCTATTCTAGTTGTCTGTCTGAATGTAGACGATCCCTGACATTTACAACTTATTTGAAGATGAGCAAGGAGTTCCCCCAGTGTCAGGACATTCCTCTCTCAACCAACAATGGTGCTTCATCCAATATGCTGTTTACTGGGCTTTGCAATTTGGGTTGTGTACTTACCTACATGACAACGTGACTGCACTTAAAGATTTTTGGTTAGGCAGCAGTTTGGGATATCCTGAGGACGTGCTAAGGTGTCATAAAATGCTAGTTCTTTCGTTTCTTTGCTCAAAAGCCTGCATTCTTAAATTTAATTGTAGAAAATATCACAGTTGAGTGTTTCTGGAGGAATAGCTTTACTGTAGAATGTTGCTGGGATTTTAGCAGCTAAGTAGGTAGCAGGGTTGGACCAAACAAAAAAAAATGGGTTTGTGTCCACTGAGCTATCAGTGCTGTGTTGGGTGTCTTTCAATATGTACAAGGTGGATACAGTTCTTCTGGAAAAAGTATCATTATAATCAAATGTACTAAAATTGGGATTTTATTCCTGAGTTTCTAGTCTGCCTCAGCAACCTAATTAGAATTCCAATTCTTCATACTAACCTGATTCAAATCATTTATATTAGTCTGAGTCAAATCAAATCAATTACAGCAGCCCGATTGGAAACAGATTGTGTACATCAACATGAATCAAATGCATACACAGCTTTTAGGCCAACATGAGTGATTGCCAACCAATCCTTCTTCACATGTAAGTAAAACAAAATCTAATTTATAGCTCACAAGCAATGTCCTAAATCCAATAAGTTATTGTTTTCCAAAATGCCATCATTCCTTAAACATTCTTTTGTTGTGGTCGGAAATCTCGTTCATAATGCACACACTACGGGCTGGATTTTAAGATCCTGCCGCTGATCTCAGCGGCGAGTTCAGAAAAATGGTGGCCCACCCGCACTGGCCGCACACCAAAGAGCTGCCGCAATCTCGAGCGCGGCGCCTCATTTAAATAGCTCTAGGAGGGAGTGGCGGTATGTCCCCGGCAATAGCGTCAGTTGCCTGTGTGCAGGCACTGGCGCCATTTTTAAACGGCAGCTGGCTCTGCCACCCAATTTAAATTTTTAAAGTCCCACCCCCCAAAATTAAATAAATAAATTTCTAACGCTCCTTTCCCACCCCCGATAATAATTACAATAACTATTTGACTCCCCCCCAAAACATTTACCTTTTACATCTGACCTTCCCCCCCCCCCCCCCAAACTGCACAAAGTCTATGTTACAACCCTTCCCACCATCCCCTACACTCATTATGTATATTTGACCCTGTCCGCCCCCACCCCCCTCACTGACAAACTTACCTCCTCCCAACTTCCCACCAGTGTGGTGCCGCATTTCCCCAGACAGGGATCTGAAGGCACTGGAGTGCCGATCGCAGCGGCCCTCAAGATAGCAAGTAAATTTATTATTTTTATTCATTTGAATGTTTAAATTGTGGTCCCATTGCCCAGCAGCAGGGGTGGGGGGTTGTGCTGCCACAGAGCTTCGTGCTGTCGGGAGGATCGGGCTGGGCCCTCCCGGTGTCGAGGTCTATGGCGGGCCTCATCCAGAGCCATCTTCAGGCTCCCTCCTGCCTGCCACTGAACCCAATGCCTGGGGGAGAACAAAATCCAGCCCTACATTTTAATTTGGGACAAAAGGAACTGTTGCAGGCTCTCAACTATAAGTCATCTGTTTTATAAAGGCAGGGACAATGATAGATCCTCCTGTACACAGAGTTCCAAAACAGATCTAAGTTTGCTCAGGTTAAACCAGTAGTATTTCTTGGCTTGAAATGCACAACAGTGGCTCAAAACCACTGACACTATGAAAGACCAGACCACATTATTTGATTTGATTTTGCGATTCCCCGGCCTTTAATTGGTCTGAGGCTGAATTCCAGCTGCTTGAGGGAGGAAGTCCCGCCTAATGGAGCTGCAGGCCAATCAGCGGGCCGGCAGCTCTTGGTCCCAACTGCGCCACCGGAAGTGGTGGCCACTGCTGGAACTGCAGCCAGCTATCGGGAAGATGATGTGGGGAGCCCAGAGAACGAAGGTAAGTTTTTGGTGCCTCCCCGGGGATGATCGGTCGGGCCCTGACGAGGCAAGGATGGTCGATTGGGGAGGATGGGGGCGGTTGGGACAGCGGGGGCGGCCCTCCGTTGGGCACAGGGTGCTAAATCATGAGGGGCCCCCCTCCAGCAGATCAGAGAGCCGCCTGCTTTTGTCACAGCAAAATCCTCAGGGAGGTGGGCGGAGGCCCTTTACGTGGTCACTCAAAGGCCTTGATTGGCCTGAGGCGGGCAGGCCGTTTTTTGCTACCATTACCCTGTGTAAAATGGTGGCAGAGGCGGTAGCGGGTCAGGAAGGGCCCCCCGAGCCTTCTGCTCCATTTAAAGCCCCCCCCACCCCCGCCGGCCACCTTCCCTCTCTTTGTGGGAAATTCCGGCCAATATTATTATCACCAATATCATTAAATGTCTTTCAACACTTCAAGGAGTCCCTGAGGTTATGGAGATCCCGCTTGCAGCCACAGCCGCTCCTTCCACATGGCTTGTGCTGCTGCATCTGATGCCTTCTTCTCTTGGACTCGAGCTATTGCATTTCTCATTTTGCTAATCTGGGCCAGCAGGTTTTTTGAAAAGTTAGATGCTTGCCTTTTTCCCTCATTTAGCTCAAGCCATTTCAGTCCCTCTTCCAAGATCCTGCTCAACCCTTTAATTACATGCACCCTTTTCAACACAGATACTCTCCCCTGGCTCTGCCTGCTTTCCCAATTTTCCATGCTCCCTGTCCCATCAGCATTGTTTGATTTGGCTAACATGGGATTTCAGTAGGCTAGTTCCACCATACTTATACTTGCGTATCTGGACTCAGGTGTTTCCAAACCAATAGCCCAGAGTTTGCTGTGACAAGGCATTTAATGGGCATCTGCCCTTAGTTCGAATTTCCCATGCATGTTTAGATTTTCAAATTTTTTGCATGGCAAGTTGCTGGAAGTGCGAACTAGTATTGTCGTAGTGAAGAAAACAGGGCGTGTGGGACCTGGAAACCGAGCACGCAACTGCGTATCTCTTAAACCAATCCGATTGAAGGATTGTGAAATAAACAGTGCAAGGACTGAGAAGGAAGTGTCAGTCAGAGTGGGTGAATTCAATGTCAAATGCAGTACAGAAAGAGAAACAAAAAGAGGGAAAGAAAGGTTAGCTTAAGAGAGAGGAAAAAATAGACAATGGAAAAGTAAAAGAAAACTACATTTAAAATGTTACATTTTTAAAATTTCCAACAATTAATATCTGAAGGAATGAGGTGCCACACTTGTAATAGTTAATTTTCCGTGCCAGAGAGGTTGATTAGCCGTAATTAACACTTGTCATTTCAAGTTTAAGTAACCTTTTAATGATAAGACTTGGCTTTCTGTGGCCAGTTTAGATTGTATGTACAATGCAAATGCAATGGCCGGAATTTTACGCCACCCCTCTGGGGGCAGGCTGGGAGGTGGGGGGTGCGGGGTGTAAAAATTGGGTGGGATGGCAGTGGGTGCTGTACCTGTCATTTACCCACCTCCGCTCATATTTTACCAGCGGTGGGCGAGGTGGCAGGCAGCCCGCCTGCCCATGGGTCATTTGAGACACTTAAATGGATAATTACTGGCTACCTAAGGGCCTCTTCCTGCCACCGCTGATATTTTACCGGGGGAGGGGCCCATGCCACATGATGAGGCTGTCAAGTATACCCTAGCGGCCTGACTGTGGGGCTTGGCGAGTGTGGGAGGGGTGTCCCTCCTGTTTTTAGGCACCCCCACTTGAAGAACCTCCCCCTCCCCCCCCCACTCGCAAACTGCCAGGACCTGCCTGACTGGCCCTGGCAAGCCTACCACACTTACCTTTACTCTGGGTCTCCAGTGTCCTGGTCCTGGGGCTACTGTAGTCCCAGCAATGACCACCACTCCTCGTGGTACTCCTGGGACGTAAGAGCTGTTGGCCCTCTGGCTGCAGCTGTTGGAGGTGGGACATTCTGCTTTAGGGGAGGTGCGGAAGACACGACTTCAGGCAACTGATTGCCTGACGACCGTAAAATCCACTTGTGATTTCTAGGCTGGCGGAGGTGGGCTTGCCCCGACTTTCCTGCTGGTGGGTGAGGCCACTGCTGCTGTGTTGAATCCCAGCCATCAGCTTCACAGAATTCAATGCAATCTAATGGTGAGGCTGGCAGTGAGGTGCCATTTTCGTGACGCTGACAGTAGAGCAACACAACTCAGACAGCAACGTTTAGATATTGACATTTAAATGCACAGCTGCTCCCCACCTGAAGTTGTTGTACCGTTTGCACATTCACAAAGATAAGCACCATTAACCTCACCATTATTTTGACAGCAAAATCAGGCTCGTTAACTATAGCTGTGCTCAGTCAAAGTAAATTGTTTAATACTATTGAACAAAAATGTTAGCTTAAACAAAAATACAGGCAAGGTGAAAGTTCTATATTTGTCTAGGGGATTGGAAAACCATCTAATTGCCATAAATGGAGAAGAAATAGAAGTAATGAATGGTATTTATGATGGATGCTCTCCCTTTATGCAGAGGAAGAACTTAGGAAACTGATAACCTAAACACGCACACTGCAGCAACTGATTTGTTTGTGCATAGGTTGAACACATGTGCATGTCTTTGGGAGGCCTTTCACAAGAGCCTAATTACAACACTGCAAGATGCCCCTGCATGAGTTCAACTTAAATCAGGTTGCTTGCACCAACTGCAGTGGATCAAGTTATTCATACCAGCTGCATTTGAATGAGATTGTTCACACTAGCCGGGTTCAAATTGAGTTGTTTATAGTGGCTTGATACGAACAATTTGAGCTGTTCAAAATTATCTGTAACATTGCAGCTGTCCTATATACTGTTCAAGTAGTCTGTATATTGAACTTCTGGCTTCGGAGCCAGAAATATTTGTTAATGCTCCTTTTAATGATCCTCAACCTTTCAAAAGATGTGAACAGAATTTGCAGGATTGTTCACTACTTGGAGGACATTGTGGGCTTGAAGAATTTAGGTATTGCTAGGATCTATTCAGAAGTAAAGGACAACCCTTATTTCAGCTGATTGGAAGGAGCTAACCGCGAGTCACAATTAGTTGTTGAAAATTGGCTGGACATTGGCTAATATTCCATTTTTGGCTCATTTTCCAATGGTTTCACATTGGATTGAGAAAAAATACATTAAACCACTTTAATACCAGAACATCTGTCAGTTTGACTGGAACAGTTCGGTGCAGCTGGTCTATCTGAACTTGCTCCAACGCACAGTCTCCTGTAACAGAGATCTAACTATTGCAGCGAGTGACTGCATAAGTTTAACATTGTACAGGAACAGATACAAAAGAAGTGAAAACCATTGTAATTCAGGAACAAACCCTGTGTGAATTTAGTCCTTTGTAACATCTAAAATATGTGCAGATTGTCTATTTCAGCTCATGTTTCAAAACATAGAATGAAGGAAGTGTAGAGAAATGTACAGGATATTTTAAAATATCCAGCTGTAATGTAAAAGTGGTAAATTACTTACATATAAAGAGGAGTAAAAATGCTTCCTTCAGCTGCAGAGCGTTATTAAAGACTGGGATTGATTTTAATATCCATCATATTCAAACAAAATGAGGCTAATAGATTATATAAATGGACAAAAGTATGTGGTGAAAGATACCTCCCCATATAAACACCCCGTGTAAGTCTCTGTTGCAGTTTGGGGCAAGTGGCAGGAGCTCATAATCATATAACTCCCCCTTCCTTTTTATATCATTTCAATGTGAATAACATTTTGTAGCATTTATGCCAATATCCTGGGGGGTTACCAAAGACCAGAAACTTAACTAGACCAGCCATATAAATACTGTGGCTACAAGAGCAGGTCAGAGGCTGGGAATCCAGTGGCGAGTAACTCCCCTCCTGACTCCCCAAAGTCTATCATCTACAGGCCACGTCAGGAGTGTGATGGAATACTCTCCACTTCAACAACGCTCAAGAAGCTCAACACCATCCAGGACAAAGCAGCCCGCTTGATTGGCACCCCATCCACCACCTTCAACATTCACACCCTCCACCACTTGCGCGTAATGGCAGCCGTGTGTACCATTTATAAGATGCACTGCAGCAACTCGCCTCCTTCGACAGCACCTTTCAAACCTGCAACCTCTACCACATAGAAGAACAATACGGGAACACCACCACATCCAAGTTCCCCTCCAAGCCACGCACCATCCTGAGTTGGAACCATATCTCCGTTCCTTCACTGTCACTGGGTCAAAATCCTGGAACTCCCGCCCTCACAGCACTCTGGGGTTACCTACCCCACATGAACTGCAACGGTTCAAGAAGGCAGCTCACCACCACCTCCAGAGCAACAAATGCTGGCCTAGCCAGTGATGCTGACAATCCCACAAATTAATATTAAAAAAAAGTCTTGTGCCTGCTGTTGGTGATGAGAAAATGACAAAAGCTTGAAATATATTCAAGAAGGAGATAGATATATTAGTGCCAAAGGGAGAAAGTGGCAACAGGGTACTGAATTAGACGATCAGCCATGATCTTTTTTGAATGGCGGAGCAGGCCCGATGGGCAGAATGGCCTACTCCTCCTATTTTCTATGTTTTTATGTCTCTGTGTTCTTTGTTAAACTCTGCTTGATGACATCACTTTTACTTTGACAAATGGAGAGCCCCTTGACATGGCGCCAGATTCAAACTGGCGCCGGGAAAGGTCACGTCCCCACTGACCACAAAATCCAGGTTGAAATCCCAACGGTCTTGGAATCCCCCCCTCTTGGTTGTGTCAAACCATTCTCCAAGTGAGCTGAAGCTGGCCATGAGTACATTTGGTGTTTAGGTCCCATGGTATTTGTAGCAATATTCAGAACATTCATGAGATATGCTATGATTATGCTGAAGATGTAGTAACTGGGGTCTACACTGAAACACCTCGTGCTGTACTAATTTTTGTGTGAAATCAAACCCACCAAAGTCTATAGTTCCATATAATTTGAGAGATATGCAGCATTATATGCATTGTACAGGTTGGCTCTGGATCAACCACTACTACTGGCACCCTTCCTTTCCAGGACTCAATGGCAATAGTGTGTGTGTGTGTGTGTGTGTGTGTGTGTGTGTGTGTGTGTGTGTGTGTGTGTGTGTGTGTGTGTGTGTGTGTGTGTGTGTGTGTGTGTGTGTGTGTGTGTGTGTGTGTGTGTGTGTGTGTGTGTGTGTGTGTGTGTGTGTGATCCACTTCGAAGGTACGTTGATTCGCGATGTTCTATGCAGAGCAGTAATGATACACTAAGAGCTATTAGTCCATTTGGATGCTGCATCGTCACTATAGAGTCAATCCAACGAGGTTGCACTTTAGGCAGGTACCCCCAGCATGTATCGGAGGTACAGCATTTACAGAGCTGAACTCAAGAGGTGAAGTGAGGCTGACTGCCCTTGACACCAAGGCAGCATTTGACCGAGTATGGAATCAAGGAGCCCTAGCAAAACTGGAGTCGACGGGA
The DNA here is from genome assembly GCF_036365525.1 of Heterodontus francisci. Lineage (NCBI taxonomy): Eukaryota > Metazoa > Chordata > Chondrichthyes > Heterodontiformes > Heterodontidae > Heterodontus > Heterodontus francisci. The sequence goes on along the minus strand of NC_090402.1, from coordinate 9,298,453 downwards.
AGCCGGGGGGAAACCCTCCGCTGGCTGGAGTCATACCAAGCGCAAAGGAAGATGGTTGTGGTTGTTGGTGGTCAATCATCTCAGCTCCAGGACATCACTGCAGGAGTTCCTTAGGGCAACGTCCTAGGCCCAACTATCTTCAGCTGCTTCATCAATGACCTTCCTTCAATCATCAGATCAGAAGTGAGGATGTTTGCTGATGATTGCACAATGTTCAGCACCATTCAGATACTGAAGCAGCCCATGTAGAAATGCAGCAAGACCTGGACAATATCCAGGCTTGGGCTGGTTAAGTGGCAAGTAACATTCATGCCACACAAGTGCCAGGCAATGACCATCCCCAACAAGAGAGAATCTAATAATCTCCCCTTGACATTCAATGGCATTACCATCGCTGAATCTCTCACTATCAACATCCTAGGGGCTACCATTGACCAGAAATGAACTGGAGTAGTCATGTAAATACTGTGGCTAAAAGAGCAGGTCAGAGGCTAGGAATCCTGCAGCAAGTAACTCACCTCCTGACTCCCCAAAGCCTGTCCACCATCTACAAGGCACAAGTCAGGAGTGTGATGGAATACTCTCCACTTGCCTGGATGGGTGCAGCTCCAACAACACTCAAGAAGCTCGACACCATCCAGGAGAAAGCAGCCCACTTGATTGCCACCCCATCCACAAACATTCACTCCCTCCACCACCAACGCACAGTGGCAGCAGTGTGTACCATCTACAAGATGCACTGCAGCAAAGCACCAAGGCTCCGTGGACAGCACCTTCTAAACCCGCGACCTCTACCACCTAGAAGGACAAGGGCAGCAGATGCATGGGAACTCCACCACCTGCAAGTTCCCCTCCAAGCCACACACCATCCTGACCTGGAACTATATCGCCGTTCCTTCACAGTCGCTGGGTCAAAATCCTGGAACTCCCTTCCTAACAGAACTGTGGGTATACCTACCTGACATGGACTGCAGCATTTCATGAAGGCGGCTCACCACCACCTTCTCAAGGGCAATTAGGGATGGGCAATAAATGCTGGCCTAGCTAGCAATGCCCACATTCCATGAACGAATAAAAAGAAACATTATAGCCCTCTCCAACTATCATTTTACCATCTACCATTAAACGATCAGATTACCATCTACCAAGAACACAACCCTTGCTGAATGTGCCCTTACATGTGTTAAGTATTTCTTGTATAGAATCACTGGACATGTTGGTGTGTAACTGGTTGAATATTTTAGCAATATGGTAGAAAGCGCATATCGTGTGCTTTCTTCCAAATTCCCCCAATGGCACAACTTGATACTAGTTTTCTCACTAGCAGTTAGCTGTGCTGAGCCTGGAGCCCCTTCTCTTTGAAATTTATGACTTGTAATTAAAATCACATTTTTGGAAATTGACAGCGCTGATTTTAACCTGAGGCAAGGGATGAGCATGGAGCCTGTGGGGTAGGGTTAGGCCCAGACCATTTTAACTCATTTAAATTTAATCAGGCCCGACTCTCATCTGAACCCAGTATAATTGGAATCAGGCTGGAGGGTGGGAGTTAGGCCAGTGCAGCAGAAGGCTGTGGCCCAAGAGCCACAGGAACAGTCCCTAACAGTCAGGTAAGTGGGCGAGGATGAGGGGAAGGGTGGGTAGTTGGGGGAGGGAGGCCTGTAGCCACAGGTTTCCTTGTGGAGCCTTTTCAACTCACTAACTTACTTTTTGGGCCTGCTATTCCTTTGCGCCTGGTGATCCTGACAAGACTTACACCAGACACTGAATATGGTTGGCAGTAGTTTAAAATATAGTCGGGGTCTGAATTATCTTATTAGATCCTATCTTTTGAATTTAACTGAGGCCCTCACCTGCCTGGTGCATGTGTCTTGCTGGATGGCCAGAAAACACTTGCTAAAATGGAGTGTAGCCTCAGGCCAGCAAGGATCAGTTAAGTAAGTCAATATGGCACCCCTCCCACACTTCAACAGCCCCGTTCTGGTTAGGAGCAGCAAGTTAAAATTGAGGCTTTCATTTCTAAAGTAAGGGCCTGATTTTAACTCTCTAAGTGGGTGGATTTTGAATTGGTTAAAATCTTGCCTTTAAGTGTTTCTGTGGTTTCAATGATGAGTAGCAAATTTCAGTGAAAAATGGACGCAACTCAACTATTTCTTGGACAGAGGAAAAAATTCTCTTGCTAGAATACCGCAAACTTGAGAAGATATTCCACTGCCATTATAACATGGTTCTTCAGAGTCAGATGTTACGCATCCTGAAATGAGATGGATCGCAAGTTCGACTTAAACTTAATCATGGACAAACCTCATGTCTGTCATATCCAACTGCGTTATAGAACTATGGATTTCATCAGCTTACCAGTGGAATCTGAGATATTGTGGATTGTTTGGGTTGGTAGCGGGGGGGGGGTGCGATTCAGACATAATTTATAACGTGTCTATGAGTTCCAAGATAGAGCAGCAATGAAAAATTGTGTCTTTGTTCAAGTTGATTTAATGAGGATGGTTGATTATGAAACATTCGCTGAACACTGCCGAATGTATACAGTGAAATGCACGCTATCAATCACCACAATAAAAGCACTCTCCAGTACGTTAACATCTTAACCTTAATACTGAACTAAAAAAAGCAAAATAAAAACCATTGAAAGTGTGACCATGTTATTACAGCTTCTTAGTTTTTGTTGTTTTATCTGGTGTATATGTTGCATTACCTCATTCACTTATACCTTGCAAAACCAAAAGAGCAAAGGGAAACACTGCCATTTCATATTAAAACGAGTGTCAATCAAATAATTTTGTTCTTACAAAGTACAATATTTTGGTGAGGACATGGATAAGGCCACACCTGGAGTAGTGTGTGCAGTTTTGGTCTCCTTACCTAAGGAAGAACATACTTGTCCGAGAGACAGTGCAATGAAGGTTCGCTAGACTGGTTCCTGGGATGAGGGGATTGTCCCATGAGGAGAGATTGAATTGACTAGGGTTATATTCCCTGGAGTTTGGAAGAATGAGAGGTGATCTAATTGAAACATATAAAATTCTTTAGGGGCTTGACAGGGTAGATGCTGAGAAAATGTTTCCTGACTGGGGAATCTATAACATGGTTACAGTCTCAGAATAAGGGGTTGGCCATTTAAGATTGCAATGAGGAGAAATTTCTTCACTCAGAGGGTTGTGAATCTTTGGAATTCTGTACCCCAGAGAGCTGTGGATGCTCAGTCATTGAGCATATTCAAGACAGAGATCGGTAGATGTTTGGGTACTAAGGGAATTAAGGGATATGGGAAAGTGTGGGAAGGTGGAGTTGAGGTAAAGTAATGGAGCAGACTCAAAGGGCTGAATGGCCGATTCCCGCTCCTATTTCTTATGTTCTTATATTTATTGAAGTGAGAAATTGCACAAACTCTGCATTAGCAAATTTACCTACTATTGGAATTCTGAAATTTGTTTTAACTGATATGCAGCAAGCTGCTGATATGAGAATCACGCCATTCTGATTGCTACTTTTCTGTCTGTTTCTATTCAATAGGGGCGCCAAGGACCACATGGAAACCCAGGTCGCCCTGGTCCCCCTGGTGTGAAGGTCAGTGCTTTATTAAAAAATATGATGTTTAATCCTGATGTGCATTGCGATCATAGCAAATGTATTATTTATTGTAAATATTCCTAATTTTTTCCCATTTTTATGAACTGCTTCTGGTCATCTAGTACTTCCATTGGAAATCAAACTTTTACAAAGGTTTACAATGTGCGTTAACATCATTATCTATTGTTCCATTTCTAGGCCCCAGGTTTACTCACCGTTTCCAATGGAAAGCTGCTATAACTTCAGCGAGAACCTGTTGGAAAGAGGGGGGATCTAGTCTAATCAGGTCCCCACCCACTCAGTTCCTGGTTGGCCTTGTAAGTGCTAGAAACTCTGCCCACCCCCTTATAAAGCCAGTGAGGCAAAGAGAGTAGATCCAGGGGCAGGGATCCCTCTGTACCAGGATTCCTGCATCTCTGCACCAGAAGGGACCAAGTATACTACTGGTATTCGAGACCTGAAGTGCATTGGCCTCCCAGGGGAAGCGAGTAGATGCCATTGGATATGGGGGTGGGGATCTGAACCACCAAAAACACGTTAGTAATTTTAAAAAAATACTTTGGATCATCCCCCTTACACACAGGTCAATGGGGTTGGATGGGGTCTCAATGGGCATGAGGGGTTGGGCATTTCCCCATCCCCTCATGGTCAGCAGGCACCTGCCCCTTGTAGTTGTGGTGCCCACCATTGCCCCATAAATTCTAGTAGGGTCAGTGTTGGAGAATAGCAGCTGGCATGATCCAGACATAACTTGGCACTTCTAACTGCCTATAGCTACATTATCAGGAAATCAACAATTAATCTGCTACAAGAACTCAAAATCCATGAATTCAGACAATTCTTATATCTGTTGTTCAGACTATGAATAAATCTATACCATGGATAAGCTATGTCCAATTGAAAGGTATATTCAGGACAGAGGTCAATGGATTTTTAGGTACTAAGAGAATTAAAGGATATGGGGATAATGCGGGAAGATAGAGCTGCCGAAGAAGATCAGCCCTGATGTTGGATGGTAGAGCAGGCTCGAAGGGTCAAATGGCCTACACCAGCTCCTATTTCTTATGTTCTAAGAGAGTCTCTGAGCTAATACAAAATTCGAAGGATGAGCATCAAATACAAATTTAGTAATTTCAGGGCAATCCCAAGCCTAAAATAGTACTATTTGTGATATTACCATATGACTCCTAATGAATAGCATGGATTAATTAATCAGAGGCGTCACATTCATAATGATCCACTTTCCACAAACATTGGAAATTGATATGCGGCGGGTTGCTAGTTGTGGTTGGTAACAGGCCAGAATTGGCAGGAACCCGGGAATAAATCACCTGTTCTTCCCCTGTCCAGGAACTGATGCTTGGCAGACAGAACAGGAAAATTCTTTCGAGCAAATACAAGGGGGAAGCATAAAAATGAACATTTTTATTTCCACACTGGTAATTCTTTTGCACGCAGTTCCATTTATACCTGACTTTGAATTTGCAGCGAAAGTCACAGGTTTTGGCTTATTGTGTCAGGACTATTGTAATGTTCCTCTCCGAGTCCCCCTTTCTCATATGCCATTTAAGGCATTTCAAGAAACACTAGTTTGTTTCTATTCAACTAGTAGAAACGTTCCCTTTCTAGTTTATTGTACCTTGGTCAAAACCTTTCAAAAAAAATGTGTGCATTGTTTCGTGTCTGCTTGACCTGCGAGATTCAAGTTTAATGCCCATCAATTTTCAAAGTTAGGAGGGAGTTTGACTGTGGTCTGCCTTGATTGTTTTTCATGTAGTCAGAAGCTTTCCCTTATTAGCAGAGGTGACTACAACGTGCAATATTTGACTGTTTCGACACTGACTGACTTTGAGTCAAAACAGCTATTGGTTTCAATCGTCATCCCAAATTTTTTCTTGTCCTTTACGAGTCCTAAAGAGCATGACAGGTGCCTGCCATACAAAAAAAACTTCCTCCTTCTCATCTTGATTGCACTGTTTGGTCAGTTTGTATAGCTGGGTTTGAAAAAGGAAGATTTCCTACCTCCTTCATTGTTTCAATGGACAAACACAGCCTCTCCTCAGTGTAGGCAATGTATGGAATGTATTGTTACCCGTTTGTACTTTGGCGGGGGGCAGGTGAAAATGAACTTTCTTTTCATGTATGGCCCACCTTTCTGCAGTGTGTGGTTTTGTCAGCAACGCTATGACACAGTTGACGATCATAGAATTGTGGAATGCCTGATCTGGCAATTCATTTTGCCTGTTGAAAAGTATCACTGGTTGGATATGTTGCAAACTTAAACCACCATTAAAAATGAAAGCATATTGCACAAAAAACATGATTTATGTCTTACCTGATGCAGAATTAGGAGGGAGTGTGACTATGGTCTGCCTTCACCTTTTTCGTGTAGTCAGAAGCTTTCCCTTATTTGCAGAAGTGACTACAACAATCAAAAGACTTACATTTATATCGCACCTTTCACAACCTCAATACATCCCAAAGCACTTTACAGTCAATGAATTATTTTTGAAGTGTAGCCACTGTTGTAATGTGAGAAACACAGCCACCAATTTGTGCATAGCAAGCTCCCACAAACAGCAGTGTGATAACGACCAGATAATCTGCTTTTCAGTGATGTTGATTGAGGGATGTGTATTGGCCAGGAGACTGGGAATAACTCCCCTGCTTAATGGAAAGTTAATTATAGGCAGGAAAAACTCCCCTCCTTGTCTTCAAACTAGTGCCACAGGATCTTTTATATCTGCCTGAGAGGACAGACAAGGCCTCAGTTTAAGCATCTCATGAAAGACAGCACCTCCAACAGTGCAGTATTCCCTCTGCACTGCACTGTCAGCCTCATTTTTTGTGCTCAGTTCCTGGAATGGGACTCGAACCCAGAACCTTCTGGTCTTAGACAGCGACTGAGCCACAGCTGACTCACTGACAGTGGAAAAATGTTAAGGAAAACTCCAATGATTTATTTTAAAACTACATCTTATAGTTGACCAAAACTATAGCTATGATAATAGGTCTGAAGAAAAATAGCATGTTATATGGTAGCAAATGAGTGAGCAGGCAATTTTAGTTTTAATTTCTCGACAGCCTGAGCTGCCTGATGATACCCATGTTTTGACTAGCCCATGTGCCTTTGAGGGAGGAAGAAAGACTCTTTTGAAAAAGTAACAGCGTTGCTGTTAATAGCAGCCCCAACTTCTGTGCTGCTATCTTAAGATAACTGGAGTGATACTGCTAGTTCCAGAAGCTCGAAGCACACCCAAATTGATTGTTTTTTTTTGTCAGCCCCTATTAAATGCAGCTATGAACTTTGTGACAATATAAACACGAACACCAGAGGGAAAGACTGACGTTTGCTTCTGGCTGCTGCTACAGGCCAGTGTTGAGGTTTTTGCAACAGTCAATTGTGTGTGTATCAGGCATTATTACTTAAGCGTTGTCATTGCAAACAAAACCACACAGCAGCTTCTCCCAACAGGGGATTATTTAGGGGGATTGAAATATACTCATTATCTATTTAAACCTTGCTGTGTGACAAATTGTATGGCAGATGAACATTGCCATTGCTATCCTGAAGTTTCCCTTTCAGCATTAAGGTGACTGATTTCCCTTTAAACATGAGGAATGATTGCCCTGGGAATAATGATTTGACTGTGACTGATTTTTTTACCACAGCGACTGCTATGATTATCATGACTTGACAGCACAAGGAGGTTGTGGGTGCTTTTTAGAATAGCAGTGAATTGCATATTATTTATTATGATCACAAAATATGGACCAAAGACAGGCAATGGAAATTGACGTACAAATCACCTGTAATCTAATTGATGACGGAATAGCCTCGAGGGGCTGAATGGTCTACTCCTGTTCCTATACTGAAGTGTCTTTGGCAAAACTGCATGTGATGTCAACCTCGACTAGCAGCTGCCAGCCAGACTGGGAAACTCTTGGTCTGGAACCAGTCATGGATATGAATGTGGTTTTCTGTTCAAGACCCCATATCCCTTCATAAACCATCGAATAAACTGTAGGAGATGTTTCTAAATGGTGCACTAGCCTGACATTTAACAGTCGGAATCCCATTATTTGAACTTTGGGTTACTTTTACATAATTGAGATTTGTTGGCAAGTACAGTTCTCAGATTGTGACAGTTAGATTTTCAGAATAAAACAATTAGAAGGTTCACAGTAAACCTAGTTGCTCCGGAGAGAAAATGCAGTTGATTCCAGGCTCAGCTGGAGATATATTGAAATAACTTCAATGATTGACTGAATTAGCAGCATGACTATGAAAGGGTTTTATTTCTAGATATGCATTATGTAATGCATAAAATGTAACCATTCTGGGATTAAAAGAAAATTGCTGTAAAAAAAAAAATCTCTGGTTCATCATTCTGTGATGCTGGTATTGGTATTGTCCTTCTTTTGAATTGCATGCTGAGAATAAGAGGCATTTTTGCTAGGATGTGTTCTTTTGTGTCAACTGTGGCTCAGTTGGTAACATGCTCCTGAGGCAGAAGATTGAGGGTTCGAGTCCCACTCTGGGATTTGAAGACAAAAATCAAGGCTGACACTCAAGTGCAGTGCAGAGGGGGAGCTGCACTATCGGAGGTGCCATCTTTTTTATTGAGACGTTAAACTGAGAACTTATCTGCCCCCTCAGATGAGTGTAAAAGATCCCAAGACATTATTTCAAAGACGAACAGAGAGTTCTCCCCGGTGCCCTGGCCAAAGTTTATCCCTCAATCAACATCACAAAAACAGATTATTTGGTCATTACCACATTACTGTTTGTGGGAGCTTGCTGTGTGCAAATTGGCTGTCGTGTTTCCTGCACTACAACAGTGATTATACTTCAAAAGTACTTTATTGGCTATAAAGCGCTTTGAAATGACCTGTGGTTGTGAATAAATACAAGTCTTTCTTTTATATATATTTATGAATATTAAAGAGAATGAGAAATTAGAAAGGTCTAATTTCTTGGTTTCAGGCAAAGTGTGTTGGATGTGAGCGTTTGCGCATGTATTTCTGTCTGTTGTGTGTGGTACTCAATTAATATACCAGCTGCTCAATGTGGCATGTGTGGTATTTCATGGTATAATCGAATGACATCTTATAAATTATAGCAGTGACATGTTCAGAATGTGTAACTTCTTATCAGTAACGTCACAGTGTATTTAGCAATTGAACTCGGCAATTTATCACGTCAAATCTGAATGACACTTTAGAAACTACAGGAAGAGAAGGGAAACAGCCAAGGTGATATTTAATGAATGAAACAAAAGTGAAACACTGCTTATTTGTTGTAATTTTAAATCACGTCAACTCATAGAATCGTAGAAATTTACGGCACAGAAGGAGGCCATTCAGCCCATCGTATCTGTGTTGGCTGAAAAAGAGCTGTCCGGCCGAATCTCACTTTCCAAATCTAGGTCCATAGCTCTGGTTTTCTTCAAGTGCATAACTGAGTGCTTTTTAAATGCGATGAGGGTTTCTGCCTCTCCCACCCTTTCAGGCAGTGAGTTCCAGACCCCCACCACCCTCTGGATGAAATATTTTCTTTTTAACTCCCTCTAATCCTTCTGCCAATTACTTTAAATTTAAACCACCTAGCTATTAACCTCTCTGCTAAGGTGAATAGGGCCTTTCTATCCACTCTATCTCAGCCCTTCATAATTTTATACATCTCAATTAAATCTCCCCTCTGCCTCCTCTGTTCCAAAGAAAACAACCCCAGCCTATTCAATCTATCCTCAACACTAAAATTCACCATTCCTGGCAATATCCTCGTAAATCTCCTTTGTACCCTCTCTCTAATGCGATTGTCAAACCCTTTCACTACTGCCCTTTACCGCCTTCCCCCTTGTTTATATTGGAAGCTGTTTTTTGTATTTAATAGGCATTTTGAGTGTGTATGCTAGTGTGGAGAAGTTACTGGAATCGTTTAAACAAAGACTTTAATTAAATAAATAAAACAAAGCTAAGCCAAGATATGGCAGAGCAGGTTGTGTGTCTGGACTGCAGTGTTGGGAGCTGTGGATGGTAAGACTGTCCCTAACAAGCACATGTGCAGGAGATGTTTGCATCTTGAGTCTCTCCCGCTCAGAGGCATTGAGCTGGAGTACGAGTTGCAGAGACTCCGACACATAAGGGAGGGGAGGAATTTCTGGACAGTTTTATCCAGAATACAGTCACACCCAGAGGAAAACACTGGTTCAGGAAAGGGAGGGTGTGACTGTAGGGGAGCCGGGTAGCAGGGATTTAGGAGAGGTTGAGAAGGAGGTCCTGCAGACACTGGTCCTGTCCAACTGTTATGATGTACTCACTACCTTTGAGGACAAGGAGAAAAACTGCAGGGAGGGACAGCCACAATGCAGACCAAGGCACCATGAGGAGGGAATGGTTATGGAAGCGCAGAATAGAAATGTTATAGTAATAGGGGACTCTATAAATTCGGGGGACAGATAGCATCCTAGAATGAGAATCCCAAAGGGTGTGTTGCTTGCTCGGTGCCAGAGTAAGGGAGATCTCATAACGGCTGGAGAGGAACTTGGAAAGGGAGATTGTCATGGTCCATGTTGGAACAAATGATATAGGTGAGAACAGGGAGGAGTTCCTGCTGAAAGAGTATCAGGAGTTAGGCTGTAAATTAAAAAGCAGGACCTTGAGGGTGATGATCTCCAGATTATTGCCTCAGCCATGTGCAAATTGACATAGGAGCAGACAGATGAGGAAAATTGATGCATGGCTAAAGGGCTGGTGTGAGAAAGAGGGATTCCTTTTCATGGGACACTGGCACCAATTCTGGAACAGGAAAGAGTTGTGCCAATGGATTGGGACCATGTCCTAGCAGAAAGGGTAAATAGGGAGGTAGCAAAAGCTTTAGACCCATAAGATGGGGTGGGGGGGGTGGGGGAGGGGGGGGGGGGGCGGAAGAGATCTACAAGAAACATCGCAGCCTTCAATGTAAACAAAAAATGGAGGGAGAGCATAGGAAAGAATAAAGTAAGGGAGGACTTTGATGGCAAGACAATTAATAGAGTAAGAGAATGGGAATCTGCAAAGATGGTTAAACATAAAGTGAGAGGAAATCCTATTAAAAATGAGTTAAAATGTCTGTACAGCAATGCACATAGAGTCCATAATAAAAAGGGAGCTGGAAGCAATCATGCGTTGGGAGGAACCAGATATAGTCGACATTATTAAGACATGGCTCGGAAAAATCAGGACAGGGAATTAAACATTGCAGGACATGATATATTTAGTAAAGCTCGAGAGGGAAGTAGGGGAGGTGGAGTAGCTGGACTTTTAGGGATAACGTAATAGCTGCATCCCTTTTTTTCCTACTGCTATCGGCAAGACAAAAATAGAATCTATATGGATAGCGATAAAAGGTAATAAAGGATCAATAACAATAAATAGGTGTAGTCTACAGACCACCAAGTAGTGGAAGGGAGGTGGAGGAAGAAATATGCGGACAAATTAGGGAATTGAGTAAAAGAAAAAGGAATAATAGTCATGGGAGATTTCAAGTACCTTGATATTAATTGGACAGAAGCAGTAGGTAAAGTGGATAAGGGAATGGAGTTGCTACAATGTGTATAGGACTCCTTTATAACCCAATATGGAAAAAGCCCAACAAGGGAAGATTGGCTATTGGATCTAATATTGGAGAATGCACCAGAGCAGATAAGAGAAGTAAAAGTTGGGGAACATCGAGGCAATAGTGACCATAATATAATACGCTTTAAGGTGATAATGGAAAAGGACATAAGTATGATGAAAACCAGGTTAATAGATGGGAGAAAAGCTGATTATGAGGGACTAAGAATAGAATGTGAGAAAATAAAATGGGCAACAATATTGGCAAACAACACGGTGAATTTACTTGTGCCAGTGGGTCTCACGGCGCTGAGCCGAAAAGTTGAGGGGGACCCCGCCTCGGCCTTTTGGAGCCCCCGGTGCAATTCAGCGCGTCCCAGCATGGCATTCACCAGGCCCCGGCAATGGTAGGCATTCAAGGAGGGGTGGGATGTTACCAGTGGTGTGGTCTCTACTCCCACGGTGGAGGGCCCCCCCCCCAACCAAGCCGCGGGTGGGGCGCTGTCTTGTTCAACTCGGCAACCTCCCTGTGTGGTGGAAACCCCTCTGGTTTAATTCCAGCAGCAGCAGGAAGAGGCTGCAAATTGGCCACTTAAGGGGCCTCAATTGGCCTCTGGCCTTTCCTGCCCCCGACTTAATCCCTCCGACCCCCACCCCCTCCCCCTGCCTTCTGTTGCAATTCTGTGGGCCCCCTGTCTCCTAGCCCATCTCCAGAGGCCCATTAAATTCCATCCAACGAAGAAGAGCAATAATGAAAAACATTTAAAACAGTCTTCAACAGAGTGCAGGAAAAATATATTCCACTAAAAGAAAGAACAAACTGAACACTAGTGAGACTCCATGGATGAATAAAGATGTAAGGAAACAATTGAGGGTTAGGAAGGAGGCTTACATTAATTACCTAGACTGCAGAGGAGTGCACGATAAGAGAGAATATGAAGAATGAGGAGAGTAGTCAAAAGAAACAATTAGGAAGGCAAAGAGGAACTATAAAATTAAATTATCAAGGAACATAAAACAAAATAGTAAAGTATTTTACAGGCACATCAATAGAAAAAGGAAGGCTAGGATGTGAATAGGACCATTAAGGAATAGACAGGATAATATCATAAGTGAGATGGCAGAAATATTAAATAATTATTTTGCTTAAGTATTCACCAGGAAGATAGAACAGGGAGACATGACATTGAATGTTGAGATTAGTCATAAGATTAGTGCATTTAAAATTTAAAAAAAGGGGATGTATTGAATAAATTGGATCCAGCCTTGGTGAGACTACACCTGCAGTATTGTGTACAATTTTGGCCTCTATAGAGGGAGTGTAACGGAGGTTCACCAGACTAATCCCTGGGATGGCGGGATTGTCCTATGAGAAGAGATTGAGACTGGGCCTGTATTCTCTAGAGTTTCGAAGAATGAGAGGCGATCTCATTGAAACTTAGAAAATTCTTACAGGATGGAAGTAGATAGGATGTTTCCTCTGGCTGGTGAGTCTAGAACCAGGGAACATTATCTCAGAATAAGGGGCAGGCCATTTAAGACTGAGATGAGGAGGAATTTCTTTACTCAGAGCGTGGTGAACCTGTGGAATTCTCTACCCCAGAGGGCTGTGGAAGCTCAATCATTGAGCATGTTCAAGACAGAGATCGATAGATTTCTAGATATTAAAGATATCAAAGTTATGGAGATAGTGCGGGAAAGTGGCATTGAGGTAGATCAGCCATGATCTAATTGAATGGCGGAGCATGCTCGACGGGCTGAATGGCCTACTCCTGTTCCTATGTTCCTATTAATCAAACGCAAAGGGGATAAAGCCCCTGGTCTGGATGGATTGCATCCACACATTTCAAAAGAATCTAGGGCAGAGGTATTACTACATATATTTAATAATTCATTAGAAAAGATGTATTGCCAGAGGACCGGTGGATAGCTCATGTAATTCCTATATTTAAGAAGGGGGAGAGAACATGCCCGGGGAATTATAGCTCAGTCAGCTTACCATTGGTAGGAAAAATAATGAAATCCCTACTCAAAGAATAGAAGAACATCTAAAAACAAAAAAATACAATAATGAATAGTCTAAATGGTTTGCAAAAGGGAAAATCTTGCTTGCTGAACCTTATTGAATTTTTTGAAGAGGTAACAGAGAGAGTAGACAATGGTAATGCAGTAGATGTCATTTATCTGGATTTTTAAAAAGCCTTTGATAAAGTGCCCCATGGTAAACTAATGAATAAGGGCAGAGAATATGGCGTCAGGGGGACAAGTGGCAGAATGGATTGCTAGCTGGCTTCAAGACAGAAAGCAGAGAGTGAGAGTATAAGGGTAGTTATTCAGAGTGGCAGAAGGTGGGAAGTGGTGTTCCACAAGGATCAGTGCTGGGGCCACTGCTGGTCACAATTTGCATTAATGATTTGAACTTTAGAATTAAAAACTCAATTTCTAAATTTGCAGATGACACCAAATTGGTGGGGTGATATTCAATACTGAGGAGGAATTCAACAAATTATGTTAATAAACTTGCAGACTGGGCAAACAGTTGTTTATTTAGAGATACAAGCACTGAAACAGGCCCTTTGGCCCATCGAGTCTGTGCCAACCATCAGCCACCCATTTATACTAATCCTACATTAATCCTATATTCCTACCACATCCCCACCTTCCCTCAATTCCCCTACCACCAACTTATACTAGGGGCAATTTACAATGGCCAATTTACCTATCGACCTGCAAGTCTTTGGCTGTGGGAGGAAACCGGAGCGCCTGGCGGAAACCCACACGGTCACAGGGAGAACTTGCAAATTCCACACAGGCAGTACCCAGGATTGAACCCGGGTCGCTGAAGCTGTGAGGTTGCTGTGCTAACTGCTGCGCCACTGTGCCGCCCGAGTTGGCAAATTAAGTTCAACACAGATAAATATGAGGTAGTACATTTTGATAGGAAGAATAGGGCGGTCACTTATTGATTGGAAGGTGCGAGTCTAGCTGGGTTAGAGGAACAAAGGAATCACGGAGTACAAATACACCAGTTACTAAAAGTTGCACCATAGGTTAGCAAGGCCTTATAAAAGCAAATCAAGCACTAGCCTTTATTTCTAGAGGGATAGAATTGAAAAGTAGGGAAGTTATGCTAAACCTGTATCAAACTTTGATTAGACCACACTTAAGAGTACTGTGTGCAGTTCTGGTCATCATATTATAAACATGATATACAGGCACCGGAGAGGGTGCAGAGACGATTTACAAGGATTCTACCAGAAATGTGTGGGTATACATATCAGGAAAGGATGAACAGGCTGGGTCCTTTTTTTTCTTGAAAAAAGAAGTTTTAGGGGTGATCGAACAGAGGTCTTTAAAAAATTATGAAAGGTTTTGATAGAGTGGATACAGAGAGAATGTTTTCACTTGTGGGGAAGAGCTTAACTACAGGCCATTGGTAGAAGATAGTTGCCAAGAAATCCAATAAGGAATTGATAAGAAAATTCGTTACCCAAAGCATGGTGAGAATGTGGAACAGGAAGTGGTTGAAGAGAATAGTATAGACACATTTTTGGGAAAGCTAGACAAGCATATGAGGAAGAAGGGAATAGAGGGTTATGATGATTAGTTTTAGCTGAGGAAAGACAGGAAGAGGCTCGAGGGGAGCATAAACGCTGGCATGGACTGGTTGGGCAGAATTGCCTGTTTCTGTTCCACACATCTTCTGTAATCCTCGGGATAGAGTTACAGACTGATCAGAGAGTCAGCATGGAATTGTGATGGGTTGTCATGACTTGACTTATGTAGTAGAATTCCTTTTATGTTGTGGACAGACTATAGGTAGTCGTATGGACTTCTAGAACGGTTTTGCACAAGAGATTTATGTGAAAAGAATTGGAAGTAGTCTTGTTGCGTGGTTTGAAATTGGTTGGAAGGCAGGAGTTAGAATAGTGCTAATGGGAATGTATCCTAATTGGTGGGATGTGACAAGTGGTATTCCCCAGGGATGTTTACCTGTGGCTTCCATTTTTCACCATGTATATCAATGTCTTGAATCAAGAAATGGAGAGCTGTATATCCATGTTTGCACGCGGAACTTAAGTTAGGAGGCACAGTAAGTTGTGTGGATAGGAGGAGAAAATTGTGAAGGGATGTACACAAAGTGAGTAGATAAAACAATGGCAGATAGAGTTGAATATGATGAAGTATCCCATTAAGCTCATGGAGGAGCTCATTAAGGGGCTGTGGGATGGAGAGGCGGCGGGGAGAGATCCACACTGTAATCATTTAGGATTCCGGCAAGCTAGACCAGTCTGGTGCATGATGGTATACAGCTGTCAGGCTCACAGCGAGCAGAGGGAAAACTTTATTGCTGGAAGATGAAATGTTTTGGACCCACGGGGATCTTGCGCAGGATATTATTTATTCTGGAGCGCTGACTCACCTCTTTATCCCGCTGGCCCTGCTTGGAGCTGCCTGCTCTTATCGGCAAGGCAGCGGCAGACCCACAGGTAGGCTTCCGCCTACCTCCGCCACTCGTGCTCTGCACGCAGCTTTGCCTCCTGCAGGCACTCAGTGCCACTGAGTGGGAGTTGAGCTCACTTTCTGTCCAGTTAGGGCATTAACATTTAAAGATCGCATTATGTTAGCGATGCAGCTGAGGCGCAGGATTGGGACCCAGCACTCACCTGGGCATCAGGTTCCCAACCCTCTTTTGCAAATTCAGCCCTTAGTTTTTATCTCAAAGGGATTTGAATTCAAAAGTGATGCTTCAGCTGTACAGAGCCTGGATCAGACTCCATCTGGAGAACTGGATTCAGTTCTATGCACCAAACCTCAAGAAATATATATTGGCCTTGGGAAATGTACAACATCGATTCACCAGCATGATATCCAGGTTTAAAGCATTAAATTGTGAGGACTGGTCACATAAACTTGGGTTGTACTCCCTGGAGTTTAGCTGCTTGAGGAGTGATCTAATTGAGGTATTTTAAATGTTTAAAGGAGTTGATAGGGTAGATACAGAGAAAGCATTTCCTCTGGTGGGGAAATTTATTTATTTAGAGATACAGCACTGAAACAGGCCCTTCTGCCCACCGAGTCTGTGCCGACCAACAACCACCCATTTATATAACCCTACAGTAATCTCATATTCCCTATCCAGAACAAGGTGACGTAACCTTAAAATTGGAGTTATAGTATCTATGGGTTAAATCAGGAAGCACTTTTTCAAAGGTTGGTGGAAAGCAGGAACACTCTCCCCCAAAAGACTGTGGATGCTGGACCAATTCAACACTCAGATTGATAGATTTTTGTTAGGTGAGGGTATTAAGGGAAATGGAACAAAAGCAAGCGTGTGGAGTTGAGGTATAATGAGATCAACTGTGATCTAATTGAATTAAGTCACAGGCTCCGTGGTACTGAATGGTTTACTGTTCCTATGGTAATGGTTTAAGATGCAACAAAAAGATTTAAATTTCACAATCCCACAGTCAGTAATCTGAAACTTCAAATTATTAGGGTATATGTTGTGTTTCAAAAATTTGATTCACTTGTTTATATAATCTTGAAGTGAAAAGACAATAGATCATTCAGTTTGAGAAAGTGGAGCTTAATTTGCTACAAAGTTGTCTTTAATGAATTGAAGTAGCTAAACAATACCGAGTTTTGTTTGAGTATAGTATGTATGTTCTGATGCAAATGCTGATATAATATTTTGTATACATGGGAGCCAAGACAGATTGTGGAGTCCGACCAATATTATTCCACTGTGAAGATGAGATGAACTGACTTAAAAATAATCTTATCTGATATTTGAGGAAAATTATCCTAAAGCAGATCTGGGAAATTGAGATAATTTTTTTTAATTCTTTCATGGGTTGTGAGCGTTGCTGGAAAGGCCAGCATTTGTTGCCCATCCCTAA
The DNA here is from genome assembly GCF_036365525.1 of Heterodontus francisci. Classification (NCBI taxonomy): domain Eukaryota; kingdom Metazoa; phylum Chordata; class Chondrichthyes; order Heterodontiformes; family Heterodontidae; genus Heterodontus; species Heterodontus francisci. The sequence goes on along the minus strand of NC_090402.1, from coordinate 9,281,363 downwards.
TTGCTGTTGAGAAGGTGGTGGTGAACCACCTTCTTGAACCGCTGCAGTCCTTATGGTGTAGGTACACCAACTGTGCTGTTAGGAAGGGAGTCCCAGGGTTTTGGCCCATTGAGAGTGAAGGAACGGCTGATATAGTTCCAAGTCAGGATGGTGTGTGACTCGGAGGGGAACTTGTAGGTGGTAATGTTCCCATGCATCTGCTGCCCTTGTCCTTCTATGTGGTAGAGGTCGCGGGTTTGGAGGTACTGTAATGTTAGAATGCCTTATGGTGGGGATTCAAGCAGACTGCATCTCTTTTGCAATTCTCCAGCCAATATTTTGGTGTGCTGAGCTTGAGTGAACTGAAATACTTTTACAGTAATCAGCAATTGAATAGAGTCTAGAGTCATAGTTATACAGCACAGAAACAGGCCCTTCGGCCCTTTGTGTCCGTGCCGGCCATCAATCCCCTAACTATTCTAATCCCATTTTACAGCACTTGGCCTGTAGCCTTGTATGCAATGGTGTTTTAAGTGCAATTTGAAGGATTTCTTCAGATGAAGAATTGACAGATGAGACAAGCATATTGACATCACATTAAAAAAGAGATGCCTTTAAGGGCTTACCTTACCAATGAAGTCACTAACACACAATAATAAGAATGTAAGATCTAAGGGTAGGCGTATGCCCCTCAAGTGGCCTTCATTCAATATGATCCTAGTTGATCATCTAACTCGACTCCACTTTTCCACCATGCCCCCATATCCCTTGATTTCCTTAGTGTCCCGTGTTTATTGGACACTGGTACCTACCTGAGGAGTGCTCATCACATTCATACCCATGAGAAATTGCAATATCCTAAAGACAGCCATTTAAAAAAAAAAAATCAATCCATACTCTGACCTTGGAACCAACATGGATATTAAAATATCAAACCTCAGATGTTGGGAGTTTGCTTCATTACTGTAATAATGGTTTTCTCAGGCACCATTGACTTCAAAGCCAGATGAGTAAAAGGTCAGTTTGGTTTCTGTGGGGCTGATTTTCATCTTCATCGCCAAATGGGAAAGGGAGTGGTAGGGCAATGGAAGTCGGAGCAGAGCAGTTACTGACCCATTCCTGCAACTGCTCTGACCACTGCCACCTACAGTGGGGCCTATTTTTTATTCTTTCATAGGATGTGGCCAGCATTTATTGCCCATCCTTAATTTCCCTTGAGAAGGTGATGGTTTTCTTGAACTGTTGCAGTCCTTGGGGTGCTGTTAGGAAGGGAGTTCCAGGATTTTGACCCAGCAACAGTGAAGGAATGGTGATATAGTTCCAAGTCAGGATATATGTGGCTTGGAGGGGAACTTGCAGGTGGTGGTGTTCCCATGCATCTGCTGACTTTGTCCTTCTAGGTGATAGAGGCCATAGGCTTGGAAGGTGCTGTTGAAGGAGCCTTGGCAAGTTGGTGCATCTACTGCCCTTGTCCTTCTAGGTGGTAGAGGTCATGGGTTTGGAAGTTGCTGTCGAAGGAGCCTGGGGAGTTGCGACAGTGCATCTTGTAGATGGTACACACCGCTGCCACTGAGCGTCAGTGGTGAAGGGAGTGAATGTTGAGGGTGGTGGCTGGGGTGCCAGTCACGTGGGCTGCTTTGTCCTGGATGGTGTCAAGCCTCTTGAGTGTTGCTAGAACTGCACTGATCCAGGCAAGTGGAGAGTATTCCATCACACTCCTGACTTGTGCCTTGTACATGGTGGACAGGCTTTGGGGAGACAGGAGGTGAGTTACTCACCACAGAATTCCCAGTCTCTGACCTGCTGTTGTAGCCACAGTATTTATGTGGCTGGTCCAGTTCAGTTTCTGGCCAATGGTAATCCCCAGGATGTTGATGGGGAATCAACGATGGTAATGCCATTGAATGTCAAGGTGGAATGGTTAGATTCTCTCTTGTTGGAGATGGTCATTGCCTGACACTTGTGTGACATGAATGTTACTTGCCACTTATCAGCCCAAGTTTGAATGTCCAAGTCTTGCTGCATTTCTACAAGGACTGCTTCAGTATCTGAGGAGTCGCGAATTGTGCTGAACATTGTGCAATCATCAGGAAACATCCCCACTTCTGACCTTATGATGGAGGTAAGGTCATTGATGAAGCAGCTGAAGATGGTTGGGCATAGGACACTACCCTGAGGAGCTCCTGCAGTGATGTCCTGGGGCTGAGATGATTGACCTCCAACAACAGTGGCGCAGTGGTTAGCACCGCAGCCTCACAGCTCCAGGGACCCGGGTTCGATTCTGGGTACTGCCTGTGTGGAGTTTGCAAGTTCTCCCTGTGTCTGCGTGGGTTTCCTCCGGGTACTCCGGTTTCCTCCCACATGCCAAAGACTTGCAGGTTGATAGGTAAATTGGCCATTATAAATTGCCCCTAGTATAGGTAGGTGGGAGGGAAATATATAGGGACAGGTGGGGATGTGATAGGAATATGGGATTAGTGTAGGATTAGTATAAATGGGTGGTTGATGGTCGGCACAGACTCGGTGGGCCGAAGGGCCTGTTTCAGTGCTGTATCTCTAAACTAAACTAAACTAAACTAAACAACAACCATCTTCCTTTATGCTAGGTTTGATTGCAACCAATGGAGAGTTTCCCCTGATTTCCATTGGCTCCAATTTTGTTCAGGTTCCTTGATGCCATACTCGGTCAAATGCTGCCTTGATGTCAAGGGTGGTCACTTTAACCTCACCTCTTGAGTTCAGCTCTTTTGTCCATGTTTGGACCAAGGCTTGAAATGGGCAGCCTAGGTGCCAGCTGGTAACAGACAGGCACTACATTAGAACCTACAAATCAGAGTCCGCTGACCTCAATAGGAACCCCAGCGCAATTTCGAACTACCAATATCATTACCATTTCTCCCGACCACCACTGTTTGCCTCGTCCCTTTCTTACTTAATAGGAAAAAGAAAGACTTGCATTTATATAGCACCTTTCACAACCTCAGAATGTCACAAAGTACCAACGTTGTAATGCAGGGAACGCGGCAACCAATTTGTGCACAGCAAGCTCCCACAGGAGCAATGTGATAATGACCAAATAGTCTCTTTTTTAGTGATGTTGGTTAATATTGGTCAGGACAGCAGGAATAACTCCCCTGCTTTTCTTCCAAATAGTGCCATGAGTTCTTTTACCTTATGTAAGAGATTAGAACTACAGGACACAGTTTAAAAATTAGGGGTCTCCCATTTAAGATGGCGATGAGGAGAAATTTTTTCTCTCAAAGGGTCGTTAGTCTGTGGAATTCTCTTCCCCAGAGAACAGTGGAGGCAGGGGCATTGAATATTTTTAAGGGTGAGTTAGATAGATTCTTGATTGACAATGGAGTCACAATAACACAAGAAATAGGAGCAGGAGTAGACCAGATGCCCCATTGAGCCTGATCTGCCAATCAATACAATCATGGCTGACCTTGGGCTTCAACTCCACTTACCTGCCTGCTTCCCTGATCCCTTGATCTTGAACCCACAACTTTCTGATTCAAACTTACACAAGCTAGCCACAACTGACACCCTGATAATCTGTTATCACTGAATCAGCTTTGCAGAGCATTCACCAGATTTCCTGGCACTGCCCTCACCTCACTCCCTCTGATCTATGAGCTACCTATAAGCTGACTGATTGCAATTTATATTTAAATGAAGCCCGATCATGAAAATGGCCCGGATCTTTGACCTATGTCATCGGGCAGGCAGCGGACTCAATTCCCCCAAACCAGATACACGAAGCGCCCTCCCAATAAACGCAATAGTTTAATGAGTCTCAGAAAGCTGTGTTAAAACACCTTAAGAATTTAGATGTTGAGATTCTTAAGGCCTGCTCATTTCTTATTTTCAAGTAAGTTGGCTGAGGGGAAGTAGTCCAGATTGTGGATTTGACTGAATTGGAAATTTTTATCCCAACTGGTCACTGTAATTTTTCTTCATTTTGTTCCAGTCTTACAGTAACCCATAAGGAAAAAAATCTCCTGGAAATTAAATCATTTTGGAGGTTTGTCACAGGCTTGATTGGAAATTCAAATTGTGCCAAGATTTGTTTGAGTGAATAATGAGCCAAGCTGTTGCCAGGAGGGAATCATTTTCACTTATATCTTCCGTGCTGTTAAATGAATTATTTCATTCTTAGTGTTTTGTGCTTGTGCTGTTAAATGAATGATTTTTGCTTTTACTGTTCTGTAGTTTAACTTACTGCTGTTTTCCACAAACTGATTTTAAAACTAAATGGAATATTTGGTGAACAAATGCAAAGCTTTTTGGGGCCTGTTATGTGCACTCAGGAAATTCATTGTAACATTAAATTCTGTAAACTTCCAAATGTAGTTCAAACTGTGGCTAGGGTTGCAAGCCACAAAGGAAGTGGCTGATTAATATTACATCATTGGCTGGAATTTTACCAGACCTTTTGGGGACAAGTTGGGAGGCGGGAAAGCTGACAAAATGGCGCAGGAAGGCGTTGGGGTGGTGCCTGCGGTCTTCCCGCTGCAGTGCCAGTGGCAGGAAAGATGACGATCGGCTGCCTGCCTGGAGCCCAATCGAACCATTTAAATGGCACAGCGTGCTGCTGTGTGGGGATACTGTCCAGTGAAACCTGGCAGTCTCCCAGCAAACTCTGTAAGAGGGAAGCTTCATTTTCAGGCACTCCATAGCCCACCGATGGCCGCCCCCACAGAAACAGCACTGTCTTCCCTCAGTGACCCTCCCCACCCCCCGATTGCTGAGGTCTGCCTGCCATCAGCATCCCCTCTTCGAGGGCACCTTGGCCATTGAGGCATCCTCTCCTCGCAGCTGCAACCTCAGCAGTGGCCACCACTCGTGGTGGCGCTACTGAGGCTGCTGAGCCTCTGGCCCTCTGATTGGGCCAGCAGCTCTTGGGGGCGGGCCACCCTCCTTAATTGGGAGGGTGGCCCCAGAGGTGGCCACTACTGAGAATATGCACACGACAAGTAGCTGATTAAACTAATTAAGGGCCACCTAAGGCCAATTGAAGGAGGCCAATGGATTTTCCATTTGGGCTTCAGGTTCCTGGAGGCGGTGGGGGACGGTTTAGCTACCTGGAGGTGGTTTCCCAGCAGCAGACTGGGAGGGGGAGGAGGGGGGGTGGGGGGTCAGTTCTCCAGGCAGACTTAGAGGCCCTCATTGCCTGTCTGGGTGCGACACCAGCCACAGGCTGCCCTGTAAAGGGGATTCCCCTCCCACACCAACCAACCCCCATCACTTTGGAAGCCCGGAGGCAAAGGTCATTTTTAATTCCAACGTTGAAAAAGTTGGAGAGAAGGCACCTCCATTTTGGGGCTTCCTCTCTCTCACTTTCCTGCCATGGCGTCCTGCTGCTGCTTTCAAGCTGAAAGACCTCTAATTGATCCTCCTGCCTCGCGACTCCACCCACCATTCTTAATTGGACAGCGAGCCCGCCCTCTGACCATTAATTGGTCACTGCGGGGAAAAGTTACAATGTGTGACTGTTCCCCACACAGTATGGGCTTCTGACCCCAGCACCCCTATTTGAGCCTGACAGCGGGAAAATCCTATCCCATATCTCATCAGTTTACTTGGTTGTGGCTGGTTATCTTACATATGACCGTGATCTTGCCTATAGCACTTTCCAAAGCCATGTAAATGGTTGAAGAGTTGAGGAGATGGACAGAACCACATAAAACCTCTCCGCGGATTTTAAGGCTTCTAAACCTGGAAATTTTGGCAACATTTGTTCACCCGCTCTTTTTTTAACATAAAGGGGCTGCTTCAGAAGAAAAACTGGAAGAAAACTGACAGCTTCTGGTCTCTTGTGCCACTGGATTTTTGTTTCAACTACTCAAGCCAGGCAATGTTTTACTAGTGTGTTTTAATGTAAATAGTTACATTACACAACCCAGGGCTTTGTAACAGAAACCAATGCTGATTGATGTTAGATGTGAGCCAGGGTTTTTCTTCTGTTGTGCTAGTCAGCTTGCGATTTTCCATCTATTCACTTTTTTTAATGTGCAGAAAATCACAGGCTAATGAGTATGGGAGTAGCAAACTACAACCATGGTTTTTATTCACCTTATGAATCTAATGTCAGAAAAAAGCTGCAGATTGTGTCTTGCGGTTCCAATCTCCCCCACACAATCGCACACTCACTCATTCAATCATCTGCTTTCAGCACTTTTGTCTTGAAGGGTCCAGATATGTAGTTCCATGAGTGCCAGCCATCTTTCAGTATCTTACTTAATTGTTGATTATTCCCATGTCCACCTGGAACAAGGAGTGTCATCAGCTTACCTAATTGTGGGAGACACCACAGTCAAGCCTGAGGAAACACATTTATTAAAGAGTTTACTGCTCAAGATGGGGAGCAATTTGATCAAACATTGAAGATTACACCTGAAGGTTTACAGACAGAACATAAATGTTTTCATCGCTGAAATACTGTCAGTGCAATAGCATTAATGCAAATGTCCTGGCTCTTGTAATAAAACCAATGGGTGCTTCTGGACTATAATCCAGGTTTCTCTTCCTGTGCAGAGATGATAGAATATCGTTAATCATAAATTTATTCTGCTCTTAGTAAGAATGTTTCAGAAGATATACAGAGTGAAACCTCAGATTTCTCATGTTGGAGTACTTATCGTGCAGATATTTTACTCTCTCTACTGCTATTGAAGCCAGTATTTAGGTATCAATCAAGCTGAGTTTAAGGAACAGCTAGAGGAGTCATTCCTGAATCGTGAGGACAGGAAATTAGCTTAACATCCTTTAACTATCATCCTCTTATCTTTCAGGGACATAAAGGTGAACCTGGCATCTCTCCAGGGAAAGCATACAATGGACATAAGGTAACGATGGAGAATGATACTACAACAGCAACACCAGTTTGTATTTATATGGTGTAGAAACATGTGAGGTGCTTTATAGAGGGGAAAATTATTTTTACATTAGTCTACACTTTTATATTAAAAAAAAAAGTATCAATACTGATGCTGACACCAATGTGGATATTCCAGTCAAACCAAACCAAATATCAAAGGAAAACCTAACGATGACTCTCAAGCCAAAGTGGAACTATCCTGGTGGTTTAGTTGGTTAAGGTACTGCTTCATACAGATTAATAAGGTCTCAGCTTCAGTCCCTGACCTGTGCTGTTAATTGTCTTGAGCCTGGATAGTAATGGGAGTACTATTGTTGCCTTCAATACCCCTAAGCAAGGAAGAGTAAGAAACAGCCAGGTTCTTGCACCTGATCGCTATCCTTTGTATATTGCTGAAAGGCACAGGTATTAGATGATGGTGGGATGGGTTCACCTGTGAGGTGCGTTTGTCCAATTTCGTGACAACATTCACTATCCAACCTCAGTTATGAGTTGTGCCACTTTGATTGGCATCACAGGGCAGCTACCTGTGGAATTGTATTCTGGTAAGGATCAGCACCTTTCAGAGGGGAAGGAAGAAAATTGAGGAAAAAAATGATTGAAAATCGTTGGTGCTATGTATAACAGTATTGGTAAAACCACCATTAGTGATATTAGCTGTGATAAAGAGATTCATAACAATTGGCACTGCAGATTGGTATTAAATTAGGCTTCGAAAGATCCTTTTCTTTTATTCCTGAGATGTGGGCACATTTATTGCCCATTCTTAGTTACCCTCTAAAGTGGTGGCCAGTTCTCTTGAGCTGATGTCATCCTTCTTGTGTGGTTCTAGGTAGGGAATAAAGGATTTTGATCCAGTGATTATGGAGGAATGGCCAGGAATGTCAGGATGGTATGTGGGTTGGAGATGTTGCTGTTCTTGTGACATGTCTTCATTGCTAGTACTGACCTCTATCTAAGTAAACTTGGGGAGATGTTGCAGTGCAGTTTGTAGATAGTACACACATAAGAAATAGGAGCTGGAACAGGCCATTCGGCCCTTCGAGCCTGCTTCAACATTCAACAAGATCATGGCTAATCTACCTCAACTCCACCTTCCCGCACTATCCCCATATCCCTTAATTTCCTTAGTACCCAAAGATCTGTTGATCCCTGTCTTGAATATACTCAACAACTGACCATCCATAGCTTTCTGGAGTAGAGAATTCCAAAGATTCACAACCCTTTGAGTGAAGAGGTTTTTCCTCATCTCAGTCCTAAATGGCTGACCCTTTATTCTGCGACTGTGAACCTGTGTTCTAGATTCCCCAGTCAGGGGGAAACATTTTCTCAGCATCTACCCTGTCAAGCTCCTTCAGAATTATGTATGTTTAAACCACAGCAACAGTGCACCACTTGTGAAAAGGATTGATATTGATTGGGGTATTAATCAATTGGATCTGCTCAGTGCTAACTCACAAGTAACCTGATCTGCTAAATTCAATTTCACAACCTGCCACAGTGGGATTTGATCACAAAGTCCCTGAACCACCGCACTACCAAGTGGGAAACTGAACATTTATTCTGTCCCAGTAGCTAGGATGTACCACTGAGGTTGTAGTTAAAGTGGATATCTGTCCATGGTATACTTGACTTTGGAGTATGTGATACTGAAAGTGGAAAGGTATGCAGTTACCCAGTATTGATAACCCACGCTTTTGAGTTGCATAAACGATTCGCAATAACAACCAAACTAGATTGTTTGATGAATGATTTTGCAATATGGAGTACTAAAATGAAGACAATATAATATTTACAAAGAAGAAATAGATACTAATATGTCAAGTAACAAACCACCAATAATATCAGAAGCATTTTATGGAGAAAATGGGTAAAACAGGTCTACTCTTGTAGAGTTTTGATTCCTTTTTGTATTTGTTATTTGTATCCTCCTTTATTTTGTGGTGGAATTCTCTGTTCTTTGCTTTTTTTTAATGAAAAAAAAATATACACTTGAAAGGTTTAAAATAGAGAAACTTTTTTATGGCAAAGCAACACAAAATGGGCCCGATTTTAACTCTGAGTGAATGGGTTTTAAGTGAGTTAAAATCTCAACATTGTCTTTGTCAGGAGTTAGAAGAGATATTAGACAGATGTTGATACAGTAGAGTGAAAGCATATTGCATTCTGTGGTGGTTTAAGATTTTCTGATGGGTCCTGTGCGGATAGTGATGTTTATATTACTATTATTATTTAAGCCAGCATTGATTGCAGTATTAGTTTCTTAGGTAATTCAGACAGTAGAATCAGTAGAAGACTTTTGTATTAATAATGAAAATATTTTTAACTTGTGGACTTGATTTCATTGTTTACAGGGTGACGTGGGTCGACCTGGTGCTGTAGGACTCCCAGGACCACCAGGCCGAAAGGTAGGCAACAGGAGTTGTTGCTCATTATTAAAACTGGATGCTTGTTAAGTTTTGTTTTATTTATTTGTTATCTGGAGTAAGAATGAATTTTAGGAATGGGGAAAGCCCTATTTGAAAATCACTGTGAGGAGGGTTAATTGGAGGTTAGTATCATGAGTTTTAAGGTGCATTGACTGTATTAATAATTGTGTCTGAATCAAATTTTTAACATTGGAAAGTTGACTCCATCACACAAGTCAGGAGTGTGATGGAATACTCTCCACTTGCCTGGATGGGTGCAGCTCCAACAACACTCAAGAACTTAGACACCATCCAGGACAAAGCAACCCACTTCATTGGCACACCATCCACCACCTTTAACATTAACTCCCTCCACCTTTGGCACACCCTTGCAGCTGTGTGGACCAGCTACAAGATGCACTGCACCAACTTGCCAAGCCTCCTTCAACAGCACCTTCCAAGCCCATGATCTCTGCCACCTAGAAGGACAAAGTCAGCAGATGCATGAGAACAGCACCACCTGCAAGTTCCCCTCCAAGCCACACACCATCCTAACTTGGAACTATATCGCCATTCCTTTCCTTCAATGTCGCTGGATTAAAATCCTGGAACTCCCTCCTAGTGGCATTGTGGGTGTACCTACACCCCAACGACTGCAGCAGTTCAAGAAGGCAGCTCATCAGCAGCTTCTCAAGGGCAATTAGGGATGGGCAATAAATGCTGACCTAGCCAGCAAAGACTACATCCCATGAACGAGTATATAAAGAAACACCGATCATCTGTGCTTTATTGAAGATTGAGCACCTCCTCACAGACTTCTTTGTGATATGCATTATTGTAGTCATCACCTTGGCTTTTCTTTGAGATATGTTCCTGTAGTTGCCAGCAGGAACTTCGTGTAGTTGGCTGACTCAAGTGTATACATTTCTTATAGATGAAGTTTCCTGCCTGCAGATAGCCTAGCTGTTTCCTTTGGAGCATTCAGTGGCTAGTCAGAGAGAAATAGTACAACTGTTACATGATTAATGCATCTGTTTTCACTGCTAGTGGTGACAGACAGAGGTGCTTCGATGGTGAATCCCTGGAAGTTAATGTAAAAATGGTCTTGGCCAAAGTTCCTCAAGTTAATCAGGCTGCTGGACCTGGTGGCATTCATCCAAAGAGTACTAAAGGAATCAGGATATACTCTTTGAGCCATTGATTTATATATTTAACTACTCATTGAAATCTGGGATTAATTATGTGGACTTGGTTTGGGAACTGGGAAAAGAGGAGTTGTTCCAAATTAAAATGAGTTTAAGTCTTCAGGTTTCCCTCAGGTGAGTAGGATTTGCTGCCAGGTCATGCACTGGAGCACCCAGCAAGAGGATTCTCTGGAAAGTGAGCTGGGGGGCTGGGACCCTCCCGCTGTAACAGATCTTGTTTCTTTGTCCTCCGTCCTGCTACTGGGAAATGCTGATTTGCGGAGCGGAGGTAAATATATCCTCCTGTGTTCATTCTACGTGATTGAAGCTGTCATAAACGACCTTGGGATGGAAAGCAGAGTTTTAGGTGTGAGCAGAGCAGTCAGTTTTAACTTAGGTTTACATAGGATATACAGCGCAGAAACAGGACACTCGGTCCAACCAGTCCATACTGGCGTTCATGCTCCGCTCAAGCCACCACCCGTCCTTCCTCATCTAACTACATTGATGGCCTGCAGTTTTGCTCTTCCCCACAAATGGAAGCATTCTATCTGTGTCGATTCTAACAAAACCGTTCATGATTGTAAAGACCTCAATCAGGTCATGTTCACCTTTCTCTTTTCAAGAGAAAAGACCCAGCCTATTCAACCTCTCTTGATTGCTATCTCCTTGCATTTCTGGTATCATCCTGGTAAATCTTTTTTTGCACCCTCTCCAGTGCCTCTATATCTTTTTTATAATATGACCAGCAGAATTGTATGCAGTATAATTCCGAGCTACCCGACCCAAACCTGACTATATGTGTCGGGATCGGGTCTATATTCTGTCTCCAGCATTCGGGCTCGGGTTGGGTCGGCTGTACTGTACTGTTTTGTTTTGTATTTCTTTTCGTTTCTTTTTAATCTACACCTTGACGCAATTTTTTTCTGTTTCAATAAAATGTTTGATATTATCGAGTCAGGCATGAAAAAAAATTAAAGAAACATAGTCATAGAAACATAAAAAATAGGAGCAGGAGTAGGCCATTCGGCCCTGCGAGCCTGCTCTGCCATTCATTATGATCATGGCTGATCATCCAACTCAGTAACCTGTTCCCGCTTTCTCCCCATACCCTTTGATCCCTTTAAACCCAAGAGCTATATCTAACTCCTGCTTGAAAACATACAATGTTTTGGCCTCAACTGCTTTCTGTGGTAGCAAATTCCACAGGCTCACCAATCTCTGGGTGAGGAAATTTCTCCTCATCTCAGTCCTGAAAGGTTTACCCCGTATCCTGAGACTATGACCCCTGGTTCTGGGCTCCCCGACCATCGGGAACATCCTTCCTGCATCTACCCGGTCAAGTCCTGTTAGAATTTTATAGGTTTCTATGAGATCCCCCTTCACTCTTCTGAACTCCAACGAATATAATCCTAACCGACTCAATCTCTCCTCATACGTCAGTCCTGCCATCCCAGGAATCAGTCTGGTAAACCTTCGCTGCACTCCCTCTATAGCAAGAACATCCTTCCTCAGATAAGGAGACCAAAACTGCAAACGATATTCCAGGTGTGGCCTCACCAAGGCCCTGTATAATTGCAGCAAGACATCGCTGCTTCTGTACTCGAATCCTCTCGCAATGAAGGCCAACATACCATTTGCCTTTTTTACTGTCTGTTGCACCTCCATGCTTACCTTCAGCGACTGGTGTATGAGAACACCCAGGTCTCGCTGCATATTCCCCTCTCTGTTAATAGCCATTCAGATAATATGCCTTCCTGTTTTTGCTACCAAAGTGGATAACCTCACATTTATCCACATTATACTGCATCTGCCATGCATTAGCCCACTCACTCAACTTGTCCAAATCACCCTGAAGCCTCTCTGCATCCTCCTCACAACTCACCCTCCCACCCAGTTTAGTGTCATCTGCAAATTTGGAGATATTACATTTAGTACCCTCATCTAAATCATTAATGTATATTGTGAATAGCTGGGGTCCTAGCACTGATCCCTGCAGTATCCCACTAGTCACTACCTGCCATTCGGAAAAAGACCCATTTATCCCTACTTTTTGTTTCCTGTCTGCCAACCAATTTTCTATCCATCGCGATACACTACCCCCAATCCCATTAATTTTACACGCTAATCTCTTATGTGGGACTTTGTCGAAAGCCTTCTGAAAGTCCAAATAAACCACACCCACTGGCCCCCCCTCATCAACTCTACTGGTTGCATCCTCGAAGAATTCTAGCAGATTTGTCATGCATGATTTCCCTTTCATAAATCCATGCTGACTGTGTCCGATTCTACCACTGTTCTCCAAGTGCTCTGCTATAAAATCTTTGATAATGGACTCTAGAATTTTCCTCACTACCGATGTCAGGCTGACTGGTCTATAATTCCCTATTTCTCTCTACCTTCCTTTTTAAATAGTGGGGTTATATTAGCTACCCTCCAATCTGTAGGAACTGTTTCAGAGTCTATAGAATCTTGGAAGATGACCAGCAATACATCCACTATTTCTAGGATCACTTCCTTAAGTACTCTGGGATGCAGACCATCAGGCCCTGGGGATTTATCGGCCTTCAATCCCATCAATTTCCCCAACACCATTTCTCTATTAATACTGATTTCCTTCAGTTCCTCTCTCTCACCAAGCCCTGTGTTCCCCAACATTTCTGGTATGATATTTGTGTCCTCCTTTGTGAAGACAGAACCAAAGTATGCATTTAGTTGGTCAGCCATTTCTTGTTCCCCATAATAAATTCCCCTGTTTCTGACTGTAAGGGACCTACATTTGTCTTCACAAAACTTTTTCTCTTCATATCCCTATAGAAACTCTTAAAGACAGTTTTTATATTCCCCGCAAGCTTGCTCTTGTACTCTATTTTCCCCTTCTTAATCAATCCCTTGGTCCTCCTTTGATGAATTCTAAACTGCTCCCAATCCTCAGGTCTGTTGGTTTTTTTCTGGCGAATTTCTATGCCTCTTCCTTGGATCTAATGCTATCTCTAACTTCCTTAGTAAGCTATGGTTTGGCTACCTTTCCCGTTTTACTTTTGCGTCAGACAGGGATAAACAATTGTTGCAGTTCATCCATGCACTCTTTGAATGTTTGCCATTGCCTTTCCACCGTCGTCCCTTTAAGTAACGTTTCCCAATCCATCATTGCCAACTCGCGCCTCATACCTTCGTAGTTTCCTTTACTAAGATTCAGGACCCTAGTCTCAGAATCAACGGTGTCACTGTCCATCTTGATGAAGAATTCTATCATATTATGGTCGCTTATCCCAAAGGGGTCTCGCACAACTAGATTGTCAATTATTACTCTCTCATTACACAATACCCAGTCTAGGATGGCCTGTTCTCTCATTGGTTCCTCAACCTATTGGTCCAGAAAACCATCCCATATACACTCCAAGAATTCCTTTTCTATGGTATTGTGACTAATTTGATTTGCCCAATCTATATGTAGATTAAACTCACCCATAATTACAGATGTTCCTTTATTGCATGCATCTCTAATTTCCTGTTTAATGCCATTCCCAACATCACCACTACAGTTTGGGGGTCTGTATACAACCCCCACTAATGTTTTTTGCCCCTTAGTTTTTATCAGCTCTACCCATACAGATTCCACATCGTCAGAGCTAATATCTTTCCTCACTATTGTGTTAATTTTCTCTTTAACCAGCAATGCAACTCCACCGCCTTTTGCTTTTTGTCTGTCCTTCCTAAATACTGAATATCCCTGGATGTTCATTTCCCATCCCTGGTCACATTGCAGCCATGTCTCTGTAATCCCGACTATATCATACCCGTTTACATCTATTTGCGCGATTAATTGATCCACTTTATTGTGAATGCTCTGCGTGTTGAGGCACAAAGCCTTAAGGATTGTCTTTTTAACATTGCTTGGCCCCTCCCCACTATTTTTCACTGTGACCCTGTTTGATTCTGGCCCTTGATTTCTCTGCCTATCACTTTTTTATCCCTTTACTGTCTTTTGTTCTTGCCTATGATTTCCCCCCCCCCCCCCCCCCCCCCCAATTCCTTGCAAAGGTTCCCATCCCCTTGCCATTTTAGTTTAAACCTTCCCCAACCACTCTAGCAAATACTCCCCTTAGGACATCAGTCACGGTCCTGCCCAGGTGTAACCCGTCCAGTTTGTACTGGTCCCACCTCCCCCAGAACCGGTCCCAATGTCCCAGGCATCCAAAACCCTCCCGTCACATCATCTCTTCAGCCATGTATTCATCCGCTATATCCTGCTGTTTCTACTCTGACTAGCACGTGGCACTGGTAGTAATCCTGAGATCACTACCTTTTGAGGTCCTGCTTTTCAACTTACTTCCTAGCTCCCTATATTCTGCTTTTAGGACTGCATCCTTTTTTTTTACCTTCGTCGTTTGTACCAATGTGTACCACAACCATTGACTGTTCACCCTCCCCCTTCAGAATGTCCTGTAACCACTCTGAGACATCCTTGACCCTAGCACCAGGGAGGCAACATACCATCCTGGAGTCTCTTTTGCGGCCACAGAAACGCCTATCTATTCCCCTTACAATTTGGCCTTCGTAGCGAGAGGATTCGAGTACAGGTGCAGGGATGTCTTGCTGCAATTATTCGGGGCCTTGGTGAGGCCATACCTGGAATATTGTGTGCAGTTTTGGTCTCCTTATCTGAGGAAGGATGTTCTTGCTATAGAGGGAGTGCAGCAAAGGTTTACCAGACTGATTCCTGGGATGGCGGGACTGACGTATGAGGAGAGATTGAGTCGGTTAGGATTATATTCGTTGGAGTTCAGAAGAGTGAGGGGGGATCTCACAGAAACCTATAAAATTCTAACAGGACTTGACCGGGTAGATGCAGGAAGGATGTTCCCGATGGTGGGGGAGTCCAGAATCAGGGGTCAAGTCTAAGGATACGGGGTAAACCTTTCAGGACTGAGATGAGGAGAAATTTCTTCACCCAGGGAGTGGTGAGCCTGTGGAATTCGCTACCACAGAAAGCAGTTGAGGCCAAAACATTGTATGTTTTCAAAAGGAGTTAGATATAACTGTTGGGTATAAAGGGATCAAAGGGTATGGGGAGAAATCGGGAACAGGTTACTGAGTTGGATGATCAGCCATGATAATAATGAATGGCGGAGCAGGCTCGAAAGGCTGAAAGGCCTACTCCTGCTCCTATTTTCTGTGTTTCTGTGAATCCACTATAACTATTGCATTCCCACACTTTTTACTCCTCCCCTGTGCAGCAGAGCCAACCGTGGTGCAACGAATTGGGCTGTTGCTGCTTTCCCCTGAGAGGCCATTCCCCCCGACGGTATCCAAAGCAGTATATCTGTTTTGCAGGGGAATAGCCACAGGAGATTCCTGCACTGCCTGCCTAGTCCTCTTGCTCTGCCTGGTGGTCACCCATTCCCTTCCTGCCTGTGGGGTCTGAGCCTGCGGTGTGACCACCTCTCTGGCTCCAGTCGGGTTCAGGTTGGCTGTGGTCAGATTTACATTTTATTTGCTAGGGCATAAGCCATAGTTGAATAATATATACCCTCTCGGAAATTTCGGAGATCGCCTAAAGCTCCAATCCAGGAAGCATAGAATGTCAACAGAGGTTTATATTTGTTACCAGGCAGTGCTATGTTATATATTGGGTGTTTAAAGGTACCCCTGGTGCATTGGATCAAGGGCTTGCTAACATGAGTGGCCCTTTGCAAAAAGCACAAGGAAAATATCTGGACAAATTTTAAGGCTGGAATTTTTTGTTGGGTAGGGGGCCCCGTTCACTGGCCAAAAAGTTGGTGGCGAGCCCACCTGAGTGACAGTAGCTGGTAAGGCTGCACTTTTGACATTACTAAGCCTTTGGCCTTTACAACACCTGTACAATGAGACAAATTTAGCTCAGCATATTATTTAGACCATGGTTCAATATTGGCACCAAAGATAAAGACAATGGGGTCCAATTTCGTGTGGAGTTGAAATTGGGCGGGTTGGCCGTCTGTTCCACCAGATGGTGCAATTGGCGGGAGATTCAAGCCATTTTTGATGTCGGCCCTCATTTACATAATTGGCGAACTGCCCGTGCTATTAGGCAGCTCACTGATATTGGGAGGAAATTGGACAGGGCACCTGCTCCTTTAAGACAGACTGCAGTCCCTTAAAGGGGAGGTGTACTTTTCAATGGCGATTAATGGAAAGTAGCATCAGGAAGCCTGACTATATCCAGGGCCCCCCCAGATTCTCCGAGGCAGTTGTAGAGATACTCAAAGAGCAAATGAGCTGCAGGAAGGATATCTTTTTCCTTTTGATTGGCCGATGAGTGCCCAGAGTCCCCAAATGGATCAGCAACAATGGAAAGAGGTGACAGTTCAAGTCCATGCCACTAACATTGTTTCCAGGACCTGAGGTCGCACAATAGACTGAGGCTGTTTGTGTCTATTAAGAACACTGTAGAAATGTGATGTAATTCAAAGAGACAGATAGACTGCACAAAGATTGGCAAAGTCACAGTTTTTTTAGGCAAATGAAGGATTCTCCCCTTAATACAACTGGAGATTCTGAGCAACACTACATTTGAAATGAGTGCTTCAAAGGTGGCCAAATGTAAAGACTGATTTTCTAGTGGCTCTCTTTTTCCACAGAGGGCCGCTACCCTTCATTGCAAGGCCTCCTACACTAATGGTATCTCAACATCTGATCAAGGAACCCGTCTAGCTTCCGCAATCAAATAATTTTTTAATAGCAAAAAATAGCTACTGTAGCAGCCTGATAACCTAACACCCCTGAACCCTTTTCACGTGACGCTGCCACAGAGCACTGTGGTAGGACCCCTGTCTAAATATGGTAACAGGCATGATGGGCCAAATGGCCTCCTTCTGTGCCTTATGTGTTCTATGTTTCTAACCTTGCTTTACCGTATGCTCAGCTTGTATGTCACGCAATGTGCAGCAGTCCAAGTATAACATTACCCTCCCCTAATTGAATTCTTTGATATTACTATATTGCTGTCAGAGGTGTATAATTTCTTTCTTAAAGAATAGGCTAATGAACTTTTTTGGTAGATTTTAATTCCTCATTTCCATAGGAAAGACAGAAATTTTGCTGCAGTTCATTTGATTAAATTAGGACTTAGTTAGCACCAATGGCTGAAAAGCACCCAATTACAACACACCTTTTATTAATGCTCCTTTAACATTCCTGAAAAATCTATTTTAAAAAAACGCAGCTAGTACAATTTGCGTTTATACAAAACCTTTAACTATTGGAATGACATTGGCCTCTCCCACCTAGAAGGACAAGGGCAGCAGACGTATGGGAACACCTGCAAGTTCCCCTCCAAGTCACACACCATTCTAACTTGGAACTATATTGCCGTTCCTTCACTGTCGCTGGATCAACACCCTGGAACTCCCTCCCTAACATCACTGTGCTGTTGAGAAGGGAGTTAGGAAGGATGACCCAATGACAGCGAAGGGAATGGCGATAATTCCAAATCAGGATGGTGTGTTTGTTCAATCAAAGGTAGCTCAGCACTCCTGCACACTTGTTTATTCGATGCTTCAAACAAAAAATACATTTCCTTCACACTTATCACACATCTATGTCTTTCTACCCTCTTGCCCTAATTGAAAACCTTTGGTTTATATAAATCTTTGCTTGTTTCTTTAATATGGTACATTTGTGACCACTTATTTTCAAGCCCAGATGAATGTCACCATCCGCTCCCCATTGTTATAGTCCAGAAAGCCAGTTGGTGAAGGATAGAACCGGAGCCAATCTTCACACACACAGTTACACATTACAAGCATACACCTCCTAATCCAATAACGATAGTTTGTCTCTGTCTATTTATAGGGGCTGAAGTGAATCCCCAGTTAATGCCAACCACCTGCATACTATTAAACATAATTAATATACAGTTAACACCCATGGTCTTGATGTCTTATACTTTTGGGAGTAGATGTGTACGTCACAGACCAAAAGCTCCATTCATGGCCAAACAGGCCACTGAGCTTGCAAACAGCCTCTAGTTCAGCCTGAGTCAGTGGCTGTGGCGGGCGATGGAGATGTTAGCAAATTTATGGTTCAGGCAAAGCTTTGGTCTTCCCAAAGTTTAGCTGGAAGAGGTTGTGGCACAAGCAAGACGAAATATCAGATGAGCAGTCTGACTGCAACACAGTGGAGGGTGTAAGAGGTGATGGAGAGGGAGAGCTGGCTGCTATCAGCGTGCATGTGGAAGCTGACTCCGTCAGTGGTTATGCATTTCTGTAAACTTTCGTAGAACATATCACCCTTTTAATAATGTTGGCCCAAGCTGTAACATGGCCACATAATATGCACAGAGTGGCTTTATTACCTCGTACTGCATAACTGTACCAAAGAGCTGACACAGGCACAATGGGCTGAATGACGACTCCTGTGCTGTATCATTCTGTGATTCTAAAAAATCCTTTTCATTTCTGTGTTTAACAGTCAATAAAATTTTATTTCACTGTAGAGTAGATCTCTATGCTGCTGACTGTCATCGCTACTAAATCATATATATCCATTAAATAGGTCAAAGGCTCATTAATATGGATAAAGACATGAAACCTGTATAATAACTAATATTTGGTATTAAAAAACTTGCATTTATATAGCACCTTTCATGACCACCAGACGTCCCAAAGCGCTTTGCAGCCAATGAAGTACTTTTGAAATGTAGTCACTGTTGTAATGTAGGAAACTCAGAAGCCAATTTGCACACAGCAAGCTCCCACAAACAGCAATGTGATAATGACCCGATCATCTGCTTTAGTGATGTTAGTTGAGGAATAAATATTGGCCAGGACACCGGGGAGAACTCCCCTGCTCCTCTTCGAAATAGTGCCGGGGGGGATCTTTTACATCCACTCGAGAGGGAAGGCAGGGCCTTGGTTTACTGCCTCATTCAAAAGATGCGACCTCTGTGCAGCACTCCCTCAGTATTTACAATGAAGTGTCAACATAGATTTTTGTGCTTAAGTCCTGGAGCTGCGCTTGAACCTTCTGGCTCAGAGGTAAGAGTGCTACCAGTTAAGCCATGGAGGAATATTCTGCAGCACTTTTTTTTTACACAGTAGGTAGTAATGACTTGAAGCTCGCTGCCCACAAGGGTGGTGGAAGCAAAGTCAATCAATGACTTCAAGAGGAAGTTGGATGGCCACCTGAGAGAAATAGACTTGCAGGGCTACGGGCATCGAGCTGGGGAGTGGGACTGACTGCATAACTCTGTGGAGAGTTGGCATGGACTCAATGGGCCGAATGCTGTCCTCCTGTGCCATAAGTGTCTCTATGGCATGGAAGATATCCTAATTTTCAAAACTAAGTCATATCACACATGCAACTCGTAAACTCTTCATCACAAAATGTCTTTTCACCAGTGTGTGCACCAAAGAGAACAGCTAGAAACTATACTGGGTGACACATGAATTTACAGGCATGCCACGTATACCATCTGTAAATATGTGCCAATTGTACAATCTGTAATTATGAGCATCTGCATCTATCCTGCAAATGTGGTGGTTTTCAAAAGTAGTTCATTTCTCTCACAAGCCAATATTAGAAGTTCTAAGCAATTCCAGAAAAAGGGTACTAACCCAGAGGAATAATCCATCTTGTGACATCTGGGTTACATAATTCACTTCAATCCACACTTGTCAGGGATTATGTGGGCTGATGCTGGATGATCTGTTTCCAGTAACAGCTCAATGTCGATTCTTTTCTGCTACACACATGTGGATATGTATTAATTATGCAAAAATGTGTTTCCTCTTGTAAAATTGTTTCTTTTCTGGGAATCTTTCCCTTCACATCCATGGCCTGAAAAAATGCAGACATCACAAATCAGTGAGGATTATCTCTTCCGCCAGTATGGCTGGATTTGTTGGTTAATGGATTGCAGTGAAGATTTTCTTCATTGCTTGAGGAAAAACTTAATCACTTTTTCATTAACATTATTTCTTTCCTTTCCTAAAATAGTATGTTTTTAAGCAGGATAAAGGGGGGAGGTCGGAAAAAGAACAAAAGGGAATGCCTGTGATAGGGTGGAAGGTTGGAGAGATTAAATGACAAAAGGGATGATGATGATGATGATGATGATGCAAGGCAAAAGGAGATGGTAATGGGATAAGTAAAGAAACTAAAGATGGGGCTAGAGGAGGGGTAAATGGGAAATGCAGAATCAATACCAAAAGCAAATGGTTGATTTTAACTCCCAAGCAGGAACATGGCAAAGTGAGAGGTGTGTCTGACGGGAGGAGCAGCAAGCACATTCTGCTGAGTTTAACAGTCGTGTCTCATTAACATGCCTATTGTTGATACAATGGCAAAAAGATGCCGGGAAGTCAGTGGAAAGCATTAAAATTAAGTGTTAGCAGGCTGCCACATGTGACCCAGGTATGCAGTCCCTGAGGTACATGGTCAGTGCACTGGGCAGGGAATTCCAGATGGGGGAGGAAACCCAGGGAAGGGGAGGCCCAAAGTTTCCTTGTGCGGCCCCTGTTCCTCTTGGTCTCCGTGGAAACTAAATTTCCAGCTTCCCCATGTGCACACTCCCTTATGGTGACATCATCGGAAGATACTGGATTTTTTTTTATTTGTTCATGGGATGTGGGCACCGCCGGCAAGACCACCATTTATTGCCCATCCCTAATTGCCCTTGAGAAGGTGGTGGCCTTCTTGAATCGCTGAAGTCCTTGAGGTGCAGGTACTCCCATAGTAAAGGCCTGCTCGGGTCTGCAAACAAAAACCCGGCCCGAGCCCAACAGAACCACATCTGACCCGGCCTAAGTCCTTCCATGTTTTCCTGCGCTCGACCCAACCCGACCCGACCATCGGTGAACTTACCTTCCATTGTTCACTTTGTTGCTGATCTGCACAAGCTTAAAATAACTGTAAGCAAACCACCTTTCTCGTCCAAAAATTAAGTTAACATTGGAGCCACTTACCTGTGATAGAGCGTGTCCGACCCGGCCCGATCCGAGCCCGAATGCCAGACCCGGAAGTGCAACCCGACCCGACCCAAACTCAACACATGTCGTCGGGTCCCATCAGGATTGGGTCGGGTAGCCGGCCTTTAACCCCTAGTGCTGTTAGGAAGGGAATTCCAAGTTTTTGATGCAGCAACACTAAAGGAACAGCAATATCTTTTCAAGTCAGGATGGTGTGAGACTTGGAGGGGAGCTTGCAGTGGTGGTGTTCCCATGCGCCTGCTGCCCTTGACCTTCTAGGTGGTAGAGATCTCGGGTTTTAAAGGTGCTGTAGAAGGATCCTGTAGATGGTACACACTGTCATAAAAGGCATAGAGTCGTACAGCATAGAAACGGGCCCTTTGGCCCACCGCGTCCTTGCCGACCATAATGCCTATCTATACTAATCCCACCTGCCTGCATTAATTCCATATCCCTCTATGCCTTGCTCATTCAAGTACCTGTCCAGATGCCTCTTAAATGTTGCTACTGTTCCTGCCTCCACCACCTCCTCTGGCAGCTCATTCCAGATACCCACTATTCTTTGTGTGAAAAATTTAACCCTTTGATCCCCTTTAAACCTCCTCCCTCTCACCTTAAATCTATGCCCTCTAGTTTTAGTCACCCCTACCATGGGAAACAGACTCTGGCTATCTACCCTATCTATGCCTCTCATAATTTTATATACCTCTATCATGTCCCCTCTCAGCCTCCTTCGCTCCAGGGAAAACAGACCCAGCCTATCCAATCTCTCTTTATAACTCAAGCCCTCCAAACCAGGCAACATCCTTGTGAATCTTTTCTGCACCCTCTCTAGCTTAATCACATCTTTCCTGTAGTGCAGCGACCAGAACTGCACACAGTACTCCAAATGTGGCCTAACCAACGTTACGTACAACTGTAACATGATGTCCCACATCTTGCACTGCTGCCACAATGTGCTGGTGGTGGAGGAAGTGAATGTTTAAGGTGGTGGATGGGGTGACAATCAAGCGGGCTGCTTTGTCCTGGATGGTGTCAAGCTTCCTGTTGTTGGACCTGCACAGACCCAGACAAGTGGAAGGTATTCCAACACACTCCTGCCCAGTGCCTTGTGGATGATGGAAAGGCTTTGGGGAGTCAGAAGATGAGTTACTCACGCAGAATTTCCAGCTTCTGTATGTATGCTGACAATACCCAACTTTAACTCTTCACTTATCTCAATACAATGAGCACGTCTGTGTTGTCAGACTGCCTGCTTAACATGAAGTCATGGATGAATCAACATGTTCTCCAGTTAAGCAATTAGAAGGATGGAAGCCATAGTTTTAGGCCCTACCTTGTTACTGATTTAATTCTCCTTCCCATCCACTTGTTCAACAGACCATGCGAAAGCCTAGTGTCCTTCTGGAGTTGCTTATTTCTGTTTCCGTTCAACTGTTAGTCAACCTCCTTCCTTCTCTGGCTCAACACATTTTGAATAAGTGCAAGACACTTGATGGTGGCCTGCACAGAGTAGACTTTATTGATGCCTAGTATAAGTGATTGGCCCAACTAAACACAGAGAGTGGTTTTCAGTTTCTGGTTCTACTTTTTGAGTCCTCCAAAGAACAGTTGAAAACCATGCTCCTTTACACAACTTATTTTTTCTACATCAGAGGTACAAGGACCATGTAATGTATCTGTTCCTGAATCCTTTGAAAACAATCTATTCATGTAAATGGTTGTACAGGGTAGTTGTTTATCCCAAAGCTACTTCCCTCAAACAAGTCTTCTTGACTTCTCAAATGCTCTGAAGAATAGTTTTTACTAACCGTTATCTTTCTATAATATAGGTAATGGATCTCTCTGCCTATGTTAGGCACCCTAAGCACTAAAGTTAGACCGTGATCGCTCACCAATGACGTCATCACTGTTGCTTATTTCCTTGCACAAACGTGTTTAGCTTATAACATTTAGACACTAAAAGCAGAAAACAAGCTATGCTTTCCTCTCACAACACTTCAAAGCTATCCTATTTATCTTGGAAGGTGAGTTATTGTAAGATGCAAGGAGGTTCGATTATTAACTCTTAACTTCCCAAGATGTCCAGCATACAGCTCTCCAGGATGCTCAACAACTTCCACCTCCACAACATCATCTGCCTCTGTCACCACCTCACCCCTGCTGTTGCAATGTTTATCCACACTTCTATCACTTCAGCTGATTTTCTATCATTCTCCCTCCTTAAACTTTAACTCATTCAAAATTGAGCTGCCCATTTCTTCTACTTTTCATTACCTCCCTAACTTTCCCATTGTGGCAAACTATTCTTTATTCATTTATGGAATGTGAGCATCACTGGCCAGGCCAGCATTTATTACCCATCCCTGATAGCCCTTGAGAAGGCGGTGGTGAGCCGCCTTCTTGAACTGCTGCAGTCCATATGGTGTAGGTACCCCCTCTCCCACTTCTTTTGGGCCTCCTTATCTCGAGAGACAATGGATACGCGCCTGGAGGTGGTCAGTGGTTTGTGAAGCAGCGCCTGGAGTGGCTATAAAGGCCAATTCTAGAGTGACAGGCTCTTCCACAGGTGCTGCAGAGAAATTTGTTTGTCGGGGCTGTTGCACAGTTGGCTCTCCCCTTGCGCCTCTGTCTTTTTTCCTGCCAACTACTAAGTCTCTTCGACTTGCCACATTTTAGCCCCGTCTTTATGGCTGCCCGCCAGCTCTGGCGAACGCTGGCAACTGACTCCCACATTGTGATCAATGTCACAGGATTTCATGTCGCGTTTGCAGACGTCTTTAAAGCGGGGACATGGACGGCCGGTGGGTCTGATACCAGTGGCGAGCTCGCTGTACAATGTGTCTTTGGGGATCCTGCCATCTTCCATACGGCTCACATGGCCAAGCCATCTCAAGCGCCGCTGACTCAGTAGTGTGTACAAGCTGGGGATGTTGGCCGCCTCGAGGACTTCTGTGTTGGAGATACGGTCCTGCCACCTGATGCCAAGTATTCTCCGGAGGCAGCGAAGATGGAATGAATTGAGACATCGCTCTTGGCTGACATACGTTGTCCAGGCCTCGCTGCCATAGAGCAAGGTACTGAGGACACAGATACACTCCCCCTTTTGTGTTCCGTGTCAGTGCGTCATTTTCCCACTATTCACTACTTATAACATGTTTATCTTTGCATAAAATATAATGGTACCTCTCTATTGGTGCTGGCTCTAGTCAAGTGGTTCAAGCAACTATTATGTATTGTTGCTATATTACAAATATGACTACACTGACATGTTATATTTAGTGGAAAGTCAGTGCAGATTAACAACAGCTTGCATTTTTACAGAGCCTTTAACATAGTACAACGCCCCAGTGGCAGGTTTTGGTGTCACACCAGAGAAGCATTTATACGCCACCTTTTGTTAGTGCCATTTCGTTATACCTATGGCACCAGGTATTTCTGTTCTGGTTTTAGTTTGTCAGTGTTGAGACTTAATACTGTTATAATGCAATCCAATCCTCATAGGCAAATTGAATACAGTGTTGTGCATACGGTGCTGCGTGCATCTGTAGTTGTACTAATTTTGTTTTAAAGAATTATTTTATGCATGCATCATGATACACGTGCAAAAATGCATTTTTGGTGAGGAGGGCTTTAATTAAAGGTACAAGAATAAGCAGCTTTCAGGATGCCATGTGTTTTATTTTGTGTTCGAAGGCATGCAGTGCCCTGTTAAGTGTTTGCTTGTTACTTGAGTAGCTGAGGGAAATTGGTGCTTGGTTTAGAGCATGTTGCCAGTATATATCTGGAATGAGACACTGTTCCTGAAGTGGATTTGAGTTACACTGATATTGATACAGAGTGAATAAATTAACCAGTTTTTTTACTGGCAAACAGTAATCAGATCTGTTTTGACCTTGGGATAATTCTGATCCTCATTTGCCACCATTTCTTTCATTCTGCAGTTTCAATTCCATATTGAGCTCTGTGCTGTAAGTCATAGTTATGTGCCCTGCAAAGAGTTAAAATACTTGAAACTGTCAATATCATTCAATTTTAACCTGCAGTTTCACTTTCATTTGACCACAAGCCACATGACCTGACTGCAAGATTTCTTAAAGCAAGCAGAAAGAATATTTTCTTTTATACAGTTCTTTGAAATGTGTGATGCTAGAGCGTATTAAATTGTTCAGTCTGTGGCAGTTTCTCAATTTAAATACAAACATTACAGCATGAAATATTTCATAACTTCTCTTTGATAGGAAGCATCTTAAGAGAACAAAGAGAAAGGAGAACTCAACCATCTAATATAAAAAAAAATGCAAAACAAGATGGACTTTAAATGACAATAAAATCCCAGGAAAGTCCGTACAAATCTATAAAGAATTAATGTCTAACCAGGCAATAGTTTTCAAAAATTAATCAATGATGTGTAAAAATAAATGAAAAACTAGACGGCAGAATTAATTGCTGCAAACTAGGTATTCTATACATCTTATGATGGAACACATTTATCTAAACAAAAAGGCTTAAAGTCCAGCCACTGGTGCTTCTCTTATATAATAAAAGCAAAATACTGCGGATGCTGGAAATCTGAAACAAAAACAAGAAATGCTGGATTCACTCAGCAGGTCTGGCAGCATCTGTGGAAAGAGAAGCAGAGTTAACGTTTCGGGTCAGTGACCCTTCTTCGGAACCCTTTTTCTAGTTCGGGGCGGGAGCAGGAAACGGCACCGATACAGTCATCAATGTACCGGAAAAAGAGTTGGGGGAGGGGGCCTGAGTAGGACTGGAACAAAGAATGCTCGACATATCCCACAAAAAGACAGGCATAACTAGGACCCATGCGGGTACCCATAGCGACACCTTTTACTTGAAGGAAGTGCGTGGAGTTGAAGGAGAAGTTGTTCAATGTGAGAACAAGTTCAGCCAGGCGGAGGAGGGTGGTGGTGGATGGGGACTGGTTGGGCCTCTGTTCCAGGAAGAAGCGGAGAGCCCTCAAACCATCCTGGTGGGG
This sequence comes from Heterodontus francisci, assembly GCF_036365525.1. Taxonomy (NCBI): domain Eukaryota; kingdom Metazoa; phylum Chordata; class Chondrichthyes; order Heterodontiformes; family Heterodontidae; genus Heterodontus; species Heterodontus francisci. The sequence continues at coordinate 9,254,961 of NC_090402.1, read as the reverse complement.
GATGGAGGTGTATGTTATGTTTCCTGTTAAAATTCTTAGGCCCCACAATCACCGGATACCAAATAATCCGTATATTTTGCAGACTCTATAATGAGAAAACCAAATAAAGTCTGGCGCACAATGCTGTTATCTGGTGGCATTTGTGGCTGATGAGGTCAATTTCATAATTGGGTCGGAGCTTACTTGTATTTCTGGCTTCACAGCAAAACCAGATTCTGTGAAGGCTTTGATGACCGATTAGGTGAGACCTGTACAGGCAATAGCAAATAATTCATTCTCCCACAGTTACTTTGCAGAATCGTGCCAAGAATTATTTCTGAAATGCCAGCTGCAGCTCCCAGTGCTTTGGAATCCCATCCCCAGTTTACTGGAAATGGTTTTTACTGCACCAGATCCAAATTTAAATACCTGTTTGTGACTATTTCACTAGCAAGGCACTATATAAACAAGTAATTGGGAAAAAAAATGCTTTACTGGTGCATACTACGGAGAGAGGGCTTGTTCAGCTCCCCAGCTGCCAATAGCCAAGCAAAACTGATTATGTTGTAATCAAATGCGTGATTGGAAACCACCCTTCTGTTAGTGTATAACTTCTCACCATTAGCAGCAGCACTGGCTCTTTTTCATTGCTAGTTTGCCAGAATGTAAAAGTCAACTAGGTGCATTGTAGTTGGTGAATTTGGGATCATTGACATCTTTGTGTACAGACTCGCCTTAACACTTGTTTGTAAGGAAAATAATGAGGTGTATGAATTGCTCTTCACATTCAGTGAAATTTTACTTGAGTACATTGGAATGTGGATAGCATTCCATTAAATATAACAGTGTCTCTCTTCTTATTGTAGAGTTTAAAGTGACTCCTGTGTTTAGCAGTTGTTGCAGGGTATCTTCACCTTCTGAGTTCTGCACAGAAGGGCTACAGACTAAATAAACAGTCCCATAATTTTTCACTACTTTCATCCTCTTATAAAGATGTTGAAGAAATTCCCAAAAAAATGTGGTTTTGAATAAAGAATAAAAGTGCCAGTGGCCTAGTCTAAAATAAAATATTGATATAATTAGATCTCAATTTTTATTGCAAAGTCATGAGTGATAGACCAGTATTGTAATAAAATTGCATTCTGTATAAATGTGATGTAAACCTATCATTAGTAGAATCTATTTAGCTTCTCTCAAACAAGGATTTCCCATAACAGGAATACACTCAGACACAATACTGCACGGATGGCCAACCATTCAAAGCTCAAAAACTAGAGAATTCTCATTCTCGTTCTCATTGTATTGGCCTCCAATAATGCATGTAGACCTTTCTAAGTGCAGAAGTGGGAATAGCTGCCATAGGGAGTCTTCATCTTTTTTATTCATTCATGGGAAGTGAGCATCACTGGCAATGCCAACATTTATTGCCCATCCCTAATTGCCCTTGAGAAGTTGGTGGTGAGCTGCTTTCTTAAACCGCTGCAGTCCGTGTGGTGTAGGTACGCTAACGGTGCTGTTAGGGAGGGAGTTCCAGGATTTTTACCCAGCGACAGTGAAGGAACAGTGATATAGTTCCAAGTCAGGATGGTCTGTGGCTTGGAGGGGAACTTGCAGGTGGTGATGTTCCCATGCAGTTGCTGTCCTTGTCCTTCTAAGTGGTAGAGGTCACGTGCTTGGAAGGTGCTGTCAAAGGAGCCTTGGTGAGTTGCTGCAGTGCATCTTGGAGATGGTACACACTGTTGCCACTGTGAGCCAGTGGTGGAGGGATTGAATGTTTAAGGTGGTGGATGGAGTGCTGATCAAGTGGGCTGCTTTATTTTGGATGATGTTGAGCTTCTTGAGTGTTATGGAGCTGCACTCATCCAGGTGAGTGGAGAGTATTCCATCACACTTCTGACTCCTGTCTTGTGGATGGTGGACAGGCTTTGGGGAGTCAGGAAGTGAGTTAATTGCTGCAGAATACCCAGCCTCTGACCTGCTCTAGTAGTCATGGTATCATTTTTGTCCTTGTCAAGCGTGGATGGAGATTCTGTCCCCTTTACAAGGACAACTGGGAGCTCCTGGAGAAAAGTGGGACACTTTCTGGTGGGTTCCAACTGAGTTACAGTTGGAGTCTGTCAGGAACCTCAACTACATTTGAGTATGCTGTCTTTATGCTCCCACTTTAAGGTACTTGTGTAAATTTTGTGCTTAAAATGAAACGCAAACATTCATTGGTTGGGGATGCGCAACATCCTAATGTGCATTCCAGAAGCACAGAAGCAGAAAATTTACACATTGTTGGAGAATGTGCCAACTTATACAGTTTTTAATAGGCAAAAATGTCCATAAACAAACAAGAATTACCTCATAAAACACTCAAAAGTTCAAATGTTTATGCAGTTCGCAAGCTTGTTTATATATAAACAGAATTTTCAAAGCAATAAACACCAAACCCATTCTGTACAGAAAAATCTGTTTCCTTTTCTATCAGTTAACAAATTTGCCATACCCGCATTCACTTCTGCTCACACAGACTCCTGTCCACTGATGTTGTTAATCAATATAAATAATGCCAGGCTTACCTAAAATAAACAGTAGCTGCAATAAAAGTGTTGTGAAGGCAGACACAACTAGTCCAGCACCAGCAAAATGTTGTTAACCGACGTCATAAGTCAGCTGTAGAAGGTAGAAAATAGGCAAGGGAAATGCCCAGAAGTTAACCAGCAGCCTAAAAGGGAAAGGCAGCATCTAGCCTGTATGGAGGGGATGGGTCTTCTAAATAGCACTGTCCTTCCTCCCTGTTAGCACCATGAGTTGCTGAGCGAGTTTATCAGGTGGTGAGTCAGGTGTTGCGGCAAGCTACAAGCATAGGATCCTTATTTAAATATTCTCTTTGGCCTCCTTATCTCGAGAGACAATGGGTAAGCGCCTGGAGGTGGTCAGTGGTGTGTGGGGCAGCGCCTGGAGTGGCTATAAAGGCCAATTCTAGAGTAACAGGCTCTTCCACAGGTGCTGCAGATAAAATTTGATTGTCGGGGCTGTTACACAGTTGGCTCTTCCCTTGCGCTTCTGTCTTTTTTCCTGCCAACTGCTAAGTCTCTTCGACTCGCCACACTTTAGCCCCGCCTTTATGGCTGTCCGCCAGCTCTGGCGAACGCTGGCAACTGACTCCCACGACTTGTGATCAATGTCACAGGATTTCATGTCGCGTTTGCAGACATCTTTAAAGCGGAGACATGGACGGACGATGGGTCTGATACCAGTGGCGAGCTCGCTGTACAATGTGTCTTTGGGGATCCTGCCATCTTCCATGCGGCTCACATGGCCAAGCCATCTCAAGCGCCGCTGACTCAGTAGTGTGTATAAGCTGGGGATGTTGGCCGCCTCGAGGACTTCTGTGTTGGAGATACGGTCCTGCCACCAGTATTCTCCGGAGGCAGCGAAGATGGAATGAATTGAGACGTCGCTCTTGGCTGACATACGTTGTCCAGGCCTCGCTGCCATAGAGCAAGGTACTGAGGACACAGGCTTGATACACTCGGACTTTTGTGTTCCGTGTCAGTGCGCCATTTTCCCACACTCTCTTGGCCAGTCTAGACATAGCAGTGGAAGCCTTTCCCATGCGCTTGTTGATTTCTGCATCTCGAGACAGGTTACTGGTGATAGTTGAGCCTAGGTAGGTGAACTCTTGAACCACTTCCAGAGTGTGGTCGCCAATATTGATGGATGGAGCATTTCTGACGTCCTGCCCCATGATGTTCATTTTCTTGAGGCTGATGGTTAGGCCAAATTCATTGCAGGCAGCCGCAAACTGTCGATGAGATTCTGCAGACTTCAGTGTGATGTCATAATTTAAATATTATGATTAGGCTTTTTAATACTTTTCTCTCAAGCCCATGATGCCTATGAAGGAGCCTGACCCAATATGGCAGGCAGCACACTCCCGGTGCGGAATGAGCATGCACACTGCCCACCATATTGGACTCTTAGATCCAGTTTTATACCTGAACACCACTTCTACCCTTCAAATCGTGTTGATGCACAGGTTGCATGCTGAGAAATTCTAGTAACTGCACGTACTCAGATGGCACAAACCTGATTGAAAGTGTTCTCTCTCGCCATCTCGCCCTCTCCCCCCCTCTCCCCCCCTCTCCCCCCCTCTCCCCCCCTCTCCCCCCCCTCTGCCCCCCTCTCCTCCCCTCTCCTCCCCTCTCCTCCCCTCTTCCCCTCTCTCATCTGCTCCCTCTCTCTCGCTCTCTCCCTCTCTCTCTTAACTGTTAAAAGATGCAGTCAAAAGCCAGGCTTTTCAGACAGGCTGAGACTTTGAAGTACAAGCTTAAATGAAGTATTAAAGGACATGAAAAGTTCAAAGAGTAGATGTAATCACGTCATTGTGAAATCTGTAACTTGTTTAAAAGTTTATTTGAGAAGTTATACATTTCAGTTACTGAGCAAAAACTGGAAGACAAAATGCTCTGAAAAGCACTTTGATTCTGTTCGTCAATAAACGATGACAGTAAAAGTTGAACATTGAAATTGAATGAGAAATTTATGGTGAGAAAAGTTGACACAAAAATGTAACCAAAAACATCATAGCAGGATATATAGTTTCTATATAAATAATCCTCAGTGTGCTAAGGATTACGCTGACAACCAATTTAAGATTGTCAGTAGGACTCACAGTGGCACATTTGTGCGTACTGGAAGCTACATATATTAATACACAGAGCCCTGTTCTTTGCAGACAGAAAGAACATGTACACACATTACGCCTGTTTCAACTAAACAAAATAAGTGACAGCCATTCACTGGGTCATTCCTCAGGGCAATGCCTTGACCAATCAGAGTCAAGCTGCCTGGTTTAAATTTCAAACAAAGCTTGGCAGTTCAGTCAGTCACCATAAACTGGTGCATTATCCATGGCAACGCCTCTACCAATCAGAGTCCACTTGCCAACCAATAAGTACTCTCTTCTCATATGGTATAAATGTATTGCTTTCCCTTACATTGGTATTCTTGCGAATTGTGCTGATGAGTGCAAGACGAAAAGCTTCGACAAAATGTCTGTTTTCAGCAATATACAGTTTGTAGACAGGAAGTGACTGTACATTTAAGAGTGTTAATACAAGATATAAATACACAGGTTAGCTGGGACTGAATGATGTGTTGGGGCTGATCGTGTTCTTTGTTCTTCTGCATTGTTCAGAGTGAGACTGAATGCATGGCTTATCGCAGCTCAACAAGCCATTCCAAGTTTAGGTATTGGGAAATTTCACTAAGGGCATGTTGATGTGTTAAAGTATCCACACCTCAATGAAAAATTAAGTGGACCAGCATTTGTTAGCAGGTTGAAATACAGTTTAAAGAAAAAGGCAAATGATCTTTTGAACAAAGAGGAAAATATAGTCTAGACTAAGGAGGGCAATGTCTTAGTGGTTAGAAAACTAAAGGACCTAGAAGATGTCAACGTGAAAAATATCCAACTATGTCTGGCAGCCTAAAGACTGGCCTTGTACACTCATGTCTAATATTGATCACTGGGTGGTGTTAGACAGATTGTGTGATGTTTGATGAGACGACTGCCCAGTATGGAGGCCTCACAGTACTTGGCACTCAGTTCTATAGGAACGCATGAACATAGGAGCAGGAGGAGGCCATTCAGTCTCTCAAGCCTGTTCCTCCATTCAATGAGACCATTGCTGCTCTGTGACCTAACTCCATATACTCACCTTTGCCCCATATCCCTAATACCTTTAGTGAACAATCTATCAATCCCAGTTTTAAAATTAACAGTTGATCTAGTATCAACTGCTGTTTGTGGAAGAGAGTTCCAAGCTGCTACCACCATTTGCGTGCAGACGTGTTTCCTAATTTCACTCCTGAAAGATCTGTGTTGTATCTTTCGACTCTGCCCCCTCGTCCCGGACTCCCCAGCTAGCAGAAATAGTTTCTCCCAATCTACCCTATCTATTCCTTTCTGCTGACTCTTTATTCATGCTGTTATGTTGCTCTGGCAACCACAGGGTGGATTTTGCCTGCTTATTGCTCATTGCAAGAAATACCCCATTTCTTATTATAAGTTATGACATAATGAAATTTGAGGAATTTACCATTTTGAAACTCGTGCTTCATAAGAATCCAGCTTCGTTAGTACAGTGAAAAAATAGCATGTAATGCCAATGCACCTGCAATAATAATCTTTAAGTACTTCTCCAGCTCTATAAACTGTGTGTGCAAACATCAGAAGAATTATTAATCACGTTCTGCAGTGCACAGTCTCTGACTGAACTGACTGAATAACAAACTTGTAAAAACACATTTACTGAAGAGGCCTTAAATGTGAAGTTAGTTGACCTTTATTATGCAGAAAAGCAAAAAATAATTTTTGATGAAGGAGCAAGGCTGCAAATATGCAATGGAGGCATCAAGCAAGTATAAAACATGAATATTGTAGGAAACATGAAACACATAACATATATGAAGACCTCCGCCCCACTGTGCTTATGCACTGGGTAGCCATCTCCCCTGAATCCTTCCGCCATTGCCAATAGGTTCATTGGGACACAGACTCCAAGTTGCCAGCCTGGCCAGCTCCAAGAGACCAGTTCTCAACATTCTTTTCTCTATTATTTTAAGACCGACATTAATCTGTTTCGGTTAAGTGAAGATAACAGACTAAAGAATGCAAAGTAAATGTGTTAAATAATCATCAGCTAATATCGCTAACAATAATATGTAGATGTCTAAATTATGCTATTGCATTATGATTTCACTGTTTGAGAATTCTGTTAACATATTTCAGAAAAGCTAGCAAAGAAAGAATTTATAACTTTGAATGGACAATTGAAGCCAAGCTGGGCAGTGATATGTTTGATAAGCTCAAAGAGGACAAGTACCTGTACCATCTCAACAACATCGACAACATCTTATATTTATATAGCACCTTTAACATAATAAAGTGTCCCAAGGTGCTTATAGGTGTGTTGTAAAGCAAAATTGGACACTGAACCACATAAGCAAAAAAGCTTGGTCAAAGAGGTGGGTTTTAGGGAATGACTTAAAGGAAGAAAGTGAGGTTGAGAGGCAGAGGGGTTTAGGGAGGGAATTCCAGAGCATAGGGCCCAGGCAACTGAAGCACGCCCACCAATTAAATTCAGGGATGCTCAAGAGGCCGGAATTAAATGAGTGCGGAGATCTCAAAAGGTTGTGGGGCTGAAGGAGATTACAGAGTTATGGAGGAGCGAGGGTTTTGAAAACAAGGATGAGAATTTTAAAATCGAGGCATTGCTTGGTCAGCAGCCAATGTAGGTCAGCGAGCCCAGGAGTGAGAAGTGAACAGGATTTGGTGTAAGTTCGGTCACAGGCAGCAGAGTTTTGGATGACCTCAAGTTTACGGAGGGTAGAATGTGGGAAACCAGCCAGGAGTGCTTTGGAATAGCCATGTCTAGAGGTAATAAAGGCATGAATAGAGGTTTCAGCAACAGATGAGCTGAGGCAGGGGCGAAGTCAGATAATATTACGGAGGTAGAAATAGGTGGTCTTAGTGATTGCACATATATGTGGTTCGAAGCTCAACTTGGGGTCAGATATGACACCAAGGTTACATACAGTCTGGCTTAGTCTCAAACAGTTGGCAGGTAGAGGGATGGAGTCAGTAGATAGAGGAAGGAGTTTGGAGTGTTTCAAGTGTTGAAGTCTTGAAGGCACTGCTTTAAACTTGTTTAACAATCTACATTCCAGTCGGCACCTGGCAAACGTAGTCAAAAATCCAAAGACTTTGGCAAGAAACCTGTTTTCATTTTTTGTCAAGTTCTCTGGCGGAACGTCAGGCTGGAATTTTACGCTCCCCCGCAGGAGTAGGCAGGTGGCGGAGAGGATCGTAAAATTGAGTGGGAGGCCGGGGCCTTTCCCGATGCCTTCCTACCCTTGCTGCAATTTTACGCAGGGTGGCGGTGGTGAGAAATGGCCTGCCCATCTCAGGCCAGTCAAGGCCGTTAAGTGATCAGCTAACTGCCAGTTAAGGGCTTCCTCCCACCGCTCCTGATATTTTACCAGCGGCACCCGGGCGACTCAGGCCCTCCAGGAGGCAGCCGAGTAAAACCTGGCACCTCCTTGCAGGTTGGGGGCGGGGGCCCTCCTGATAAGGCATCCTGTGCTCCATGGAGGGACCCCCCCCACCACCCATGGTTCAACAGCCCCCATGACAAAACAATTCCCCTCTCCCCCCACAACCGACCCCCACTTCCTTTGCCAGGGCCCAGCCAATTGTCCCCGGCAAGGCCCCAGACACCTTGTTTCCGGGGCCGGCGTCCCTCTTGCAACTGAAGCTGGCTGCAATCCCTGCAGTGGCCACCACTCCCGGTGGCGCTGCTGGCACTGAGAGCTGCAGGCCCGCTGATTGGCTGGCAGCTCTTGGAGGCGGGAGCTCCTCCCTCAGAGAAGTGGAAGTCCTGCGCAAGTCCAATTAAGGGTCTGGGGAGCATAAAAACCTGGCGTGGCTCCCCAGGGGCTCGCCCCTGCCTTCTTGGCTGGTGGGCGGGGCTTCCCGCCCAACGTAAAATTCTAGCTTTTGTCTTAAGCTTTGGGAAAAATTGAGCTTTCATTTTTGAATAATGCGATCTGTTATTTTCTAAACATGTACGGGATGATCATTTCAGAGGGAGTTTATGTATGGGATGTAAAGAAGAAAATGTGGCTGAGTCACTGAATTTCAATGACACAAGGTGAACTAGTAGGAGTGAGCAATGAGAGAGGGGAATTTCTCGACAAAAATATTATTGATCACGAATCTTTACTGAGGCTTAGAAAAATTAAAGTGTATTAATTATTGAGATAAAATCTATGAGTCGGAATAAAATGACTTGAAATTGAAGACCTTGCAAAGGTATTGGGCAGATAGTACCTTTGTGATGCATTCAGTCTGTATAAATGGAATGTGTCCTGCAGGTTTCCTGCAAATATTGACACACTTCATTCTAACTTCTGCAGGAAAATGTCCAAAGGAAGGCAGTGGCATGATTGCAGATGTGCTTTATTAGTATATAGCAACAGAAGATAAGTGCCAGTGAGTCAGAGAAAAATATAGAAATCTGAAATAAAAACAGAAAATGCTGGAAATAGTCAGCAGGTCAGGCAGCATCTGTGAAGAGTTAATGTCTCAGGTCGATGATCTCTTGTCAGAACTTCTCCAGCGTCCACAGCATTTTGCCTTTGTATAAAATTCTTTAGAGTTTAGTTTAGAGATACAGCACTGAAACAGGCCCATCGGCCCACCGAGTCTGTGCCGACCATCAACCACCCATTGATACTTTCTTTTTCTTTTGGGCCTCCTTATCTCGAGAGACAATGGGTAAGCGCCTGGAGGTGGTCAGTGGTTTGTGAAGCAGCGCCTGGAGTGGCAATAAAGGCCAATTCTGGAGTGACAGGCTCTTCCACAGGTGCTGCAGAGAAATTTGTTTGTCGGGGCTGTTGCACAGTTGGCTCTCCCCTTGTGCCTCTGTCTTTTTTCCTGCCAACTACTAAGTCTCTTCGACTCGCCACAATTTAGCCCTGTCTTTATGGCTGCCCGCCAGCTCTGGCGAATGCTGGCAACTGACTCCCACGACTTGTGAGCAATGTCACACGATTTCATGTCGCGTTTGCAGACGTCTTTATAGCGGAGACATGGACGGCCGGTGGGTCTGATACCAGTGGCGAGCTCACTGTACAATGTGTCTTTGGGGATCCTGCCATCTTCCATGCGGCTCACATGGCCAACCCATTGATACTAATCCTACACTAATTCCATATTCCTACCACATCCCCACCTGTCCCTATATTTTTCCCTACCACCTATTTCTAATTTCTAATGGCCAATTTACCTATCAACCTGCAAAGTCTTTGGCATGTGGGAGGAAACCGGAGCACCCGGAGGAAACCCACGCAGACACAGGGAGAACTTGCAAACTCCACACAGGCAGTACCCAGAATTGAACCCAGGTTGCTGGAGCTGTGAGGCTGCGGTGCTAACCACTGCGCCACTGATGGCTTTAAAAGCCCCAGGAATCCTCAGTGAACTCCTCAGATTCAAGGGACCCCCAAGTTTAAAGCCGAGGGTGTGGAGCTGCAGGGTCTAACTTTAACTCTGTGTAAGTGAATGGGTTTTGAGTGAGTTAACATCTCACTCATTGTAGCAATTTGATTGAAACTCTTTGTAACTTCCCCAGTGATGCTCGGTAGAAATAGACCATGCAGATCAGAAGTTCCTAGCATTTCTCAGTCACTGCTGAATTAGCAAGCAGCATTGAGCTTAGCAGCCTAGAGAGGAGAAAAGGAAATCAGCCAGCCTTCCGACAACTAATCGCCGTTCACTGACCCATGCTGGAAAATGGGGGCTGAATTTTCCCAGCCCTTTTGGAGATGAGCTTGGAGGTGGGAGGGTCGGAGATGCGACCCCGATGTCTTCCCGCCATCATTGCATATTGCCAGTGGCGGAAAGCTCAGCGGGGTGGCCGCCCAAATCAGCCACTTAAGGCCCCATTGAGGACCACTTCCCATCCGTGCCAGCATTTTTCCCACGTCGGGAGGGCCTGCTGTCAGGTACGGAGACCACCAGTTTTTTAAAAAAATTCTTTCATGGGATGTGGGCATCGTTGACAAGGCCAGCATTTGCTGTCCATCCCTAGTTACTCTTTGAACTGAGTATCTTGCTAGACCATTTCGGAGGGCAGTTAAGAGTCAACCACATTGTGTTGGTCTGGAGTCACATGTTGGCCAGACCGGGTAAGGATGGCAGATTTCCTTCCCTAAAGGACATTAGTAAACCTGATGGGTTTCTATAACAATCAATGATGGTCCATAGCACCAGTATTGAGACTAGCTTTCAATTCCAGATTATATTTGTTAATTAGTTGAAATTCCACCAGCTGTCATGGTGGGATTTGAACCCATGTCTCCAGGGAATTACCCTGGGCCTCTGGATTACTGGTCTAGTGGCATTACCACTATGCAACCACATCCCCTGTAAATGTTGGTGGGTTACCTGGGTGGGGAAGTGGGGGGCTGTTCCCTTGATGGGCGTTCCATGGTCCATGGAGCACCCCCCGACAGTAATGGCTGTCCCTGCACTTAAGTCGCCACCATTGCAATAGCAACCCCCCCCCGCCCCCCCCCGCCCACCCACACACGCAACCCCACCCAGAACGCTGGGGTCTGCTTGCCTGGGCTCAACTTCCTCCAACACTTACATGTCTTCAAGGGCGCTTTGACATTGAAGAGGCTGCTCCCCTACCCCCGTGCTGCAGCCTCAGCAGTGGCCACCACCAGCAGTGGTGCTGTTGAACTGCCAGCCTTCTGATTGGGCTGCAGCTCTGGAGGGGGTGGCTGCAGGCCGCGGTCTTCTATTGGACAGCGGCCTGGTGGCATTCTGTTAATTGGCTGTTGTCGGCAAATTGCCGCCCCATGATCCCACTGCCCGCTAGGGTGTGGTTGGCTCCTGCTTTCTCGTCTGGCAGTGGGACTTCTTTGAGGCTGACAAATTTCTGCCCTGTGTGGGTAGGGTTTTTAGATGAAGATTGGATTTGACTCTGCAGCAATGCCATCCACGATTTAGGAAGTTGGGAGGTATCTGAGGACCTGCTGCATACTGTGGACCATCAGGAGAAGAGGGTGAAAATTAGAAAAACAAATTACATTTTAAAAGTTTTTTGTACGTCTGAATTAATTTCAGAACTTTGGTTTGATTTTCATTGAGTCCACAGTGTCAAGTAATCAGAGAAAGTGAAGATCACCGAAAGAAAGCGATTATCCATTGTGTAGGAATGCCGTGTGCTTAAAATTTCAAATATACCTTGCTGCATTAGTTCACCATATGTATTTGAGAATGACCAGTGAAGCCATGTGAATGCTTTGAATCCTTGGTTGTGTGAATTGAGCTGAGCTAAGACACTGAACAACTGTTTTATGTCACAAAAATCCCTTGGTATTTTCTCCTTTGTAAGTAGCATATTCATGATTCCCTATTCATCCTCTCCCAGCTTCTCCCCCTGCTGAATCCAGTTTTTCAGGATGAGATATGCTGCCAGCTGTCCTGTGCCAAGTCCTGTTTTATACACGTCAACTTAGACACTAGTCAGCCATCGAGGCATTCCCATGTAGCTTGATCCTGCCTTCACCCAACATCCACCCTTCCATACACTCTCCCTTTTTTAGTAGGTATCACTGTACCAGTACCAAGAATCCTAACTGGTTTTTGTCCCTTCCTCGTCCAACAATACGGAGGGCTATTGAAGTATCCCGACTCAATCAGGAAAGGATCTTTAGGTCTTCCTGATCCACATGGCTCATTACTTTTGGGATCTTTGGCAAGGTTTTTGTGCACAGATCAAACTGAGAAGATGAAGGTTATAAATCAAACCAGTCCCACATACCCTGCACTGCACACCAAGGATAAGATGCTTGGTCCTCTTACCAGTAAGGTGTGATCAAGAAAACAAATAATGAGTTCCATTTCCTACACGATTTAGGAGCGTCATGTCAAGAAACAGTATTTGGCAACAAGCTGATATAAGCCACATCATTTCACATTTGGCACTATAAAAATGGCACGGTTAGTTTTTGACTCTTTCTATTCCTCCCCCAACAAGAATCTAGTTCACTGAACATATTTTTCATGAAGATGTATCATGGTCTTCTCCAGTATTTGCCCATTTTGCTGAGTTGTGCTTTTCTACTCTTTTGTCTATTTGCTTTTACGCATGTGTTTCAGTTTTCAATTATACAAATGTTTGTTTTTCTCATTCTTTTTCAAACTGAATAATGAATTTTATTTTTCTTTTATTTAGGGACTAAAAGGTTACCCTGGACCACCTGGCCATCCTGGAGAACCCGTGAGTATTCACTTCCCTTCATACTCACAGATGTAGTTTGAATAATCTAAAGAGAGCGTACGCAGATTTCATTGTGAAATTCCATTCAGTGCAAAGAAAACCCTCAATTGTCATCTCCCACATTAGCTGTTTCACCTTCTATGTCCTGCATTAATCTTCACCAGTGAACATTGATTTTTCTTGATTTATTCAAGGAATTTCCTGCAAAATTCAATTTGATTTTTTTTGTTTATTAAATCAACATATCTAAGACATACTTAGGCTCCATTAAACTACTGACAATTGAAAATTATACCTGTGAATTTTTGCTAACTACCAAACCACAGTAAACCTTGCTGTCACTTTATTGGAAAGAAGGTTTTTAAAAACAGCCCCCATGTGGATTTGAGGCACAGGGGACCACGAATGAATGGATGAGTGTGCTGTAAATGCAGAGCATGTTGGACAATGTAGCGCTCAAATAAATTTGCACTTCCAAGAATTTCTGGCATGACTTTGCCGAGATAAGCAGATCCAGCTGCTATAGATCTGTATAAGATTTTTTTTTTGAAAAATCTGTTTATTACAGGTATTGAGCTGCAATAGAAATATTCGGAAGAATAAAAATAATGGGCAACTTCCTTGCAAAACGCTTTTAATTTTGCAACAAGGACATTAAGCATCTTCCCCTAAAAATGAAAAGACGGTTCAGTGTCACGTAATTTTACAACAATAAGATTTTGCTGGATATGCTTTTGAACCATCAGGTGTCAAGGCACTTTATGTAGTACATGCACTTAACTGTTTCTTATTCTGTTGGTCAGAGCACTCAGTGCTTTTAATGTGGATCACATACGTTATCAGGGTATTTTTTCCTTGTGTAATGGGGGTGGAGAACAGAAAATTACAACTAAAGTGAAAATGTAAAAGTGACTACATTTTGCTCGAGCTGAAAGATAAAATTCACCATTCCAACTTCTTCCACGTCGAGGCCTTGCGCTGTGCATTTCAGAAACCTCCAACCTGATTGGTTTCCCTGTTTATTCCGATCCCAGCCTTCCTTGCAGAGGACAACGTGCCATTTCCATCTCACTCTTCCACCAACTTGCAGACCAAAATATCATCATCATTAAACAGACAAGGGATTGTCTGACTAACCGCAGGTGTCATTCACTGTCCTGCCACAGCAGTTTTTGGGTCATTGTATTATGTAGTGTGAGAGTGAGCCATTCACACCCCACCATGCGCTCTTCGATCTGTGCTAAGTTAGCTGATTTCAGCTGAGCTTGTGGTACTTGCTCTGCAATTGACTGCCACGTCCTTGGGCTGGAAAGGAGAATAGTTAACGAGGTTCCCACTTACCCAGCTATTCAGTGACCTTTGCTGAAAACGTGCGTGCATGAATGTGGGATGAAGATGTGCAGATTCTCGGCTGGCATCGCCCATAGCTTTAAAGGCTGCCATTTCTCACTGTCTAGACTTGTACGTAAAGCATTCAACTTGGGTGAGCTATTGGAGACTTGCTGGCACTTTTGGAACCATTCCTCAACACATGTGCCAGCCAGGGTTTTCAACAACGGCATCCCCAGCCATTGAATGTTGAATGGGCAGGAAAATCACAGCGTAGTGAGTACTGAAGAGAAAAACCCCAAGCATTGTCTTTAGGAATATTGGGGAGAAATAAATCCGCATTACCAGCCACAGAGAACTTGAAACATGATGGCACATAAACAGTAACCTGCAGTTATGTAGCATTTTTAATATTAACAAAAGAATCAAGGAGCTTCAGAAATGTGAGGAGAAAAAATTGAGGGCAAGCCAAAGAACTGGGAATACAATGGGTTTTGCAGACTGTTGTAGTGGAAGAAAGAGAACTGGGGGAAAAACAGACTTGCAACCATTGGATGTTTCAACGTGCTTTACGGCCAATGACCTACTTTTTGAAGTGTAGTCACTGTAGTAATGTAGAAAACGCGGCAGCCAATTTGTGCACAGCAAGCTCCCACAAATAGCAATGTGATAATGGCCATATAATCTGTATTTGTGATATTGATTGAAGGATAAATTTTAGTTAGGACACCAGGGAGAACTGCCCTGCTCTTCAAGATAGTGTCACAGGATCTTTAACATCCACTTGAAAGGGCAGGGGACTCAGTTTATTGTCTTAGTTGAAAGGCAGCACCTCCAGTTGTGCAGCACTCGCTCACTACTGCACCAAATCATTAGACTTGATGTATGTTCTCGGGTTTTAGAATGGGATGTGAACCTGGAACTCTCTGGACTCAGAGGCAAGAATATTACTGACTGAACACAGCTAACATTGGGAGCTGGTGAAGTACGGGGGTTTGGAGAGGAATTCCAGAAAGTGGAATCTAGGCAGCCTAAGGCACAACCACCAGGGGTGGGGTGAAGGGAGAGGGGATTAATAAGAATCTGGAGGTAGGAATGGAGAATGTGGGAGTAGGTGTTATAGGGGTGGTGGCATTTACAGAAGTGGGGAGGGTGGAGTCCAAGAATGAAGATGGTTTGAATTAAATTTGAGATGTTGGAGACTGAGTGACAATGTAGGTCAGCAAGGACAAGGGTGACGGATGGACAGGATTTGGTGCAGGATAGGATACGGACAGCAGAGTTTTGAATGAGCTAGAGTATCGTCATCTGGGAGAGCATTGCTGTATGGTGATGGAAAGGTTATGGGTTTGAAAGCTTGGTTTGGAATTGAACAGAAAGCCAAGGTTATGAACAGTCTGGTTCAGTCTGAAATAGAGGTCAGGAAAGGAATTGCAATTGGTGGCAATGGTAGGGAGTTTGTGGTGGGGAGCATGGGCAATGGCTTCATTCTCCCAATCTTAAGCTGGAGTAACTGCTTGATCATCCAGGACTGGTGTGGACAATGTGTCTGACAGCACAGACAGTGGAGGGTCAATCAAGATAAAGTTACACTAATTCCATGAAGGAATTGTCAAAACCTACAGAAGACTGCAAAAATGAAAATAAACAATGGTTTGGGAGCTGAATGGAGAATCTCAGATATATTTGTGATTTGAGAGAGGAAATCAAGATGCAAAATGCAATGGATTCCAGCAAGAGGAATAAGAAACAAAGAAAACTGGCAGAATGAGAGAGAAAGACAAAATACATTCAAATGTTGTACAGTTTCTAAAGATTGCTTTTACTCTGTGCTATATTGTTCCCATCTTAGTGGTTTACCCTATGTACATCTTGGATCAAAGCATTTGATTGGTGACAGAGGGTGGCTCAGTTGGTAGAGCTCTCAGCTCTTTAGTCAGAAGCTTGTGGTTTCAAGTTCTGCCCCAGAGACTTGAGCATAAAAAAATCCAGGATGACAGTACAGTACTGAGAGGGTGCTGCACTGTCCGAGGTGCTGTCTCTTTGGATGCAACATTAAACTGAGGCCCTGTCTGCCCTCACAGATGGATGTAAGAGATCCCATTGCACAATTTCAAAGGACAATATTTATCCCTCAATCAACATCACAAAAACAGATTATCTGGTCATTATCACATTGCTGTGCCCACATTGGCTGCCATGTGTGCTATAATACAACAGTGACAGGACTTCATTGGCTGTAAAGCACTTTGGGATGTCCTGTGTTGTAAAAGGCACTATATAAATGCAGGTCATTCTTTTTTTATTTCCATAATTGTGTTGGTTGTATCTCACTGGTGTCTACCCAAGAAAATACACTGGATAAACAACAGCGAAATACTCAAAGACATTGTAAGTTGGTCAGTAAGAATCTGAGAAAGGTAACTTTCTGAATTGCCACTATGAGAGAAAAACCCCTTTGGTCACTTTGTGTTGCTAAATTCCTACAAGACTTGGGAAGAGCTATTTTGCTTTTGGACTTTGCTGATGCATTCTAGTTGACACTCAGATTGGCATCAGCTTGTTTCCAGATGTCTGACTCTGTGCTTTGCAGAGTTCATTCCAGTGTCCCAGCTAACCTTTCCTGGAAGCCTATTTTAATTTTAAGTTTCACTGTTTCTGCAGAAGCTTATTACAGGAACCTTCTGATAGATGCCGGAGCTGCCTTCTTATTGCTCCAAACAGTGGTTGAAACAGAAGCATTTCAATATTTCAATTATATTCAACATGCCTGTATCAATTTAAGACATCTGGATACAGTGAGGTCATGTCAGTCACCAGTAATAATATCTTGTTAGTGTTTCTCTTGCCAGGCCTAGAGCCTAATGGTGAAGAAACCATTTTCATTGGCTTGACTCAATAATAATCGAGGCAGAATCCAGTCTCTACTGAGATTTAGTTCTTTGCTGAGGTGATTCAGTAACTGGGAGCACATACTAAAGCACAGCAAGCCCAAAAGCCATGAAACTTCTGGTGGAGATGTTAGCGGATGAATGTGTAATGTATTTGTATGGTGTTTCTCTGCCCTCTATTTTAGCGGATGAGTTAACCCATTTAAATAGGTTAATGACTGGATTAAATGGCTTACAAAGGAATATTATGCAACTCGGTTCAGCCTTTGTGGGTTAATACAACCAATGGTAATTTTAAAGCTAACCTTTATGGAAATGGATTCCATGCCAGGCATATTCTGAATTCCATATTTACTGTAATAGCCATTACAGGTTTAACCATGAGTTGAATCCATGGCAAATCTATTCTAGATTATAAACCAAAGCATCAACAAAGGGCAAGGGTGCACCTAATCTGAAACATTTAATCTGGTCAATTTAGGACTGATATAGTTCAGCTCAATTCATTGGTATTGCAGAAGACCCCCCACTCCCACTACACCCCCAGGATGGTTTGAAAAAAACCAAATATAGATCAAAATTGTGTCAGTGTACATTTAAAATAAAATTCCAGATGACTTGGACTAACCTGAGCTTGCTCAGTTAAGAGTAGTTCCATGCTATGGAATCATGCTCCAGGGATTGAACTGAAACATGAATTCCTTGGAACAAGGGACGTCCTAGACTTTAGTGCCAGGTTTTTACACTGAATCATGCTGTACTTGGCAGGCAACCTCTTTAATTGTGTGCATGCGTGAATACTATATAAGCAACACATCTGGAGAATAGTTTCCAAAGACATATGCTAGAGTGTGCTTGATGCTGTAATCCCAACTGAGATATCTTTCTACTTTTTCATAATAGAATGGAAGTTACTGTTGAAAAAACATTCAAAAGGTTTTAAATTCTGAACATTTGATCGTTGGAGACACAGAAGAGTCTAAAAGGAGTGACATTATCAGTAACATTGTCCATCTCTTTCCATCAGGGGGAGCGTGGACCAGATGGAAGTCGAGGTGCCAAAGGTTATCCTGGCAGGCAGGTGCAGTAAATCTTCTCGTGCCGTGCAGTTTAATACAGAGAAAATGTTCATATGTTTGCAAAGCACGTTTCACTGAGATTCTAGTGAAAGAACCAGAAAGACACATTAATGCGAGGTGATTGAGCCTGAATGAACTAACGAGAGAGCAAGTTGAAACAGGTGCATTGACTGTCATGTGAAAAAGAGTTGATCAGAATTCCTACCCTCAAATTTCCTGCATTGTTGTAACGCCAACGTGGGTGAATTATCATGTTGTCAGATCCTTAGCAAAATATGGTGTGAAGGTAGTATAGAATTTGAACAAACTGCTATACAGTTGTATTGTGAGTACAATAGCGGAATTGGGTATGCATTTTTTTAATGGTAACTATATTTATTAATCAGGCACCTGTATTTTTGCTGTCCCGGGTTCTGGCTTCACATTATTCCACTAGCACAGATTTTGTTTTAAATATCTATAATTGGCACTGGATCAAGATCCAGGAACTCCCTACTTTCACCACACGGACTTCAGAAAGGTTCAAGAAGAAGGCCCACCATTCTCTAAGGCAGCAAGGGACAGGCAATAAATGCCAGCCTCGCCAGCAATGCCCACATCCCAAGAATGAATATAGAAATAAATCATCACAGTCTATCCATTACCAGCAGTAAGACCATTTACCGCACCATCAATTGTGTTATGCAGACAGCAACAGTCCATAAGTCAATGTAGTTGCAAAGCAAACTGAAGCAAACAATAATGATTATAGCAAGCTTCATGTGCAAGGTCTTTCATCTGTAACTCACAAGGGTATTCCATTATTTGAATGGATTAGCTGCTGCACTGGATGTCATTTAAAACTGGCAGCTTTACATGTAGAGGTTCAAAAGCAGAACGGAACATGGAAAGTAGTGGATTTTTTCCAGGCTTTTTAGAGATTGGATAGATTAGTTTAGTCTACTCTATGCATATATAATCTAACAGTATAAAAATAAATGTTTCATTCAATTGACAAGAGGTAAAATAAGTCCTGGTAAAAATTCAGTGCTCAAACTGAGATATCGATTATGCATTTTTATCTAGTCTAACAATTGTTTATGATGTATCACCCATATCTCTCTTCACCAAATAACATATTAGCCCAGGATTTCTGTTTGCACATGACATTCCTCTGCCTTCTCTTTTAAGATAGAGGAATAAGGAATCTTATACAAATGCAGTCAGTAATCTCTGGATTCTAGAAGCTGAAACATATTAAAATTTCTGATCAAGCTAATGGGTGATACAGCCATTGAGAACGTTGTGTTCAATTAATACTGATTCACTGTTCAAATTCATTAAGAGCCATTCTGTCCCTGGAAAAAATCAGAAGCAAATCACTTTCTTGTGAAACACTGATTTTTTTTTTTGGCTGAAATGTTAATCATACTTCAGAACTGGAAAATCCACTAATCCTATCCCAGTTCTGCTTTTTATTTTGCTTCCTTGTAGACAGGGATTGCATAGCATCTATCCGGCTATCTCCATTCCGTGGCTTAACTATAGAATCAAATAAATCAAGTGAATTCAGAAGAGCACCAAAGAGCTACATGAAATTTATGGGTGAGCTCTTTGGGACCACACTTTTTATCCATTCGAAGATGGGTTCATATTAGATTACAAAAATCGAGTAGATACTGTGCCATCTGGAATTTAAGCACCACAAACTAACGGGAAATAGTTAATTTGCATTGTGAATTTTGCGTAAATTTACTTTTATCTGCACATATAAACTGGCAAATAACTTGTAAATATATCATGCGCAGTATCTGTTGAATCTTTTCCATCGTTGGTTTTCAGTTTGCAGTCATTCCTTGTGCTTCTGTCTCCAGTCTCATCTGGTTTGGGATTTTCCGCTGCTGTTGCTATCCTGCGGCTTTATGCCTCTTTACTATAATGGGTGGAAAATCGCTGGCTGGCAAGCAGAGAAGCATAAAGCGCAGCCCCTGATGTTTTCATAGTTTGTGAATTGCTCTGTTAATAACTGTGAAATACCCACTATGTTCTGGAGCCCTTGAAACAACAGATGTATCTTGAACAGTATTAAAGTATGTTGAAAGTGAAATACTTTTATGCTCAACCATACTTTCTAAAAACAGTTTATCAACAGAAAATCTTCGGAAGGACCGCTCCATAGAAATGTTGATGCTTGACACTCAATAGAAACAGATTTTTGCTTTGGTTAATTGCATGTTTGGCAATCCTTAAACAACCATAAATGTGCACAGGGATACAATTGGAGTGTAACTAGACTTGCTTCCTGGTGCTGAGCAAGCCCAAGACCATGCTAACATGTGATGCAATGGATTGCTAGGAGCTGAATGGGAAGAATCTTGAGGCTCAGTGACAGGTTGGTGAGGCAGCTTAGCTAGTTGGTCGTTAACATTATCCTCGAGAACTATGAGCTTGCCTCGTTCGATTATTGAGTTATTGAGTTTGCCATGGAGGGCATGGTTGCTTCCAAGTTTCCATCATCATACCTGACATCTTGCGGCCACTTCCTTCCCTCAAAGACCATAGTCACTGAAGCAGATGGAAAGCAAATGCCCTTTTCTGACGGTAGATGTGAAGGTTTCCATAGTTAACATAAACAAAGCACTCTGATTCTAATCTGCTTCATTAAATCATCAGGAAGCCTAACAGTTATACAGAGTCCTTTGGAATGCAATTATTTTGATGGGTGATTTATTTCCATAACTATGACATATGAAATAGTAAACATTTTACACTGAAAGAACCATTTTGTTTTCATTTCACGCACTGAACTTGTAATTCAGTTTCATTTAGCAAAAGCCAAACCTCCGATATGCTAAAACAAATGGTTCTTTCCAATGATGCTGTGTACGTTTTGTAGTGTTTTGCTTGATTGCATTTCGAAGCTGACCAATATAATAATTGCATTTGTTTCAGACACTCTTGGCTGCAAGGTTTGCAGCAAGGTTGCTGGCTGTACAATAAAATAAAACAGGTATAGCTCCACAAAACTGGAATGCAGGCAAGAAAAATGGATTCTTCTCACTTTTGGTGTGAGCTCGACATTAACTTAGTGGTGCCGTCCATTGTTAGTCACATCCAGTAGCTTAGTGTTAGTGCTGTCAAAAGCTGGATGCTACATATGAAATCTAGGCTCTTAATACATGGTGTTGTGGTAAGGAATTCATTGTTGCAGATACATGTACGTATGCATGCTTGAACATTTGTGGGAACGGGAACTTCTTGTTACACCTGTCTCAAATTAAGCAAATGGAAGAAAGCGGGAAAGAAAAAATATTATTTGATCCATCAATCCAACTCCTCCCATCCGCCATGTACAAGGCCCAGTCAAGCCATTTAGCCCAGCCATTTAGTTTCCTGAGGGAATGTTCTGTGTGACCACTTCCTAGTTCTCCAAATGTAATCAAGCAAAACGCTAGCATTTTCCTTCGTGCCCACCTTAGACAGTATATTGTCCTCTCTCTTCCCATCACCAACTCCGGGGGAACCATTATTTCCTGAGGCGTATTCAATCATTTCGTGGGTCAGCCATTTAAGAACGGAGATAAGGAGAAATTTCTTCACTCAAAGGGTTGTGAATCTTTGGAATTCTCTACCCCAGAGAGATGTGGATGCTCAGTTGTTGAGTGTATTCAAGACAAAGATCAATAGATTTTTGGGCACTGAGGGAATTGAGGGATATGGAGATAGTGCGGGAAGGTGGAGATGAGGTGGATGATCAACCATGATCCTGTTGAATGACAGAGCAGGCTTGAAGGGCCAAATGGGCTACTCCAGTTCCTATTTCTTACGTTGTTACGTTCTTATGTTCAATCGATATCTATTCCCATAAACTACATTCCCATTCTTAGCCAGGCTTTCAAGCAGCTGATGCACTCAATGTTAACTATATTTGCTCGGAGCTTGTTCCATTTATTCAGTCACTGAGGAAGAAAATATTTTTAATCTCTATTCTCGAGTCTAGTTAACTTTAGACCCGTTTCATCTATTTCTTTACTCATATCGTAAGTCAAATAGCTTACTTACCTCTATTATTATTTGAAAGACCGGATCATGTGTCCTCTCAATTGTCTTTTCTCCAAGAAAAATAAGTTAATTTTTCTGATTCTCCTCTCAAGTCCCGAAATCCAGATTTTTATCTTGTTGCTCTTCTCTGAATCGGCCTCAGTGCATCAGTCTGCTGTCTAAGGTGCTGAACAAGGTACAGAATGACCCAAATTGTTTACTAATATATCAATAAATTTACAGAGGAACATAAGAATACAAGAGGTAGGAGCAGGAGTAGACCATTCGGCCCCTCAAGCCTGCTCCACCATTCAATTTGATCATGGATGATCTTGGGCTTCAACAACTCCACTTTCCCGGCCGCTCCCCAGATCCTTTGACTCCTTGAGGGACCAAACATCTGTCTCTCAGCCGTAAGCATACTCAACAATGGAGCAACCACAGCCCTCTTCTTCTTCTTTGGCCTCCCTGTCTCGAGAGACAATGGGTAAGCGCCTGGAGGTGGTCAGTGGTTTGTGAAGCAGAGCCTGGAGTGGCTATAAAGGCCAATTCTAGAGTGACAGACTCTTCCACAGGTGCTGCAGGTAAAATTGGTTGTTGGGGCTGTTACACAGTTGGCTCTCTCCTTGCGCTTCTGTCTTTTTTCCTGCCAACTGCTAAGTCTCTTCGACTCGCCACGCTTTAGCCCCGCCTTTATGGCTGCCCGCCAGCTCTGGCGATCACTGGCAACTGACTCCCACGACTTGTGATCAATGTCACAGGACTTCATGTTGCATTTGCAGACGTCTTTAAAGCGGAGACATGGACGGCTGGTGGGTCTGATACCAGTGACGAGCTCGCTGTACAATGTGTCCTTGGGGATCCTGCCATCTTCCATGCGGCTCACATGGCCAAGCCATCTCAGCGCCACTGGCTCAGTAGGGTGTATATGCTGGGGATGTTGGCTGCCTCAAGGACTTCTGTGTTGGAGATACGGTCCTGCCACCTGATGCCAAGGATTCTCCGGAGGCAGCGAAGATGGAATGAATTGAGACGTCGCTCTTGGCTGTCATACGTTGTCCAGGCCTCGCTGCCATAGAGCAAGGTACTGAGGACACAGGCTTGATACATTCGGACTTTTGTGTTCTGTGTCAGTGCACCATTTTCCCACACTCTCTTGGCCAGTCTGGACATAGCAGTGGAAGCCTTTCCCATGCTCTTGTTGATTTTTGCATCGAGAGACAGGTTACTGGTGATAGTTGAGCCTAGATAGGTGAACTCTCTGGGATAGACAATTCCAACTATTCGCAACCCTTTGAGTGAAGTAATTTCTCCTCATCTCAGTCCTAAATGATCGACCCCTTATCCTGAAACAGTGCCCCTGCGTTCTAGATTCCCCAGCCAGGGGAAACAACCTCTCAGTGTTTACCCTGTCAAGCCCCTTCAGAGTCTTGCATGTTCCAATGAGATCACACTTCATTCTTCTAAACTCCAGAGAGTATATGCCTAATTTAATCAGCCTTTCATCATAGGATAACCCTCTCATCCCATGGACCAATCCTAGTGAATCTTTGCTGTACCACCTCCAATGCAAGTATATCCTTCGTTAAATAGGGAGACCAAAACTGCACACAGTATTCCAGGTATGGTCTCACCAAAACCCTGTACAATTGTAGCAAGACTTCTTTATTCCTCCAATCCCCTTGCAATAATGGTCAACATGCATTTTGCCTTCCTAATTGCTTGCTGTACCTGCATGCTAACTTTCTATGTTCCTTGTACAAGTACACCCAAATCTCTCCGAACATCAACATTTAGAAGTTTCATGCTTCTTAAAAATGTTACTAGAGTGCATATTTATCTGAAAATCCTTGTATCCTTCGTTAGTTGTCGTTTAACTTCCTGATGCCAGCATTGCAAAAATTATTATTGGTTTGTGTTAGATCGTGACAACAGCAAGATGTAATTAAAGTTAGGGCAGAGTGTAAAAATCCTTAAATATTTTTAAAAGCTGAATGTATTTATGGAATAGCATAAAACGTCTGTTTAGAAACAAATAGTGAGAAACATATTGTCTCAATTTTTAACTTTCCCAACCTAGGGGAAAGCAGGTGAGGGCAGTTAAAGTGGATCGGGGGCACCTTCCCTCTCCTTTCCTGCCCTGATCTGGCCGCTGAACTTAAATTGCAGGGGGCAAGGACATTTGCCCCAAGCCAGCAGAATCCCCTTTAACTATGCAGATTGGGCTCTGATGATGCCATCAGGAACTGTCTGCCATTTTAATCTAAGGCCTGAGCTTCAGAGCACCAGCTAAATTAGCCAGGAAAAGCATCAATGGCCAGAAGTGGTCCAGCAAGGTGAGTTTTTTTTTAAAAAAACCTTTTTCCTTGTAGCACAAGGGGAACAGGAATGCCTCCTGTCCTTCACTCATCACCCACCCCGGCCTGGGATTCCCCTGCCTCACCCCTCCTATGGGCTTGTTCCGAGGCCATTCTGGCAGTTCACCAGTGGCAGCCTCCTGTCACCTGAAATTCCATTCCTCCCCACCATGGACCACACAGTAATTCCTGACGGGTGCGATCTCGCATGTGTTAGTGAGACCTGGGAGCTAAAATCTCTCAGGGCCTCAGCGTACGAGCTTGTCACTTGCCTTTTGATGCCCCTCCCCCATCCACTGATCCCACCTTGTGTTAAAATCATGGCTGTGGTTTCTAAAATTTCCCTTTTTGAATCTGTTGTTTCTTTTTACAGGGTTTACCAGGACCAGTGGGGAAACAGGGACCTAAAGGATATCGGGTAAGTGACTACGCTGGCGCCATCTCTTGCTTTTCATGAAACTGACTGGTTTTGTTAAATCTGTGTTGAAGTTGTTTCAGTGATGAGTCACTTCATTGTATTTACTAGATAATCCTCTTTCTGAAGGACATAAGGCAGTCTTGTAAACAACCACTAAATCAAATCCCAATAAAAAGCTCACACTGCATTAGATCAGTTCTTTGAAACAATCAAAGGGTTGTTCTTGTTACAAACTCGGCTTCCTAGCAACTTAATTATTCTGTTGACTTTAAAAGCAAAATCGAACTATTTCAAATCTTACTAAACAATTTTCAGATACTGAACCCCCTCTAAGAGGTGTGACCCAAGGAAACATCATTTATTGGCGGCATTTTAACTTGTGTCTTTTTCCTTTTAGTGAAAGCATCAACAGCAGCTCCTTTGGTTCATTCCCCTCATTGCACCTGATACAGGAAATAGACATGTTAGACTTAATGCCGCATTGTCCCCACTTCCTTAATTTGTTTCCTGATGGTAAACAAGGTAAAAGATCGTCAGGACTGTGCAATCTTAGGGTATACAAAGTTAAATAAAACCTTTTCCTAGCGATAATCTCCAAAGGTAATTAAATAAATGTTTCTTCTTCGTTCTTCAACACACTACTGGAGTGGAGTTATGCTTCAATACTCGGGAAGGGTCGCAGGAATGTTCACTGTTTAAGATGACTTGACGTTGTGATTTCCTGACATTGGGAACATCACCCACCATAATTTTCCCAGTCCCTGTGCTTTAGGTAAGGTAAATCACACTCCTGAGGCTTCAGTTTGTTTTTCAATGTGAGAAAGTTCTGGCTTCTCACCATTTTCAGTCATTGTCAGGTTTTGGTATTCGCCAACCATGGTTCAGTTCAACAGTTTCCAAACATGTCAAGCCCAATACTAAAGGCAGAAGGGCACTTATAATGGGGGATGTTCATGGCTGTTGCCTGCATTGTCAGTTTAGCAAAGATGACTTGCCGGTTTGTCAAATATATCTGAGTTTCATCATCAGGTTCATCATGGTACTATCTGCAACAATTCCACTGTGCCAGTTGAAGCATGGCAAGGCATTGACAGCAGCTGATTCTGTGCTAACTGACCCAGTGCCAACCAAATACCCAAGTATGGCAATGGTTACCATCAGTTCTATTAACCTTGGACACCAGCTAGCTCTGTACCAACTTGTATTACTGTGGTTCCCATAAGTTATATTTATCTTGTGTCTCAGACCTTTGAACAAGTTCCTCACATGAAAGTGTTGAAGATAGTGACATCGCCTCAGAACATGCAGTGTGTGTGTGTATGGGATTGGCTGTCCACCAGCCTTAGTATTATCTAATTCCACAATATCTACTTTCACATGGCTATCTAGCTTTGCCATCAAATTGTCCCAGAATGGAGTCTTCAGGATCACGGCAAACAGTACAAGATGCTCCCCTCTTGTCACTCTTAGTCACTAAGGCTTTCATCAGATTCCTTTGTGTTGTTGCAGCCCATCTGCACATTTTCCTCTTGCATGCCTGTTCCTATGTAGATGACTGGTTTCCTTTCACGAAGTAGCTTGGGTAGCTGTCCAAGTCTTCAGTATATCCCAAGAGATTTGTTTCCTCATCAAAAATGGCAAGTGTCAACTGGTGGAAATGATCCATCCTAAAGTTTCTTGCCAACAGGCTGGGATACAGTTATATGGGGTAGTCTCCACCCATTGGAAAGGAGTCCGGATCATAGTGGAATAGCCCTTCCATGTATTCTTTTGACGGTGACCATATATGTATTCCCCAATACAAGACTGTTCAGAAAACTCTTGCAATTGAGCCTATTTTGTGAATGGCTCAGTTGTACCAGCTAATGGGGATAGGCCAACCCAATGCACTGGATCTGAAATGATGGTACAACTGCAATCTGTTCTCCAGCCATCACCACCTCCTTTATATTTTTTTTGATTCCTCTAAAGGAGTGTTGGGGGAATTCACATCTGAGAAGTGTGCATACATAATTAATGGACTGCAGCAAAATCCACATAGGATATTAATGGGGTTGAAAGTGAACTTTCAGTCCCCGATTCAGGGCAACTCTTGATGTCTGGTACCATAATAGTCTGGTGCACCACCAACAAGTTGTGATCTATTCAGTACATCCATCAGTATGCAATACTGTTGGTTCTTAGACCATACGGTAGCATTTTAATCAACATCCACCTTGTCTTGTCTCTGCGGCTTGTTGCTATACTCGACGTTGTACAAAGGCCGAGTGAGTTCTAGAAATGCTTCATTGATCAGTCTCATTTTGTGCCATTGTGATTACGCTGAGTGCACATCAGATTCTTCTTGAAAGTTATCGGTTTTATTTAGCATATTGTTGTCCCCTCACTTTATCTATTGGTTAGAATTGGATTGTTTATTCTACAATATGGAAGCATGCAGAGCACCTGCCTTGTTTAATCGTGAGGAATTTTGTCAGTTCTTTGTAGGGTGTGAACTAGGTCCCAGAAAAAGCATTTTGTAGAATCATAGAATGGTACAGCACAAAAGGAGGCCATTCAACCCATCATGTCCATGCCAGCTCTCTGCAAGAGTAACTCAGCTAGTCCCACTTCCCAGACCTTTCCCCGTAGCCCTGCAAATGTTTCTCCTCAGGTGCTTATCGAGTTCCCCTTTTAAGGCCATGATTATATCTGCCTCCATCTCCCCCTCAGGCAGCGCATTCCAGATCCTAAACACTCGCTGGGTAAAAACGTTTTTTCTCGTGTTGCCGATAGTTCTTTTGCCATCTACCTCAAATCTGTGTCCTCTGGTTCTCGACCCTATCTGCTCTGTCCAGACCCCTCATAATTTTGAACACCTCTATCAAAACTCCTCTCAACTTTCTCTTCTCTAAGGAGAACAGTCCCAGCTTCTCCAATCTATCCACATAATTGAAGTCCCTCATCCCTGGAATCATTCTCGGAAGTTTTTTTTGCACCCTCTCAAATGGAGATTAGCAATGTGGCCTATGGAATGTATTCTCCACTGCTATCTTACCCTTTGGCTCAATTATGAGTCATTCTACAGGGTAGTTTTAAAACAAGTCTCCATCAACAGTATGTTTAAGACAGTGACCTGAAGTATCCTCATGTCTTTATGAAGCATTACTGTTTGGACTTACAATCCCTGGACAGCTCACATTTGGCAACAGTGGCATTCGTGTCTGCACAGAGGCTTGCTCTCCTCTAACACAAACAAAAACAAGAAATGCTGGAATCACTCAGCAGGTCTGGCAGCATCTGTGGAAAGAGAAGCAGAGTTAACGTTTCGGGTCAGTGACCCTTCTTCGGAACTCCTCTTCCTGGTTTACTGATTGGCCAGTTTCCAGCAGTGGGTGGGAGGAGGAAGCCAAACATGACGAAGAAAGATTACCTGTATTGCAGACTCATAAGGCAGGATTTTCCCAGCCCCAGGGTGGAGGCTGGGGGAGGGCCAGCAAAATAGCAGGGAGTTGCATTGGGACAGCTGCCCAACACATTCCGGCCGCTGGGGAAGTTTTCCGGTGGTGGTTCTGGAGGCGGGTGGGCTACCCACCAAACAGAGACGGGTGGCCAATTTAAATAATTAACGGGTGGTTTTCCCAGCCCGCCAGCATTTCGCTGGTGGCGGAGTACCCCCCGTCCCCCTCCCCCCAGCCCCTCTGCACGCTGCGTGGGAGTCCGCCAGCTTCAAGGAAGCGGCCTTCCTGTAGCAGTCCAGAAGGCCATTGGAGCTGGAGGTTCCATGCCCCAAAGAGGGGCCACAGGCAGGGAAGGTCACCCCCGCAGCTCCAATGGGCCATCCAGAGGAGCTCACCTGATTGGTCCCTCTGAGTTTTTTTTTACTTACCTCGCCGAGGGCGGCTCCAGTTTGAGGCGCCCTCTCAATCTCCGAGCTGCCTCAGCAGCACCAACATCTGCCCGCTGGGGCTGCTGAATTTCCAGAACTGTCAGCCTTCTGATTGGACCAGCAGCATTGAGAGCCCGCCCGCCATGGATGGCAAGCCTGGAGGCAGCCAATTAGGAGGCTGAGTCTGGTAAAATTACCGAGTTGGTCCTGCTGCTGGCAAGTGTATCTCGGGACCCCCATTTCACTCCAACATCAGGATCCTGAAGCCCATGGTTAAATCCTGCCCATAGTCATTCTTCAAAGGCTGGGTATTCTCCAAGCATCACAGTCCCAGCCTGCTCTTCCATCAGCCCTCGAAGACAGTAGGTTCAGTAAAGTATGTATGCTACCGGGCATTTTTCAGTCAAAACAAAATGAAGCTTCAAGGACATAGCTTACCTTATATATTGTGCAGGAGAAGATACTTGGGGTGACATTCCTGACATTGTACATCACTGCGCCACATGTCTTGATGGGACGTTGTTGCTTGTGAATTTTCCCTGGATAACAGCATTGAGGAATGAACTCACTGCAGCAGTGTGTGGCGAATGGTTTTAAGATGAAGAATTTAGACAATGTTGGCAATCCTTCTCTTCAAGTTCTTCAAATGTTAGTACGAAAGATCCCTTAAATGTTGCTTACTTAATCTCCCCCAATAGCCTAGGAGGGGCTGAGTTGGGTGGGGTTGCTGTAGTACTAAACTGTATGGATCAAAAGGTCCCAGGTTTGATTCCCAGTCTTCGCTGTAAAATAATCTTAGTTGGAGCAGCAGTTAGTGCCAATTTCTGCTGCTGAGTGCTCTCTGGTGACCCAGGCTGGAAAGTGTATTGGCTAAGGACAGGGTTGGATTAAATAGTCTGATGATACTCCCTGCCTGGGTTCATGCATAAAGAGAGGGCTTTGCACATTGGTAATGTAACCTTATCCAAGCGTGCATCAACACCTTCAGGAGAGAAATTTCTGGCGAAGAAAAAAATCTCAAAACAAATAAAACTCCCTTTTAGTTTAGAATATTTGTAACTAAGTTGCATCCAGTCTAAATGGTGTATAAACGACATTAACTATAGCTTCTACAGGAGTCACTATAATAAAGTCTCTTTTTAAGTGATTACATTATCATTCGGGAATGTTCACTATTTTCATGTAAGCAAGGAAACAAATGGCATAGAGATTTTAAAATGATGAGTATAGAATAAAAATTATTCTGTGTAGAAATAGCTACTATGTTCTTAGTGACTGATATTTGTTTGGAAAATTATTATTTTAAAATAATTAATCTGATCAAGATAGAGAACAGGTGGAGTTTTGTACTTATTGGACACATTCAGAAAAGTAATCACTTTTACTCAATGTTGGTTTCATGTGTTATTATTGCAGGTTTTCAATAGCTTTGTAAACATGACTCACTAACTACCTTTTAACTTGCAGCTCTAGTGTCTTTGACAGAGTAAATCTTCTTGAATGTTGACTATTCTTTATCAGACCACATGAAAACAAGTCTTGGGGTAATGTGGTAGCTACAGTGATGGTCGTCCAGCTAGGAGATCTGAGTTTGAATCCCAGCTTTCACCAATATAATGCGTTTCCTTAGTATTGGTCTGATTGAAACAAATAGGTGGTGAGGGGAAGGTCCCAAACCCTTTCATGGAGATTAAGATAAAGAAGAAAAAGATGTGCTTATGACAGATGCCAGGTAGAGAATACTATTGAGAACCCGCTGAATATAGAAGGTTCAGAGGAGAATTGAAAAAGCAATTAAGAGACACAGAGAGTATGAACAGAGATTGGCAGCTAGCATAAAAGGGAATCCCAAAGTTTTCAATAGACATGTAAATAGTAAAAGGATGGTAAAAGGATGAATGGGGCTGAGTAGGGACCAACAACAGGATTTGCACATGGAGGCAGAGGGCATAGCTGAAGTATTCAATGAATACTTTACATCGGTCTTTACCAAGGAAGCGGATGCAACTCAGGCAATGGTGAGAAAGGAGGTAATTCAGACACTAGAAGGGTTTAAAATTGATAAGGAGAAGGTGTTGGATAGGCTGTCTGTACTTAAAGTGGATAAGGCACCAGGACCGGATGAGATGCATCCAAGGATACCGAGGGAAGTGAGAGTGGAAATTGCAGAGGTACTGGTCATAATTTTTCAGTCTTCTTTAGACTCAAGGGTGCTGCCAGAGGACTGGAGAATTGCAAATGTTACACCCTTTTTCAAAAAAGGGTGTAAAGATAAGCCCAGCAACTACAGTTTAACTTTGGTGATGGGGAAACTTCTAGAAAGGTTAATTCGGGACAAAATTAATTGTCACATGGACAAATGTGGGTTAATTAAAGAGAGCCAGTTGGATTTCTTAAGGGAAATTCATGTTTAACTAACTTGCTGGAGTTTTTTTTGAAGTGGTAACAGAAAGGATTGGTGAGGGCAATGCAGTTGATGTGGTGTACATCGACTTTCAAAAGGCATTTGATACAGTGCCATGCAACAGACTTGTGAGCAAAGTTATAGCTCATGGAATAAACAAGACGGAATTGGCTGAGTGACAGAAAACAAAGAATAGGAATTAATGGATGTTTTTCGGGCTGGAGGAAAGTTTGTAGTGGACTTCCCCAGGGCTCATTGTTGGGACCCTTGCTTTTGCACTGTAATGATTCTGTGATTCTTTGAAGTGGAAGTGTGAGAGAAAATGGGAAGTTAAAGCAAATTACCGACCCATTAAGCTGGGTATTATGGTCCTGCTGGTAATACCTGGGAACAATATTACCCCAGATGTAACTTGACTCCAGACCTACAGTCAACATTTATCTTCTTAAAATTGCTCTCTGTCCAATTTTCTCCTTATTCGGAGTATCTCTGGTAAGACTTCCTTCTGAGGCTTGGACGAAAGGCAAAAGGAGTTGGGTATTTTTCATAGTTAGTACCGATGATGCTATCAGCAGTGCTGATAAGGCCAAAGATCATACCTCAGACAGCTGATAGCTACTCTTTGCCTGTCTTGTATTGTAAGTAAAAGTTTGATATCTTCACTTTAGCAGAAACAGAATTCTAGTCATGTTAATGGCATTTGTATTGCTGAGGCAGACTTCCCACCCATTGCTAACTTTAACTATGAACAACTTTTTTATTGGTACCGGTTGGCATTGAATCGATCCAGCACAAGGAATAATCAGGTTCAGCATTTTTTTAATATGTTGTGAATTATTCATTCAGAACCAGTACATCTTGAAAGTTGCTTTCAGATGTTATTAAACAGAAAAGGAGGAATGTATTTGTATAGATTGAAAAAGTATGACCTAAAAGTTTGAAACTGGACTAATAAATATTCATAAGAAATAGAAGTGTTCTTTTTGGGGAAAAAGTAAGGATAAATGAAATACTCTTTAGCAATTTTCAGAGAAAGACAAAAATATGCTCAATGTCATAGTGCTGTTACCAGTTCAATATTCACCATTGATTGTTCTATATTGTTCTTTCATTGGCTTCTGCCTTCAAATCATTTCACATGTGACCTTCCTATAGCTGTCAGTCTGTGATAATTTGCAACCTTTGTAACTGGGCTTGGTTTGAATTCAGGTTTTCAGAGGTGAAGAAACAAGACAGTAGTTGGAGAGTAAGCATTAAAGCCCTTGGTACTGATCCCCTCTTCCCTCAAAAACATAAGAATTCCAGAGCTTTTTGAGAGTCTATACGTTTAACTACAAAACAGTTAATATTCAAATGATTGTTCTCGACAGCTGGAAGAAAACATTCCAGTGAAATGTGATTTAATGTTGATCCTTTAAAAGCTATTAGTGTGTTTCTATCATTCAGGAATATTTAAAAATATAGTTAATATAATAGTTCACTGAATTGGTGTTCCAACTGAATTGGGCTGAATTTCCATTGGGCTGAGAAGGCAGGTGCGTTAGCAGTTTCACGCTATTGGCCAGCATGTCGACCTGCCAGCTTTGTTACCGCCTCTGGTGTATTTTCATGGTGGCTGTTTTAGGGGGGAATTGGGGGGGATGGGACACGCCCGCCAGAGCTGTGTAGCCACTTAGGTCAATTGAAGTGCTTATTGAGGGCACTCATTGGTCTGGATTTTCCAGACAGCAGGTCCCCCTTCCCCCACCCCACCCCACAACCCTGCCGGCTAAGGTGATGAATGGAGGTGGCCTCCCGGCATCAGGCTAAGGGGCCAGAGAGACTTCATTCAATTCCCCACCCCCTTCCCCCACCAACCACGATTCCCAGATGGTCACAGCTGCAGCCACAGGCCATCCTGTGGAAGGGGCCCCTTCCCTAGCAACAACAGCTGTGGTCACTTTTTATTTCTAGGAGTTTCTAAAGTCTTCGGTGGGCCGCTCCATCTTGAGGGGCCCTCTCCTCCTACCTACTTCCGCAGTGCCCACCTCTAGCAGTGGGGCTGCTGATCTTTCCATACTGGAAAGCCTCCTATTGGCCCTTCAGACACGGAGGTCCACCCAAAGTCCTTAATTGGGAGCCCTGTCCAATTTCATCCTGATGGGATCAGGGACAAAAATCCTGCCCTCTGTGTCATTGGAATGAAAGGTAAAAGAAAGACTTTCATTTACATCGTTCTTATCATATCTCTCTAGGGAACATCTCAAAGCACTTCATTGTCAGTGAATTACTTTGAAGTGCAAGTACTATTGTTATGTAGGCAAAGAGTAATGGGATATAGGTTCTCGTCTGCAATATCTGTTTCCGCATTTGGCAGGTTTCCGATCTCCGTTGTACTGCCAAGAGGTGCCCAGCTGAGACTGGGCTTTAACTCAAAGAGGAGACAATGAAAGAGCAGGTCACTCCAGGCTGCTCAGTCTCACTTTTTAACAGCCAGTGACACAGTGGAATGGGAATGGAGCACCTGCCTACTTTCTGACCTGAAGAATGGAGAGCATTGTGTGTTGGGGGATCTGAAGAAATGAAGCAATATAAACTGAAAAGCTATGAATGTACTTTACATGGTTGAAATGTAGAATGAGCAGAATGCTCTTAATGTTAACTGTCCTGAGTAGAATCATAGAATGGTTGCAACGCAGAAGGAGGCCATTTGGCCCATCGCGTCCGTGTCGGCTCTCTGGGAGAGTGACTCAGCCAGTCCCACTCCCCTGCCTTTTCCCCATGGTCCTGAAAACTGGGCAATTAATGCTCAATTAAGGGCCTCTTTTGGCCTCCACTGCACTTAGCCATACTGCAGGCTGCCCGGGAAGAACAGCACAAAAAAACTGCAGGCTGCGTCCCTGCTCTGGGGTGGGAGTGGTCCCTCTTTAAAAGGCACTTAATGCCTGAACGAGGGACCCGGCATCGGGATGGGATGAGCCTGCTGAGAGACATCCCCCTTTGCCCTTGCTAATGACCCCGCCCCACAGCCCCCTCCCCTGCGTCTCCCCCCCTGCGTGACCCCTCGCACCCTGACTTATCCGTGGCCTGGGTCCAGTATCGCTTCTGGGCCTCGGGTAGGTGCTCCACCAGCAGCGGCCGCTGCCTCCGCGGTGGCGCTCCTCAGTGGAAGAGCTGCTGGCGTCTAACTGGCTGGCAGCTCTTCGAGGGCGGGGCTTCCATTGCTGAGGTGCTTGATCCAGGTTATCCAGTTAAGTGCCTAATTGGCACTAGGTTCGGTGGGCCTCCCACAGAAAAGGTAACGCGGCTTTCTCGGCGTCGCTTTTTGAGGACATCGAGGCCCCCATTGCCCGGATAAAATCCAGGCCCATAACATCCTTGCTTCTGTACTCCAATCCACTTGGCCCCGTCGTAAATAGCGTCAAGTGACTTACTCTTTAAGGAAGCAGTTTTGATTGTTAGAGTGTAAAGTCAATACTGGTTGATATAATCCTAAAATGAGTGAGGGGGGAATCTCATAGAAACCTCTAAAATTCTAACAGGACTTGACAGGCTAGATGCAGGAAGGATGTTCCCGATGGTGGGGGAGTCCAGAACCAGGGGTCATAGTCTAAGGATACGGGGTAAACCTTTCAGGACTGAGATGAGGAGAAATTTCTTCACCCAGAGAGTGGTGAACCTGTGGAATTCACTATCACAGAAAGCAGATGAGGCCAAAACATTGTATGTTTTCAAGAAGGAGTTAGATATAGCTCTTGGGTCTAAAGGGATCAAAGGGTATGGGGCGAAAGCAGAACAGACAACTGAGTTGGATGATCAGCCATGATCATAATGAATGGCTGAGCAGGCTTGAAGGGCCGAATGGCCTACTCCTGCTCCTATTTTCTATGTTTCTATGATGACGGGTTGTATTACAATTTTACAGTTCGTGAACTTCCTCAATGATATTTAAGTTGTAAAGGACATTTTCCTATGGTGAAAAGTAGCCCCCCCCCCCCTTCCTGTCACTGTCAGCTTCCAGCTGTTGGCTGCAGTCTTTTCAGATTTCATGCTACAGCTTCTGAATCTGTGTCAGGAGGAAGGACAAAGAAATTCCAGAAAGAGGGATTTAAAAGGTTAGCTTTGAAGAGCAGTAGGTTCTGGACACCTCGGTTGTCAAAAGGTAAATTGTGCTTCTGTAGAGTCCTCACACATCATAATAAGCTGGGTTTGAGAAAACTAGGAATGACTGCTCCGACTGGTTGCTCCGCACAAATGGAGGGGTATATGGAAACTGGGGAGAGTAATGAAATGCTGAATGGCATGCCTAGTCAGAAGAGAGATTCAATTAAACTGTAAAACAGAATGGACCATTAATCTTCACCCTCAGATTCAAAAAATACAAAATAGATAGCTTTGATTTGTCAGAGTGAATCATCTTAATCCAGTAATTCAAGATTTCAGCAATGTACACAGTGTTTTGTACACTTTAGGACAGGCGTATGAATTGCAGTGGTCTGTTCCAATGCTGTATGTTTTTATCGCTCTATGTCCATGTAAAACACACATTGTAGGACTGAACCTTTAAATTTGACAACTTTATTGAAGTTCAGTTTCACTGCTGGAAAAGAAAGCAATACAAACCAGCCTTGAAAAAACAGCAGCTTATGCAATAGCATCATTAGCGTAGTGACAAGTCAGGAATGGATGCAGGTTAAAGAATATGATGTCAAGCAGACATTTACGGCACAGAAGGATGCCATTCGGCCCATCAAGTCCATGCTGGCTAAATGTACATGCAACTTTTTATAATATTTCAAATTGTGTTTCTTACAAATAAATGAATATATTCTGAATTCCTGAATGATTGTTTGCTGGGTTGCAAATGTCAAGTATTTCCTCTCCTCTGAATTTGGTAGTACAGAACTTGAGTATTGCTGAAAATAGAGACATGCTGTTGAAACATTTCATCTTGCACTCATCAGGACAATCTGCAAGAAAAGCAATGTAAGGGAAAACAACCACTTTATACTGTATGAGAAGAGAGTGCTGATTGGTTGGCAAGTGAACTCTGATTGGTAGAGGCATTGCCATGGAGAATGCACCAGTTTACAGTGACTGACAGTTAACTGCCAAGCTTTGTTTGAAATTTAAACCAGGCAGCTTGATTGTTCAAGGCATTGCCATGAGGAATGAACCAGTGAATAGCTGTCACTTATTTTGTTTAGCTGGAAGAGGTGCAATGTTTTCCCTTACATTGGTATTCTTGTGGATTGTCCTGATGAGTGCAAGATGAAAAGCTTCGACAACATGTCTCTATTTTCAACAATCCTCTGAATTCCTGTTTTACTTCTGGATACTGACATTCAAATGAAGGCTGCTGAATTTAATTAGCTGTTACAGAAAGCTCTATTGGTGGCTTGTGAAGTGAATTGTTGGCAGTATCAGCCGGGCAATACAGAATACAATTCCACACTTTAAACACACTCCTGCAAGGAAATCCTGGTCTGGGACAAGTGAGATCACTACTTCATTGAGCTGAATATTTATGACCATACTGGTTGGTAACTTAAGTGCTTAGGAAAACATTAGAATGTTAGTAAGTGTTAGGATGAAGGGACAAGGTTTTATAGATATGATTATGTAGAATTGCATTGAAAGTACATCATAGAAGCAAGCTGTTTGGCCCAACTAGTCTCTCTTGGTGTGTATCCTCCGCATGAACAGTAGTTCTACTCCCAATTGTCTGCCTTGCTTCCATACACTCCACTTTTCTTTAATCACCTTTCCAAACTATTAAATGTTGATGCGAGGGGCATTTTAATCTGTGACTTGCCCACTTCAAAATGGGCAAATGGCAGCGAAAAATCAAGAGAGCACTTTGATACCCTTTGAAACCCAAGGCCCATCTACTCCAATGTTTAGGCTGGTCTTTAAATGGGCAGCAAGTACTACCATCCAGAACTACCTGGGAGGCTGTTTGAAGGTGCAAATGCTCCAAAAACATGCTGGGATTTTTTTTTTGAGAGAGAGTTTTTGTGAGTGGGTCTCCAAGCTTGACAAAACAATGACAGTCTGCTGCCGTCCTCTTCTCACTCCCTGCTGACCCCAACCCCCACCACCTCCCCCAGAAGGCCTGACCTGCTAGAAGACTCCATGCAGAAGCCAACCCGTTCTCGGCCTTCCAAAACCAGCAGCAGATGGCACCTGAAGCCTGCTGGTCAAATTTAATTGAGGCCCAAGCCTAAAGTAGTCCAGAACTCCCAAAAGTGTGTTTTCTCAATAATGGCTTTTCCCAACAATGGTTTTTCGCAACAGTGTTGGGTGCCATGGATGCACTGTTCTCTTCAAGCCCATTTTGGGCTGAGATTAATATTTACCCCAACGGCCTCTTCTTCAATCACTAATGCCAGTAGTGCATTCCACACAATCCTGTGTGTAAAAGTAAAGTTTCTCCAGCTTTCTATCTGAAAGCACTTACATTTAAACTTACAAAGTATTCGCAGAACAGCAACAGGCTGTTCGGCCCAACTGCTCTTTGCTGGTGTTTATGCTCCACAAGAGCCTCCTCCCACCTCTCTTCATCTCACCCTATCAGTATACTTTCCTATTCCTTTCTCCCTCGTGTGCTTATCCAGCTTCCCCTTAAATCTATATCCCTTTTGTTCCAGATCCTAATCTGTGGAAACAGACTCTTTCTGTCTCTACTGCCTCATTGCTCCATCATTCTAAACATCCTTCATTAAATCTCTCCTTTAATGAAAACAGTTCCAAATTCAAATCTTCATATTTATATTTATTCAAGCCAGACCAGCATGATGGAATGAAAGAGATGAATGTTTACAGTAATGCTTAGTTGGGAGAGATTGCATGAATGCATGCTGGAATTAAAATAAATATTTATGGAAAGACTAAATGGAAAATAACTGTCTAAATTTTAATATATATATTATTAGAAGGTTCAGAATATGGAAGAATGTGATATTATAATTGTGTTGCTAGAGAACGAGCAATAGCCTACAGGACATTTTGGCTTGTCTCACATGTCACTGTCATTTGTGGTGACATTCTGTGCTCCATTGTTGAATGAATCTCTTTATTTGACCTGAATTGGACATGTCAAGGATAAGATGTCATGTCTATGACTTTAATCAAGTTGTTGCTCCCTTTACGATGGAATGCAAGGTAGGCTTTTCATGTTACTTTTGTTTCTAGCAACAGTGTGCGTCCGACACAGCTCGATCCCTGGTGTGAGGGTATGTGCCCTTGGACTACATCGTGGAAGCCATCACCATGCAGTCCATGGGCATATACACTTGCCTCAAGGCTTTGTTCATCACTTGCACCGATGCTTCGATGGAGCCAGATAACGCACTGACATCCCTGAAGTTCTACAAGATCTACTGATGGCACTTCTCTCCTCTTTCTACAGGGCTTCATAGGCCCAGCAGGCTTAATGGGGCTTCCAGGGGCAGACGGAAAGCAGGTAAGTCTTTATTTCTTTACGTACACTATATATGTATGTAACACTCACCCTCTGAATCAAAAATTGGCAGGAAACAGCGTTAATGTTGAAAAACCTTTTTCTTCGTCCTTCCTGAAGTGAAACTGG
The DNA here is from genome assembly GCF_036365525.1 of Heterodontus francisci. NCBI lineage: Eukaryota > Metazoa > Chordata > Chondrichthyes > Heterodontiformes > Heterodontidae > Heterodontus > Heterodontus francisci. The sequence goes on along the minus strand of NC_090402.1, from coordinate 9,216,198 downwards.
CTTGTAATATTTTCCTTGTTGCATTATTATTGCATTTACCAATCTTAACAGCACTCCAACTTCCAGCTCTCTTCCCTTCTAATTTGGAATTTCACCTTGGTATCTGCTCTGTCAGCTTTTTATTCTATTCATTCGGGGGATGTGGGCGTCGCTGGCCAGGCCAGCATTTATTGCCCATCCCGAATTGCCCTTGAGAAGGTGGTGGTGAGCTGCCTTCTTGAACCGCTGCAGTCCTTGGGATGTAGGCACACCCACAGTGCTGTTAGTGTAAGTGGTAAATATTACGCCAAGCAGGAGTAGCAAGCCAGAGATGAGCTTCCGACCACACATCTGCGCCATCACCAAGACCGCCTTTTTCCATCTGATTTGATTTGATTTAGAGATACAGCACTGAAACAGGCCCTTCGGCCCACCGAGTCTGTGCCAACCATTAACCACCCATTTATACTAATCCTACACTTAATCCCATATTCCTACCACATCCTCACCTGTCCCTATATTCCCCTTCCACCTACCTATACTAGGGGCAATTTATAATGGCCAATTTACCTATCAACCAGCAAGTCTTTTGGCTGTGGGAGGAAACCGGAGCACCCGGAGGAAACCCACGCAGACACAGGGAGAACTTGCAAACTCCGCACAGGCAGTACCCAGAATTGAACCCGGGTCGCTGGAGCTGTGAGGCTGCGGTGCTAACCACTGCGCCACTGTGCCGCCCTAACATCTCCGTAACATCGCCCATTTCTGCCCCTGCCTCAGCTCATCTGCTGCTGAAACCCTCATTCATGTCTTTGTTACCTCCAGACGACTATTCCAACACACCTCTGTCTGGTTTCCCCTGTTCTACCCTCCGTAAATGTGAGGACATCCAAAATTCTGCTGCCCGTGTCCTAACACGCACCAAGTCCCGTTCCCCGATCACCCCTGTGCTCGCTGACCTACATTGGCTCCCAGTTAAGCAGTGCCTCAATTTTAAAATTTTCATCCTTGTTTACAAATCCCTCCACAGCCTCGCCTCTCCCTATCTCTGATCTCCTCCAGCCCCACGACCCTTTGAGATATCTGCGCTCATCTAATTCTGGCCTCTCGAGCATCCCCAATTTTAATCACCCCACCACTGGTGGCTGTGCCTTTAGATGCCTGTGCACTAAGTTCTGGAATTCCCTCTCTGAACCTCTCCACCTCACTTTTCTCCTTTAAGACACTCCGTAAAACCTGCCTCTTTGACCAAGCTTTTGGTCATCTGATCTAATATCTCCTTGCGTGTCTCGATACCATACTTTGCCTTACAATGCCCCTGTGAAACGCCTTGTGACGTTTCATTATGTTAAAGGTGCTATATAAATATAAGTTGTTGTTGAGTGAGACTAGAGAATAGGAAGGCATAGAATGCAAAAAGCTCAATCGAGACATCAAGCTCACTCCTTTAATAAAACAGGTACAATTTCCACTGTCACCTGCTGCCCCTGGCTTCACATTCATTTTCTCTTCGTTTTTTACAAACTTGCCTTTTTGGTGGTGGCACCCACCATCTGTGTAAGGACAGACATGTTGTACAAACACCTACTATTGCTGCTCTCCTGGTCTTTAAGTTGGAGTGCTTGGTCATAGTTCCATTAATGAAGCACTTTGTGAGCATAATCCTTTTTCCCTCACCACCACGTCAGTCTCGTATTCAATTATCCTGGGGTTCACTACTCTTTTTAAAGTCAGTTTATTTTCCAAGCTGCTCTGGCAGTGTTATTGCAATATACTTTCTAATAGGAGTAAAGAGACCCAACTCCAGCCCAGCACAATGCTAAATAAGTGATCGTGAGCTCTCATGATTCAGTTGCATAAATTAAGACCTGCAGGGAGTGAACATGGCGGGTGAGTGGCTGTAACTATTAACACTGCAAACTGCACCGTGATGCTTTTACAATGACCAGATCGGGAGTATGTTAATCATATTCACGCAAAATGAAAATACAGCTAGAATTGAACCCGCCCAGCTGGAGAAACCTGCAATAAAACCAGAAAGTGCTGGAAACACTCAACACGTCTGGCGGCATCTGTGGAGAGAGAAGCAGAGTTAATGTTTCAGGTCAGTGACCCACACATCAGTGTTTCCAGCACTTTCTGTTTTTATTTATTTCCAGCGTCTGCAGTATTTTGCTTTTATTTTAGTGAAACCTGAAAGTGGAACATACCTGCGTCTTGGCGTATTGATTTTATGACAATAACTGTAGTTTGTTAATGTTTGCAATATTATGGGGAGGATTTTCCCAGGTGGGCTTCGGGACCCTGTTGTCAGGCTCAAATGGGGATCAGAAGCCCGCACTTGCGGGTAATAGTCACCCATCCGTGATTTTCCCCAAATTTGGCCAATTAGCGGCCAGAGGGCAGGCTCGCTATCCAATTAAGGAAGGTGGGTGGGCTCTCGAAACTGGAGGGCCAATAGGAGGCCCTCCAGCCTGGAAACAGTGCTGGATGCCTTTACAGGTAAGTGAGGCAGAAGTTGTCCCGAGATGCAGGCGCCTTCTCTCCAATTTTTTAAAATTTAAAATAAATAAAAAAATGCCCTCAGCAGCCAGGTCACCGTTGGGAAGGGAGAACCCTTCAACAGGGCCGGCTGTGGCAGCAGCTGAAGTCAGGCAGGCAGGGAGGGCCTTCAAGCCCACCTGGTGCATTGGTCCCCTCCCCCCCACCCCCAACCCCCCTCCTGGTCTACCTCCAGGAGGCCGCCTCCAGGCAGCTACACTAATCCCTGACACCTCTGGGAACCTGGAGGCTGACTGTAAAATCCCAGTTGCCCTCTAACAATAAGCCTTAATAGGTTCTTAAGTGGTTCTAGGTAATAAGCCTTAATAGGTTCTAGCCTCCACTTGCAGGCAGGTAGTCCTGGTGTCCCACCCCACCCTCACTCATTTCACCTGCCTTCATTCACGTCCCCATCGGGGGCTAAACATTCTCCCCTATATTTTTACTGATAAGGTCTTGAATACTGATCTATAAAGACAGAGGGAATACTAATAAAATACATTAAACCAGTAAATATAGAAACGGTGCCTTTTATTTCCGACATGTTGCTCTCATCTTCCTTAAGCTATAAATGTTCCAGCACAGTCACATTTATGAGGAAGTATAAACTAAACAGAATTATTTACTCAGCTTGCAATTAAAAGTAAAAAAAAATTCCCCTTCATTGTCTCTTACTTTGTCGGTGCTTTAAAGTAGAAAATATACATCACGTTAATATATTAATCTCTCTTCAGGAGGCAAAATGTATATAAAAGTCAGCACATTGTTCATATAGGTAAGCAATTTGATTCCTACCTCCTGGAGAACAAACTGATTTGAGGCCCTTTAATAAAACTTTAAGGGATGGAGGTGGGATGATCACATTCACTTCAGGTCATCATGACTCAAACTAAATGTAATCTTGTATATTCTCAGCTCATATAAGTGAAGCTTTTATACACACCATATGCAATGTTCTTCTTCAGTGTATCTTACATAGTAATAAAAGTCATTAAGACTTAATATACTGGACTCCACACATCACAACATGGTAATCATTGCTATGTAAGGCCGAAATTCTTTTTCTCCAGGAAGGTATTGGCGGGTGAGTCGCAGTGTGAATTGCAAGCTCACCCCTTGCTCCACAGATGAGGCCTAGTGTATTAACTCCCAGGCCTCATTTAAATCCCGTTCCAGGCAGGAAGTTAGCAGGAAATGGCAGAAAGTTGTGAGGCATAAAGGCCACCAATCGCCTGCCGGCGTCCTCCCACAGGGGTCTCACAATCGGGAAGGGGCACGGGTCCGTGTCAAGTGAGGCCTAGGCTTTCCTAGTGGGGCCCGGTGGAGCACTCCAAGAAAGCTTTGAAAGCAACGTTTTGACACCCTACCTGTTTTGAGTCTGTTCTGGACCTGGATTATCTTCCCTGCTGGCTTCACCTGGCGGGAAAGCCACTGCGGCCTCCTGCTCAGGTTGCGGCTAAGTCCCAAATAGCATCCGACACGCATACACGGAAAAGGAATCTGTCAGCTTTGGCGGGGCATACTTGCTGCCCTGATCAGATGTCCAGAAGTCTGCCACCTGCCATATTGAGTAAGGACAAAGAGACATCCTTTACCATTAGGCACTTTGCATATACAAATGTGAGGCCTAACGCCTGCTTGCAGTCCCCACTGCACCTACAGAATGGCTGCAACAAAAAAGTTAAATTACTGGCCTCTGAATGTGGTGTTGTTCCTCCTGGCCCCATATTTAACCACCTTCCACAATGCCACGGCACCCAGTCACTAGAACCCCCTCCCCACAAACTCGCTCTTCCGGCCTGTACCCAACCTCCAATTTCCCAACCACAAGATCTACAGCCCCAGTGAGTCCAGGCTCCCTGAACCCATAATCTGCTGTCTCAACTGCTTAAACTCTGTGCCAACCTGGTTATCAATCACCAGCTCGACCCCCGAGTCCACAATTTGACCACATTCCCCTCCCCGCAACCCCAAGGGTAGCAATCCTTTCCCAAGGCTTTTATGTACCCATGGGGACACCCTGATCTTCGTCCACGCCTCCTCCTTGGACTCTTCCCACATCACCAAATTCATTCTAATGAAATCCAATATCCATGGTTTTGGGGACCTCTGCATTTGGGGGAAGAGTATGTATGCTGCACAGGGGGCTGAATTTCCACGCCCCTATCTTGTTTTAGCATTTACTTTGGTGATCTTGTCTTTTGATGCATAGAATCCTGATTGAACAATTGTCCAATTGGGAGGTCAAATATAATTTCTCTGCCTATCATCAGACGGCTCCATTATTACTCAGCACGGGGTGGAGTTCAAGAGGACCGAGATAGCCAACAGCAGATCCTTCCTTCCTTTCAAGGTGTGTTGCCTTCTTAGCGAGTAAGGCTTCATCCAGCAGCCGAGCTGAGAATTGATCATATTTGCCAACTCAGGCAAGCTAGTCATGTACCCATAACAGTGAAACTTACATCCTGCTGGTTGAAAGACATTTATGCAGTTAGGTCGCAGATCAACCACGATCTCATTGAATGGCGGAATAGGCTCGAGGCTAAATGGACTACTCCTGCTCCTATGTTCCTACAAGCGCTCAATCTCTAACATTACTAAAACGTGCAAACAGGCTCTGATTTACTTTACTTCAAAAGACTGCTTATAATTATAGAAATATGCATGTCAGTGAAATCATCTCGGTGGAGTTTGCAATTTAGTGTACCAAGGGTTTCAACTAGACAGGCACATTTTGGGTTGTTTCCAAGTTCTTGTCCCAATTCCTCTTGGAAACATAATTTGTCTTTATTCCTCTCAAGGCGTATACATCTGGGACTGTTATATATACATTCTAGGAGTTTGCTGCAGTGAAAGACTAAGGAATTCTTTTGGATGAGTGGAAGGTTCTGCAATATGATACTAATATTTTACTGATGTTATTTCTAGCACTGTATAATAATATTTCATCCAGTCCCCATGGTTTAAGACTATATATTACGCAGTGAAGCATAAGTTTGTTACTCAACTCATCATTTGCCATTATGGTGTCACTGATGGTGCTCATCAGTAAAGGAGCAAAAACTGTAATGTGAATGGGTTAATATGTGACTGGGTGCTTCCTAACTGTTCATTGCACAATACAGTAAATTTCTTAGACCAGGCAAGTTAATTCATTGAACTATTTATATTGGCGTCAATGCGGCATCTAGTGCAGATTATTATGACTGAATTGTTACAGTGAATTTGATTAATCTCATAATTTACAAGGCATTTGATTTAAGAAATTTTTAAAGAATGATTTACAGCTTTTGCTAAGGACAACAGAAGATATATAATATCTGTTGAAAGTTGATGCTCTTCATTGTTAGAGCATCTGATCATACAGCGCACTCTGTCTGTGATGCTATGCACTACCATCATGTCTTGCAGAGACAAGTGAAGGCTGCGTCTGTTTATAAACCATATGTAACCATGCAAATAAAAACCATTTACATTTTGAAGTTGCATATTCAGCTGAATAATGTTTTCCGTTTTGAAATGGTCTAATGTGTTTCTTTTCCCCCCTTTATTCTGCAGGGCATGCCAGGAGAACCAGGGAAGAGGGGCAAGATGGGTAGGCCGGTAAAGATTTTCTCCATTTTTCTCAGCTGTTCTATCTGAAGTGCAAGACAGTGGAAGACAGCAACACAAATTTAAAACAAAACTTACAAAAGAGATTGAGAGATGAAAGAGGAATGGGAAAATGCAATGAGGAATAAACAGCTGCTCAATATATATAATTTATATGACTGTCTTGCAGCTTTAAAATTGGTGTTTTTTTATTTATAAATATAAGCACTGAAACAGGCCCTTCGGCCCGTCGAGTCTGTGCCGACCAGCAACCACCCATTTATACTAACCCTACAGTAATCCCATATTCCCTACCACCACTAGGGGCAATTTACAATGGCCAATTCACCTATCACCTTTTTTTTTAGAGTTACAGCACTGAAACAGGCCCTTCGGCCCACCGAGTCTGTGCCGACCATCAACCACCCATTTATACTAATCCTACACTAATTCCATATTTTTACTACATCCCCACCTGTCCCTATATTTCCCTACCTATACTAGGGGCAATTTATAATGGCCAATTTACCTATCAACCTGCAAGTCTTTGGCATGTGGGAGGAAACCCACAGGGTCACTTGCAAACTCCACACAGGCAGTACCCAGAATTGAACCCAGGTCCCTGGAGCTGTGAGGCGGCGGTGCTAACCACTGCGCCACTGTGCCATCCTGTGCCACCCTGTTATATTGAAGGCAAAATATTGAGATAGCTGCATTAATTTCTTCCACACTTTACAAGTTGCCTATTATTATTTATCCACATTGTAATTCTTAGACAAGTTCCTGAGCCTCAAAAGATGATGTAGTTACAGTACCAAGTTAATTACAATCTATCCATGTGCTGACATTGAGTGTGAGGCTGAATGACTCACTATTTTAACATTCACAAACCAGTGGCTCATATCCTTTATAAACAAAACTACAGGGGCTGGAGATAGGCTGATATAAAACATTAGTGTATATATAAAATATTTTACAGAGCAGTCTTTGTATGAGTAAGAGTCCCAATAAGAAACTGAAAGATTTTTATGAGTTCCAACAGTAAAGCTGTGCAAAGACACACTTGCATTTGCAAATAAATGTTTTTCTTGGATGGGGACTACGGTAGAATGGGAATTCAACATTTGGAATGCAATGAATGGATCAGGACTTTTGCAGAATAGGAATGAAATGTTATACATCTGTGCTAGGAGCTATAGTGCAAGGGAATGGAAATGAAAGATTGGAAGACTTTGTGCTTTGTTCAAGGGTTTGCATAAATTCAAACGTTATACAAAAATACAACAATCTTTAATGATACTAATTGTCACTGAACATCTCCTGTTTGTGAACTGTAAGGGGTGGCATCCTTTTTCCCACAGATACAAATACAATCTGCTCCAACGTGTTTCCGATCCAGTATGAGCTGCTACTAATTCAGGACAGATTTTATCGTCACGGATTAAATATTGTTATGTGATTGTCAATAATTGCACCGTGTGCAAAAATATAAGACGGACTATGGACAAAAAAAAAGATCACAAGACATTGCGTTCCAAAGGAGTTACATTAAATGTGTAACTTAGGCAGAAAGAGTAAAGTCATCTTGAGCAAAATGGAGCAATAACAAATTGGAAAGCATTTCCGTTGGAAAAGAAAATCAGGCACAGTGTAAAATGGGCTGCTGATCGTCAGGCGTGAATCAACTTTTTAAACTAATTGCTGGTTTCTGCAGCAACAGGGCAGACCTGTGGCTTCATTTGACTGCTGGTCAGTTGATTAATGCTGGCTTTGTGTGACCATGTGACCAGCATGAATTTAAAAAAAAAGGTTCACTATAGGTTCAGTACAATAAGTGCAAGATACAAACTTGATAATGATAAAGTATAATAATGGATCATTATAGATGTAGTTTTCGCATAGACGCCGCACAATAGCCTTTTTAAAAAATTAATTCGTGAGATGTGGGCATCTCTGGAAAGGCCAGCATTGGTTACACATCCCTAATTGCTCTTGAGAAGGTGGTGTTAAGCCGCCTTCATGAACAACTGTTGTCTGTGTTGTGTAGGTAGACCCACAGTGCTACTGTAGAGAGAATTCCAGGATTTGACCCAGTGACAGTGAAGGAACACTGATATATTTCCAAGTCAGGATGGTGTGTAATATGGAGGGGGAACTTGCAGGTGGTGGTGTTCCCATGCATCTGGTGCCCTTGTCCTTCTAGGTGGTAGACATTGTGGGTTTAGGAGGTGCTGTCAAGGGAGCCTTGGCGAATTGCTGCAGTGCATCTTGTAGATGGTACACACTACATCATCAGTGTAAGTCAGGTAATGATGTGTGCAACTGTTTAGGCCTAGGAATTTGATTCATTTATCAGTGCTAAACAGTCTCCTAAGCATCCAATGTGGCAGTGGAAAATTCGTGCTGATTATGAGCAAGAAGTGCACCACCTGGCATATTGGTATAGGGAAAAAAATTGGCATCCAGGGCCATGCCTGAACCATGACCTTTTACACATGCCCTACGTCACCACACCCAACCCCCAGACCCACTTACCTGAGAGTCACTGCGGCCAATCAGCGATCCAATCTCTCATTCCTCTTTGATAGTGGGGCTCTGATTCGTTCGCCAGCTCCAATGTTGGGCAACCCTCAGGACTCTCCACACAGTTGCAAGGAATGTAACCCTGAACCCCCCCACTCCTAAACTCCTGGGCCTTAAACTTTAACTTTTTTCTAAATTCAAAATTCACGTGATTTTAGTACAAATATATATTTCCCTGAAATTGTGAGTGCAGGTATATAAACCAGTAAAAAACGGGCCAATAACACCTTGTGTTTTTATAGAGTACAAGGATAAAGAAATTACGATTAATTTATACAAAAGGATTCGTTCGCCAACTGTGTAATGCTAAGCAAACAAACCATGTCAATCTGTGTTTGTGTTTCAGCTCAGACATTGACATTGTTCGTGGTTTGCTTTAACAGTTGTATACCCTCATCTACAAAGCTCTGGGGTATCTGCCTTTTCCTTTGACATATCCCTTTGATAAACTTCCCAACCAGACAGACCCCATGGAGGTTCTCCTTGTGGGACAGGTCATTCCCTCTCTCCACTTGGCAGACATTTGTGAATTTCCCTCCTGGGGTGAATACTGTTTAGAGGTTGCAGACAAGTCCTTTCCTGTTAATCCTCTCTCCTGCCCCTTGTGTCACTGATAGAAATGGTTATTATCACTGCATTAGCTGGAAGAAGACAACAGCTTGGCTAAGGAGGAAAAAGGAAACAATATATAAATTATTACATATAAGCACATGCTACTTGAACTGGGGAAAGACAGCTGCAGATGCCATTTTGGAAGAAGTTTACATTTGCAGGTGATGTCCAACTGTGCACCATTGTATAAAGGGCTTCCTGCATATCTGTTGGAAACTACGAACACTTTTATGATGTGATTTTTAAACTACCGTTTATAGACTGTTTTTCAAACTACTTTTACTGTACTCAGACCTTATATGGAAGGAGAAAGCTTAATTTAATCTTACCAGATATTGTCCACTCGAGGGCAGAGATTTTGGCCTCTGGTAAAATTTTGCAGATCTTGCAATCTTGTCTTGCAGCCAAGTTGTGAGTTTTCTTTGGTAGCGTCTGCCTTGACCATCTTTGACAGTTGTGTATCCAAATCTGAGCTTTTTGTCAGTCAGTCTTCAGGTTGTTAATTTCTTTTCAATATGCCCGTTGTGTTTGAAGTTTTGCAAATCTATTTTCTTTGGTGTTGAAATTTGCAAAACTACTTACAAAATAAACAATTCTGTTGCAGAGAACCTTGCCCTACTTTCTCTGTTTCTGGATTCCCATTTTATACCTTTGCCACCGTGGGATATAAATTCATATTAAATTGCATTCCTTGGCACATAATAATACATGTAAAGTGACTCATTGAGATAATCCATCTGAACTGAAATTCTGTTTGCCTGTGCCCTTGATGCACTAATACTGGCTGCTGGCTTCATTACAGCCACCAAGATGGACATCGTTTTCTTCATGGTGAACTGTAGTCATACCTAGCACAAAGGAAGATGGTTGTGCGTTTGGAGGCCAATCATCTCAGCCCCAGGACATTGCTGCAGGAGTTCCTCAGGGTAGTACAAAGAACAAAGAACAGTACAGCACAGGAACAGGCCATTCAGCCCTCCAAGCCTGCGCCGATCTTGATGCCCGCCTAAACTAACACCTTCTGCACTTCCGGGGCCCATATCCCTCTATTCCCTTCCTATTCATGTATTTGTCAAGATGTCTCTTAAACGTCACTATCGTATCTGCTTCCACCACCTCCCCTGGCAGCAAGTTCCGGGCACTCACCACCCTCTGTGTAAAGAACTTGCCTCGCACATCCCCTCTAAACTTTGCCCCTCTCACCTTAAACCTATGTCCCCTAGTAACTGACTCTTCCACCCTGGGAAAAAGCTTCTGATTATCCACTCTGTCCATGCCGCTCATAACTTTGTAAACCTCTATCATGTCGCCCCTCCACCTCCGTCTTTCCAGTGAAAACAATCCGAGTTTTTCCAACATCTCCTCATAGCTAATGCCCTCCAGACCAGGCAACATCCTGGTAAACCTCCTCTGTACCCTCTCCAAAGCCTCCACGTCCTTCTGGTAGTGTGGCAACCAGAATTGCATGGAATATTCCAAGTGTGGCCTAACTAAGGTTCTGTACAGCTGCAACATGACTTGCCAATTTTTATACTCTATGCCCCGACCGATGAAGGCAAGCATGCCGTATGCCTTCTTGACTACCTTATCCACCTGCGTTGCCACTTTCAGTGACCTGTGGACCTGTACGCCCAGATCTCTCTGCCTGTCAATACTCCAAAGGGTTCTGCCATTTACTGTATACCTTCCACCTGCATTAGACCTTCCAAAATGCATTACCTCACATTTGTCCAGATTAAACTCCATCTGCCATTTCTCCGCCCAACTCTCCAGCCGATCTATATCCTGCTGTATCCTCTGACAATCCTCAACACTATCCTCAACTCCACCAACCTTTGTGTCGTCCGCAAACTTACTAATCCCACCAGCTACATTTTCCTCCAAATCATTTATATATACTACAAACAGCAAAGGTCCCAGCACTGATCCCTGCGGAACACCACTAGTCACATCCCTCCATTCAGAAAAACACCCATCCACTGATACCCTCTGTCTTCTATGACAGAGCCAGTTCTGTATCCATCTTGCCAGCTCACCTCTGATCCCGTGTGACTTCACCTTTTGTACCAGTCTGCCATGCAGGACCTTGTCAAAGGCTTTACTAAAGTCCATATAGATAACATCCACTGCTCTTCCTTCATCAATCATCTTCATCACTTCCTCAAAAAACTCAAATCAAATTAGTAAGACACTACCTCCCCTTCACAAAACCATGCTGCCTCTCGCTAATAAGTTCGTTTGTTTCCAAATGGGAGTAAATCCTGTCCCGAATAATCCTCTCTAATAGTTTCCCTACCATTGACGTAAGGCTCACCGGCCTATAATTTCCTGGATTATCCTTGCTACCCTTCTTAAACAAAGGAACAACATTGGCTATTCTCCAGTCCTCTGGGACCTCACCTATAGCCAATGAGGATGCAAAGATTTCTGTCAAGGCCCCAGCAATTTCCTCCCTTGCCTCCCTCAGTATTCTAGGGTAGATCCCATCAGGCCCTGGGGACTTATCTACCTTAATGCTTTGCAAGACACCCAACACCACCTCCTTTTTGATGATGAGATGACTGAGACTATGCACTCCCTTCCCTAGGCTCATCATCCACCAAGTCCTTCTGTTTGGTGAATACTGATGCAAAGTACTCATTTAGCACCTCGCCCATTTCCTCTGGCTCCACACATAGATTCCCATCTCTGTTCTTGAGTGGGCCAACCCTTTCCCTGGTTACCCTCTTGCTCTTTATATACCTATAAAAAGCCTTGGGATTTTCCTTAATCCTGTTTACCAATGACTTTTCATGACCCCTTTTAGCCCTCCTGATGGTGTCCTCGGCCCAACCATCTTCAGCTGCTTCATCAATGACCTTCCTTCAATCATAAGGTAAAAAGTGGGATTGATGATTGCACAGTGTTCAGTACCATTCACAACTCCCCAGATACTGAAGCAGTCGGTCCCGGTATGCAGCAAGACCTGGACAACATACAGGCTTGGGCTGATAAGTGGCAAGTAACATTTGTGCTACACAAGTGCCAGGTAATGACCATCTCCAACAAGAGAGAATCTAATCGTCTCCCCTTGACATTCAATGGCATTACCGTCGCTGAAACCCCCACTATCAACATCTTGGGGGTTACCATTGACCAGAAACTGATCTGGTCCAGCCATATAAATACTGTGGCTACAGGAGCAGGCCAGAGGCTGGGAATTTTGCTGCAAGTAACTCACCTCCTTACTCCCCAGAGCCTGTCCACCATCTACAAGGCACAAGTCTGGAGTGTGATGGAATACTCTCCACTTGCCTGGATGAGTGCAACTCCAATAACACTCAAGAAGCTCAGCACCATCGAGGATGAAGCAGCCCTCTTGAGGAGCACCTTATCCACCATCTTGAACATTCACTCCCTCCACTACCTGCGTGCAGTGGTAGCAGTGTGTACCATCTACAAGATACACTAGCAACTTGGCAAGGCTCCTTTAAAAGCACCTTTCAAATCTGTGATCTTTATCGCTTAGAAGGAGTAGGAAAGCAGATGCATGGGAACGTCACCATCTGCAAGTTCCCCTCCAAGTCACGCACCATCCTAACTTGGAAATATACTGCTGTTCCTTCACTGTCGCTGGGTCAAAATCCTGGAGCTCCCTCCTTAACAACAGTGTGGGTGTACCTACCCCACATGGACTGTATTCAAGAAGGCAGCCCACCACCACCTTCTCAAGGACACTTAGGGGTGGGCAATATCAGTGACGCCCTAATCCCATGAATGAATAAAAAAAAAAGCATGTGTCTGTCTGAGAAGGATCTGTCCATACCTTCCAAAATGAACCATGATGCTATACAACTGACCAATCACGTTATCTGATAACCTACCCATGCCTGTGATGCCATGTGAAACAGGGTTGGATTTTAAAAGGGCCACGGGGTCAGGATCCGGTGCGGGTGCCATTGGAAAATTGCAGTCCCTCCGGGACAGTTTAGAATTTTTAAAGTATTGGCGGGGGGTGGAGGCAGGGAAAGTGGAACACAAACACTGCCAATTAATGACCATTAAGCTCCTTTAGGAACTTGTTAAGGGGCCGGAGCGTTTGAGAAGGCAATTTTCAAATCAGGTGTTAGCGATCCCAACCAGTCTGGTGCACATTAGTGCACTGCTGTAGGGGTCACTGCAGGTCAAAAGCAAGTTTGTTTCTGGGTGAGGTGAGATTAAATTTGCGGGGCCTGCTGGCGCCGGGTCAAATGCCGAACCTCCACTTGGTGTTCTTGGCCACTTTCTGCCGTCTTTATTTGCCCTGGCCCTTGCACGAGCTGCCTGTCCTCCTCAGCAAGGCAGCTTCACCCCCCAACATGACTGCCGCTGGCTCCAGGCATACAGCTCCCACCTCCTGGAAGCACTCAGCTCCACTAATTGGGTGCCGAGCTCACCTCCCTGTCCAATTAGCATTCAAAGATCGCGTCGCTAGAATGACGCAGCCCAAGTGTGGGCTCAGGACCCTGAATTCATCTGGTGTCAGGTTCCTGACCCACGCTTTGAAAATCCAGCTCATAGTGTCCGGATCTATCATTAGAAAAATAGATCATTAGCAATGTTGACATGTTTCATTATCTTAGCTGTGCCTAGAAAGTGGCAATATTAGCATCTGACTTCTTACCACATTCTTTTGGCATTACTTTGCTATTTTAACAGGTATTAACTCATCTAAAATAAACTGATTAATCCCCTTGTTAAAATTGCAAACAAACTCATCTGAATAAGTGTTAGCTACACTGTTAATTTTGTCATGAAAGTAGTGTGTTACACTATCGATAGCTGCCTTTCCCCTCTCCATACACAAACCTGAACCATGTGATGTTCAAGAATGCACAGTAGAATACGTCAAACCACACTTGCAACCCACAACTGGCTTGTCCAATTTATCATTGACATTAGTTCGTAGTTCTATAAGTTACTGTGATACTTTTCTCTTGCTGGATCCAAGCATCCTGAATATTTTCTGCAAGGAGAAAATGCTTAGCAGAGTCAATAGTTGAGTTATTTACTTTACATTTTGATACACCTTCCAAATATTCTAAACTGAAGAACTGTGCCACTCTCTTCTACCCCCTCAGAGTGTTCCTTCAGTTACTACTGTCTGATTGTTGCCATGACTTGGTGGTTAAATGCAATCTTATCCTTGATGATTTTCATCCAATTGCCACATTCTTTTATTCATAAGGATTGTATATTTAACCAGTATATCACCTTCTCCAAACCAAACTCTCGGTGTGTGCCTTTGGTGAACTGAACCCTGTTCCAAATATTATGCAATTGCAGGCCAGTGCCTTCCCCACAAGCACATCTGCTTCATGGACCAGAATTTGGCTTTCTTGCTTTTTTGAGTCACCGATGCCAATCTCCGATCAGCTCCGGTCACCATGTTGTCACGTGGTGACTTATAGGAGTAAATGCTTCACCACCTTCCAGTTTAGCTGCTAATTTTGCCCTCCATTTTGGCCCACGTTTTTAAGGTACAATTTCTCAGGCGTCTGCAGCCTCCAGTGGTCTGTTGAAGGGGCCATTCTTGATTGTTCCTCTGGCCAGGCAAGGAGTGTCAAGGTCAGTTGTGGGGGTCCAGCATCTACCCCACTAACTAAACACAACTACAACCTGAATGTAGGACTCATACAATGTATGCTTAGTGCTGCTTTAATGCCTAAGCCATCAGTAAGATTATGATTAGCTGTTTAACTGTTATTGTAGCTGTACAGTGTATGAGTGCCTTAACATTCTGCTGACATAAAGTTAAGATGCTGTGGATTACAATATTCAGTGTTATTCATTCTGGGTGATAAGTGTATCCATTTACTACAGCAGAACTGCAAAGTGCCTTTGCACTCCAGAAATAACTCATTCATCGCTAAAATCATTCCAAGTTCATTAAATTGGCATTTCAAAAAAAAATAATCTGATTGCTTTAAAGTGTGGGTAATTATATAGGCCAGAGGTTGTCAGATCCTGCTATTCTACTTGTATGAAACAGTTTTTCTCCGTAATCGTGAACAGTGAGTAGCAGCTTGCTATTTAATTATTGGGGGAATATAAAAAGAAAAAAAAAGACTTGCATTTCTGTAGCACCTTTTGCGACCCCAGGATGTCCCAAAGCATTTTACAGCTAATGACGTACTTTTAAAGTGTAGTCACTGTAGTAATTTAGGAAACGTGGCAGCCAATTTGCGCACAGCAAGATCCCACAAACAGCAACGTGATCATGACCAGATAATCTGTTTCTGTGATGTTGATTGAGGGATAAATATTGGCCAGGACACTGGGGAGAACTCCCCTGCTCTTCTTTGAAATAGGGTCATGGGATCTTTTACACCCACTGTTCTGGTCCAACGTTCATTTTTCTGTAGGGTGTAATACACAGTGGTCAAGAATAGGGCTTTACTGTGTCCTTCCTCTTCCTGATGCCAGTGATAATTTCTTCATTATTCCCCAATCTGGGACCAGGGATTAAATCTGGTACCTTCCTGTGTTGTGCGGCTCAGTACCGCATCATGTGGCCATCAGGAAAATCATCAGGTTAAAAATTAGAGACAACAGCTATTTGACTTAGTCACATCTTTAGTGCAAGTGTTTGCTGTTCTAAAATTTACTTACTGTCAGACAGAAGGGTTGACTTGGATGAAAGTTTTTGGGTGTTTTTTTGTGCAATAAAGGAGATACTAGTAAGAACAATACTTGCTTTTTGCTATATATATCCCTGCAGTGGGATATCAGGCAGGCAGTTTCGCCTCAAATAGAATATTGGCAAAAGTCCTCTTGTTTTATCTGCACAACGAGCATTTTCAAACAGTCCTTGGATTTGTTCTGAAATCTGGACCTCAGCCAGGGAGAATGCAATCCTATTTTTGGATGAAAATAGCAGAGGTGGAATTATGCCAGGATTTCCTTTTCTTTGCAGCCAGTGTTACTCTTCACTCCAAAAGGCATGTGCCACAGTGAAATAAATATGAAAGGAAAGAGGCAGAGAAAGAAAAGTGAAAAGGACTGAAATGGAAGAGAATAATATTAAAGTTGAGTATATTAATAGGGTGAAAGAAATAATAATATAGGGATCAAAAAACAGGAGTGACACGAGAATATTTAATTTTGAGACAAGAAAGTTAAGAGATGGGAATTGTGTGAATTGGAATAATTTGCGAGATCTCGAGTATTCTGATGTTTAGGTTTGCTTTAGGCACGAGTCAAACTAATTATCCAATCATAGTTTCCCAATGTAATTGAGTCAGAAAAATTACAATTACTCAAAATTGAAAATAAAAATTTAAAAGTTTTGATTACACAGCACAGCAGACAACACCTGAACAGAAAGAGAGGCCAATAGTGTTATATGATTCCTTTAAGAGTGATGGTCTGTTAAGATCTTAGTATGCTAATGAGCCAAGTGCCAGGATGCAGTCATGTGACTCGAGGCCAGAGTCACTCAGCAACTGTAACACCAAGAGGCAGGTTCTATAAAACGTTAGCTCTGTACTGTATATGGTAGCCTAACTGTAAATAAACATGTTTGAGATCTTCAACCAACTGGACTCCATGCATCTCATTTATGTTGCATCAGACAACATAAAAAGAACTCATTACATGGTAGTAGCTCCTCATTACATGGTGACAGCTGTGGTGAGCAAGCAGAATCTAAGATTGAAGACCACAGGTAAATCAGCTTTAAAAACTTCCTTGCTACAGCTAAAAGAGAGAAAGTTAAAAAGAAATACTGGCCCAAACAGTAAAAAAAAAAGAGAACTTACCTCCAAATGTAGAAGACAGAGCTCTGAACAACAGGCTGCAAATCAATCACTGTGATCAGGTGAGTCATTGTGCCATCGATAGAGGAATCCCAGTTTTTAAAAAAAAACAAGCTTGCAAGTGCTGAAGAAAACTGATTTTTTTTTTCAATAAATGCTCTGTGGTTTAAAAAAAAATGAGGAGACCCAATCCCTCCCCAAGGCTGATCGTGGTCGGCACCATTAAAGGAGGCATCTGATAGCAAAAAGTGCAGGAATCTTCCATTCATGCAGCTCACAGCTAAAGCTATACAAAGAAACCCATTAAACCACTCAAGCATGATGAGCTTTCATTTGCTCAACCAACAATTTAAAAAAACCACAAAACCACTCAAGCGTGAAGAATTGCCTATTGAACGGCTGTATAAATAAACTCTAGCAGAGAGAAAAATGCACTTGAAATGCTTATTGCACAGCTGTGTAAGCAGACAAGCAGAGTGCTGGAAGCATGATAAACAGAAGGCATTGTTCAACACTTCTGTCAATTAAAGCAGCCAGTCTAAAGAACAGAGAATTTTTTTTTTAAAGGAAAGACAGTACAGTCATAGAACATATTTTGAAGCAAAAGAACAGCAAGAAGATGGATGCGAATTTCCCAGCATGAGCTAAAAAACCATGGATATCCTATCCGAGTTCCAACTTTTCAAACAAAGAATGTAGTTATGCTTTACAGACCAAGTAATTGTAGAACCAGAGAAATCGGCTGTGAAAATACTGATAGCAGTTGGAAATGAGGATTACACAGAATCAATACCTCAGGCTTACCCTGAAGAGGACTGCAAAGATCTGGAAAGCGCTAGAAGATCAACTCTGTTTAAGAGTAAATTTTAGAATTCACTGCCTGGAATTGATGTCCTACAGGCAACAGCCACAGGAATCAACAGACCAACTCATCAATAGATGCCGTAGTAAGGGCAACTAATGCGATTTTTCAGAAACTGAGCTGTCGCACCAAATAATGGAGCTGGTGATTGTATCCACACCCATTGAAGCATTTTAGAACGACCTCTTGGGGAAAAAGAAAGGTCACAGCATTGATGCACTACTGGAAAATGGCAGGACGTATGAACCCATTGTAGCTGGACAACAGCACATTAGGTGCAGCCAACAGTATTGGAACAACAACCAGGTCAAAAAGAGCAAGCAAGCTGTGTGGTAAGTATGGTTAGTCCCACTCGCCGCCAAGTTGTCCTGCATTTCAAGACCTGTGCAAGGCATGCGGTGAAAAGGACACCGGGCCAGCCAATGCAAGAAATCTGGCTCTGAAGATGCAGCCAGAAGTCACAATAGGGCACAAGCAAACAGAAAACAGGCACAGAAACAGGGCAACAGCAGCAAGGAAAGCTCCAGAGACTAGTGTAAACGCAAGCCAAGATGCAAAGTCCAAAGCAAAACGGGCTTGAGACAAGACTCAGACCGGGGTAATTCTCAGCCAAAAGATGAGAAGGCATTTCACATTGTGAACTGGACACATCGGGCTGAATTTTTACAGCTTGTCGCCGATCTTATACCAGGCATTGGTGAGGCCACACCTGGAGTAGTGTGAGATAAGTTTTGGTCGTCATACAAAGGAAGTGCACGCTTGTCCTAGAGGGAGTGCAACAAAGGTTCACTAAACTGGTTCCTGGAATGAAGGGATTGTCCTATGATGAGAGATTGAGTAGACTAGGTCTATATTCCCTGGAGTTTAGAAGCATGAGAATAGATCTCATTGAAATATAAAATTCTTAAGGAACTTGACAGAGCAGATGCTGCGAAAATGTTTCCCCTGACTGGGGCATCTAGAACACGGGGTCACAGTCTCAGAATAAGGGGTCGGCCATTTAAGATTGAGATGAGGAGAAATTTCTTCACTCAGAGGGTTGTGAATCTTTGGAATTCTCGACCCCAGAGAGCTGTGGATGCTCAGTCATTGAGTATGTTCACGACAGAGGTCCATAGAATTTTGGGTACGAAGGGAATTAAGGGATATGGGGATAGTGCAGGAAGGTGGGGTTGAAAATCAGCCGTGATCTTGTTGAATGGTGGAGCAGGTTCAAAGCGCCAAATGGATGACTCCAGCTCCTGTTTCTTATGTTCTTGTATTCTATGATCCTACACTCCCAGTGAGGTACCAGACTACAGGGTGTGAAGGTGCGAGAATCAGGATTTATCTCTGGTTTATGCTCCCTTTGTGAGCTGCTTCTCAATTTCAGCTCAGGATCATGGAATCACCTAATGTTTCTTTCCTATCTTTCTCAATTCTGACTCTCCCACTGGACATTTACATCATTTCCCATTTAGCCCAATGTACTCACTTCCAATCATTTTCACTGCATGGAAAGAATAATGCAAGCAGACAATGTTTGGGAAATGTTGGACTCCTAATGACAATTCTAATTAAATAAAAGCACAAAAAATTTATATTTAGTAACAGTAACTGGAGTATTTGCCTTACTTGTTATGAATAAAATCGTAGCCTAACAGAGCAAAGATAGAGGGGAACTGAATGTTGGAAATCTAAAATTAAAAAAAGTAACTGCTGAAAGACAGCAAGTTTGTCAGCATTCAAGTAGAGAAAAGACAGACCAGTGTTTCACACTGGCATTTTTACAGAACCAATGAATCGTACAGCACAGAAGGAGGCCATTCAGCCCATCAAGTTTGTGCCAGCTCTTTTGAAGAGCAATTTAGTTAGTCTGACTGCCTGGCTCTCGCCTCATATCCCTGTAGTTTTTTTCTCCTTCAAGAACTTATCCAATTACTTTTTGACGTTTACTATAGAATCAGTATCAGTCACCCTATCAGACAGTGCATTCCAAATCCTCACCACTCGTTCCATAAAATATTTCTCCTCCTGTCGCTTCTGGTTCTTCATTCAAAATTTCTTGATAAGTGGGGGTTGGGCAGTATTTTGGCGGTGAACAAGTGATACCATGCAGGAGAGTGTGTCATTTGTAATAAATTTACCGCTAAAATTATTTAATTGCTGGAAAGAATACTGCACAGCCTACTTTCATCCTCTCTGTCAGGCAGCAATGAGACAGTAGCATGATGAAAATAGCACATGTGCGCTCGAACTGAACGGGAACCTCATTAGCCCATTCATATCAGGACCCTGTGACATCAATAGGACCCCGATCCAATTTTGTGGGGCCAACAGGACCACCACAGGGGAAACAAAGAAAGTGTTTACAAAGGGCTTTAAATTTTTTTGACAGGTCAAGAGGGGCATTAAAGACTCAAAAAAAGACTTGCATTTATGTAGCGCTTTTCATAACCTCAAGATATCATAGCACTTCTTAGTGAACAAAGTATTTTTGTTGTAATGTGGGAGACTCAACAGCTAATTTGTACACAGCAAACATCCACAAACAGCACTATGATAATGACCAGATAACCTCTTTTGATGATGTTGCTTGAGGAATAAATATCGACCAGGATGCCAGGCATAACATCCACACTGTTCTTCAAAATATTGCCATGGGATCTTTTACATCAACATGAGAGGGCAGACGGGGCCTTGGTTTAACGTCTTGTCTGAGAGGCAGCACCTCCGACAATGCAGCACTCCCTCAGTACTGCAGTGGAGTGTCGGCCTTGATTTTTGTGCTCCAGTCCTGGAGTGGGGCTTGAACCCACAACCTTCTGAGCCAGAGTGCTACCAGCTGAGCCATGGCTGGCTATCCACAGAGATTGACCCCCCTTCCCCAATGCTTAATCATCCAAAGCCCTCTCCCAGAATCGCCTGCCCACCCGGCTGAGCTCCATGGTGAAGCCACCAAATTTTCTGCCTCTTTTGATCATCAAAAATAGTCCGGGCCCCTCATCCCTTCCTTTTGAGCAGGCATCAGACTCGCTCCACCAGCCTCCTGTCCAATGGAAGTGGTCGCATGAAAATCAACCCAATAGGTGTAATTGAAAATTATTTTTGGTTTATTAAATGGCTGTTAGTGTAATAGAAATATAATTACACATTGAAGGATAAAGGGAAAGAATAGGAAAATTGAATCAGAAGCAGGTAGCCCAAATGTGGAGCCCGCACAAGCATAGGCCTGATGGACTAATGAGGCTGCTCCTGTGCTGAAACTTCTGTGATTCTGTATTTGGAGCTTCTTATTTTATTTTTTAAAATCCCATACAGTACACTGGGAATTTATTTATTGAATTTTTTTTATGGCTGAGGAAGGTTGATATAACGTGACAGTTCTCAGCAAATGTTTGCTATATCTGCTGAGACTTAATGGGCTGCGTTTTAGCTTTCAGACCCACTCACAGTGGAAGAAACTGGCAGTGTGTCAGGAAGCGGGATGTTTCAGCTGTGCGCTTGTCAACCCAGCCACTGCATTTGCATCTGGCTTCTGGGTTTCCCAACCAATTAGAGTGGGCGGGCATTATGGTGAGCTCTCAGCTCGACTATTGAAAGGGACAATGCGCGGATTGGATTTTGAGGATGGTGGAGGTTTTGTTGACACAACCAAAATATGCACAGCTGGAGGCTCAACCTGGTAAGGCAGCACCATGCTTCAGCGATGTGTCCCTGGAGATGATGCTGTGGGCTGTAAGAGCCTGCAGGGAGATTCTGTACGCTACAAACGGGAGGACAAAAGCAGCTACTGAAAACAAGCAGGCATAGTCGGAAGTGGCAGAGGAGGTCAGCAACAGGAGTATGGGGTCTCGCACCTGCACACAGCGCCGCAAGAAGTTTAATGATCTGGTCAGGGCAGGAAAGGTCAACAGCACGACATATTCAAGTACAAACCCCCTCACTCTGCCTTTCCCAGCCTTCTCCAGCACATCACTCCTCAAACTGACACATCTTGAAGGTGCAGCCATCCCTCTCTGTTGAGACACCTCACATCTCCATCTGACTGTCCACCACCGACATTCACCCTCATCTTATTGCACTGTCGCATCCGTCACTCACAGAGACTCTCCACAAATGTTGTCCTTCCATCCTCTCAAGAAATTCCCCCGCTCAGTCATCGGTTTCCCTCCTTGCAGCAAAGAGCACAGCACATGAGGGAGAGGCAGAGGACAGAGGTGGCCCTTCAGTCAGCTCCACCTTGACATCTGCAGAGGAAGAGGCACCGGAGATGAACTCGGTCTTGGCAAGCATCTTCAGGCATACGTTCAGATCGCACTTCTTGTCTTGCACTGGGCAGTGACTTTCCAGTGACTTTCCAGTGATTTCCCCAATTCTATGGTCCATCATGAAAAATCCACTCCCTGTCAAAGCTGTATTGATTGTAACTGGACAGAGAATCTTGTCCAACACTGTACAATTTTTAAACTGGTGGCAGATGCTATAGTGCTGTGGTTCAGAGATAGAAAAATCTTGATACATGTTTTAATAACTAAGTGCAGCCTCAAAGTGGTGGGTGTATATGAGATTGGTGTAACTGTCAAATTCGTTCCTTGTGCTAATACTGGAATTCACATCCTGGCCTTGCCTCTAAACTTCACACTGGCAAAATGCTTACTTGTCTTTCAGTTGGTTCAGTCTAGGCTTTGATCAGACAAGTGTATAACTCTGTTCCTCAACTGATTAACATATGTAAAGATTTTATCACATTTCCTACAAATTTATGGTCACATTAGTCAAGTAAATTATACTGGAACATTGGAGGTAGTTTTCCACATTGGGTGTAATTTTCCAAGTATGTTTTGGCAGCTGGGCACCTTTCCCATTGCCAGCACATATTGGATGATTTTGTGTGTGCAACATGGGGTTTAATTGATGGAAAATTTTTGGGCATTGCTATTTTTTGATAGGTGCTGGCAGCAGGCAAGATAACTCTATTGAAGTATATGCTCAGAAAATACCCCATCATTTCCGTGTCAGGCAGTGGTGGGTGATGCTCCATAAAAGGCTTTCAAGTTGTCTGTTGTTTCCCACTGCTACATAGAATTCTGTTACCTAGACGATCTAAGCCAACATCAGGTGTCACAAATAATATAAGGTAAATTCAGCGTTCCTGCACTCCGAGTGGCCCTGACTCTGGCCTCCCCTACTTTCGTCGTATCTTTGGCAGTCATGCCTTCAGCTGCCTCGGCCCCAAACTCTGGAATTCCCTACCTAAACCTCTCCACCTCCCTCTCTGCCTTTAATACCCTCCTTAATATCCGCCGCTTCCACCAAGCTTTTGTTCACCCCTCCGAGTATCTACGTCGCAAGTCGATGGAAATGAAAATTGGGTGAGATGCATAACTGGCAGCTATATTGATATCCGTCATTTTAAGCCCTCATCCAAAGTCAGAATTATCCCAATGAGTCTAATAAAATGCAATGGGGGTGAAATTGGTTTACGGCAGCAGGACAAAATGGGTTCATAGTGAATCAGCAGTGTACTTTTTCACTGCCTCAGAAAAAATTGCCAAAATGTTCATTTCAAACTAAGTAAAAGTGACAATGAGGCTAGGAAATAAACCTCAAAAAAGAATTTGAACTATCGTCCTATGAACGTCAGTGGGAAGAAGATCTGGAGCAGGGATTCACCATGTTTCGTCCTGCTGGTGGTAGACGGGTTTCACCCTGAGTGAGCCTTCAATAAGGGGCATGTATTTTATTGACCAAACCTGCTTATTAGCCAAAAACAAAAGTGTATACAGCCTTTCAATCTGTCTCACTAAAATCGCCTCATCCTTCCAAAGTATAACAGTTGTCAGATCCATCTACATAACTGTGTGTTGTCCCAGTCACCTAATTACTGAAAGGATATTACTCCCTTTGATAGGGTACATAGAAATGTAACTAAAATTATTCTTTTACTGGGAGACGAGTATCCGTGAGCATTTACCCTAACAGAACCATTATTCTGCTGCAGGAAAGGAGCTGGGTTTAGTAGGACAAACGCAAGGACCAACTCCTGGATACTAGTCTCCCAAGAATGACCAAAAGGAGTGCTAGGATAAAAGGGGGAGGCAGTAGCATAGTGGTAATGTCACTAGACTTGTAATCCAGAGCCCAGGCTAATGCTCTAGGGACATGGGTTCAAATCCCACCACTGCAGGTGAAATTTGAATTCAATTGATAAATTTGGAATTAAAACTCATTTAACGGTGACCATTCTTGTAAAAACCCATCTGGTTCACTAATGTCCTTTAGGGAAGGAAATCTGCTGTCCTTACCTGGTCTGGCCTACATGTGACTCCAGACCTACAGCAATGTGGTTGACTCTTAAATGTCCTCTGAAGTGGCCTAGTAAACTATTCAGTTCAAGGGCAATTAGGGATGGGCAATAAATGTTGTCCAGCAAAACTCACATCTCACATTAAAAACAAATTCTAAAAGATGACTATAATTATCAGAAATTGAAGTGTTGAGGGAAGGTTAAAAAGATTGGTTTATGTTCTTTGGGGACGAGGATTTTGAGGCAACCGAATTTCGGGGCTACAAAAGGAATTGTATAACCGGTTCCAGGCAAAATGTGTGCGATTTTAATACCAGATTAGACAGGTAACATTTCGTATTATTTTCTGGTGAAATGCAGGGGAGCCAAATTGAACCTTTGCACTGGGCCCCATAGGGAAAATACCGCAGCTGCCTGATGGTGGCACAGAATTGCCGAATGTAACCTAACCTAAAAGCTATTGCTTCAAGGAAACCTAGCTATGAGAATGATGTTCTATACAGAGGAGGCAGCTGAACTGAAATGTTTAGAAAATCACTGTCAATATTTCAAATTAATATGCCATTTTCTTTATTCTTGTGAAACTATTTTTTTGTGCTGATAAAATGTTTCTCCTCTCTACAGGGATTTCCAGGAAATTTTGGGGAGAGGGGATCACCAGGCTTGGACGGAAGCCCAGTAAGTTGGCATGTGTGTCTTAACATGTTGGTAGAACATTTTGCTTTCTTCTTCTCCAATTATTCCTCTTCATTACCTGCCAAGAATTGTCTTTTTTAGGATTTTTAGGACTGAGATGAGGAGAAATTTCTTCACTCAAAGGGTTGTGAATCTTTGAATTCTCTACCCCAGAGAGCTGTAGATGCTCAGTGGTACAGTATTCAAGGCAGAGCTCATTAAATGTTTGGGCACTGGGGGAATTAAGGGATATGTGGATTGTGCGGGAAGTTGGATTGAGGTAGAAGATCAGCCATGATCTTGTTGAATGGCAGAACAGGCTCGAAGGGCCGAATGGCTGACTCCAACTCCTATTTCTTATGTTATGTTTTCCACCATGCAGCCTCTTCATGTAAGAGGCTACATAGTTTGAGCCATCTCTTTGCTTCATATGTAATCATCAGAGATATGACTATTTGTTCCATCCTTCAAGATGGACAATAGCGTTGGTCTGCTTACACCATGTTTTATTTTACGTGAATAGTTTCTGGTAGCCAAAGTGACCTGATGTAAACATCCAGCTTGAAAAAATACAATTGTAGAGAGTCACTCTACATTTTGAGTTGCACACGTACTTGATGGTGCTTCCTTGAAGTGGAAAATGCGAATAGGACACTGTAAATTACTGAGAGTAGCCCAAATTGTTTCAGCCTGTTGCAGACTTTAGTTACCACACCAAATGATTTAACAGAATGACAGTGAGTTATTTAGACTTGTTTATGTTCTCTTATTAGAATATAATATCAGAATCACTCCCAACACAGGCTAAGAATTAACTTTACACATGTAAACGTTCTGCTTCAGATCTGGTTAAAATAATAAAGCTTTTTGACTGTTTTGTAAGGGTAGCAATGGGCTCCTTCCATTTGAATAGTGCTGGGTCAAATGCATTCTTAAATGTAACTTTGTATGTTTGTCAATCAAATATTTGGTTTAATATTTTTGGATTCTTTCCTACATGCTTATGATATGAGGGTACTGCGATACCCCAGGCAACGCTGGGCAGCTAGTGTAGCTATTGTGAACAAAGGAGAAGATGAATGGATCAACCTGCAGTGTGCTGGAACCTCCAGTTATTTCCCCCCAAAAAAGGTTACCTGTCCTGCAAGACCATTCACAAATAACACCCAATGATCCTGCTGTAAAATTGTAATTTTAAAGCGATGTCTATAGATGTGTCGCCCTTTTTTTGGACTGGAGAAGCGAGAAATCTATGTAAAGTTACATTCGCAATAGGGATATGTGAAACACCCTGGCTCTTGTAGTGTTGTGAATATCTGTATATAAATACAAGAATTCACCACACATGAAAATTGAATGAAATATAATATCCCTCATTGGCAATGTCCAGCCGCCAACAGAGTCTAATTTATTTCATTGAGATCTTTTGAATGCTAAAATACAGTTCCTTCAATATTATTGGCAGTGACCCATAATTTTCCATTTGATATTTTTGTGCTGTTAGTAAGAAGTGTTCTGACCATCCTTTACTCCAAACGTGACTTTATTAACATTGCCAACAAGTCTGATTTTTTTTTTTTACTTGTTAAAGTCTTGCTAATGTCATTTTGCTCCATATTATATATGGGTTAGTTCAGCTGGATGAATTAAGTATCACCAGGGACCTGGAGGGAGAATAAACCATCAGAAAGTCACTACTCTCCTCAACCTTAATGGCACAGCACCTTCCAGACATGCATCACGTGACATAGCATGAGTCAGTTATATTGCCACTTGGAAACAAAGCCTTTATTTTCTGTACAGTTGAAGGATCATAGACAACAACATAGTGAAAATGATGCATTTGCATCACAAATCTTTCCATGCTGGTTGCACCCTACTGAGCGGTTCCCTAGTTGAAGAGTGAAATAGTGGATGAATGCATGTCAATAGGGACAAACTCCATTGGCCTTATAGCCGCCTCCTGCTCCTATTTTGTATGTACATAGCCGTAGATTTTCATTTAGCTGATCATCTGGGAGTGGGGCAGCTGGGTGTCAGTAAGGTTCGGGCAACCTGGCAGTTGGGATTCCCCCACACGCTATGGAGTTTTAATTCGACAATGGGCTGGATTTTACCTTAGGTGGATGGGAATTCCCCACCGACGTAGAAATCGGTGGCGAACCCTCTTCTGCCTCGCCCGGGGATCTGTTCCACATTTGACGGGTCCCCAGGCTTTAATTGTCCAGAGGCGGGACTTCCACCTGCTTGAGGGAGGAGGTCCCACCTCGTTGAGCTGCCGGCCAATCAGCAGGCTGGCAGCTCTTAGTCCCAGCAGTGCCACCGGAAGCATTGGCCACTGCTGGGACTGCAGCCCAGCTGACCAGATGGAACCAGGAGATGAGGTAAGTTGGGCATGCCTGACCAGGGACATCGGTCCTTCTCTGGTGAGGCTGGAGTGGTTGTTTGGGGATAGAGGGCATCTTGGGTCCCGGGGTGGGTCGGGAGGTGGGGGCGGCCCACTGTGCCCGACTGCCATGCCCCCCCCCGACTCCCCCCAGTGCACAGAAAGGCCAGCGGCTATCACTAGGCAGCCTTTCACGTTCCCAGCATGCCTGCTTGCCATGGGTAAAATATCCATGGAGGTGTGCAAGGGCCCTTAAGTGGCATTCACTCCCTCCACCACCAACGCACAGCGGCAGCAGTGTATACCATCTACAGGAAGCACTGCATTAACTCACCAAGGTTACTTCGACAGCGCCTTCCAAACCCGTGACCTCCAGCAGCTAGAAGGACAAGGGCAGCAGATGCGTGGGAACACCACCACCTGCAAGTTCCCCTCCAAGTCATACACCATCTTGACTTGGAAATATATTGCCGTTCCTTCACTGTCGCTGGGTCAAAATCCTGGCATTCCTTCCCTTACCTAGTTGTACCTAGGCCACATGGACTGCAGCAGTTCAAGAAGGCAGCTCATCATCACCTTCTCAAGGACAATTAGGGATGAGCAACAAATGCATCTCTTGCCAGCACTGCTCACATCCCAAGAACAAGTAATAAAAAACATTAAAGTGCCAATCCGCCTCTTTGGAATGGGTTGGTCACCCATCCACCTTCCCACCTCAGTTAAATCTGGAAGTGGGAAGGTTGGAGACAGGTTTGGGTGGAAATTCTGATTTTCAAGGCTTTAACCCCCTTACCCAACCCAAACGCACCTGTTTAATGTGGTTAAAATTCCTCCCATAGTGTCTGTGTCTATGCTGGAACATACTTCAATTGGGTCAATGACGGCTGATGCTATAGTGTATAATGCTTTTCAGCTTTAGTTGGAGAATGGTCGGTTCCATTCACTTTCCTCTTTGGAGAGAGTATGGTGTATTGTCTTATAAAACAAACAAACAAACAAAGAACAGTACAGCACAGGAACAGGCCATTTGGCCCTCCAAGCCTGCACCAATCTTGATGCCTGCCTAAACTAAAACCTTCTGCACTTCCGGGGCCCATATCCCTCTATTCCCATCCTATTCATGTATTTGTCAAGATGCCTCTTAAACGTCGCTATCGTATCTGCTTCCACCACCTCCCCCAGCAGCAAGTTCCAGGCACTCGCCACCCTCTGTGTAAAGAACTTGCCTCGCACATCCCCTCTAAACTTTGCCCCTCTCACCTTAAACCTATGTCCCCTAGTAACTGACTCTTCCACCCTGGGAAAAAGCTTCTAACTATCCACTCTGTCCATGTCGCTCATAACTTTGTAAACCTCTATCATGTCGCCTCTCCACCTCTGTCGTTCCAGTGAAAACAATCCGAGTTTATCCAACCTCTCCTCATAACTAATGCCCTCCAGACCAGGCATCATCCTGGTAAACCACTTCTGTACCCTCTCCAAAGCCTCCACGTCCTTCTGGTAGTGTGGCGACCAGAATTGCACGCAATATTCTAAGTGTGGCCTAACTAAAGTGTGTGTGTGGAAAATCTTGAATGTACCATGTGTCTGTAGGGCGTTACAGTGCAAAAGCGGTCGCATTTTAGGTGAAATTGGATAAAATATCCCGTTAACATTAAGCATTCTAATGTACTAACCAATCACCACTTGGCATTTACGAAACAGCCAGGAGACAGCTGTGAATTACCAAGCAACAAGCATTAGAATCGCAGCCAAAATTATTGCTCAAAGGACTTTTTCTTAAGTAGTTTGAGTTACTGTTTGGATTTTAAAGCCTAATTTATACAAATGCAATAAGCAACAAAAACAAAGTTTGCAACCACAGCAAATAAACTCACACACACTGTTGTCTCTGAGAGTTGCCAATGTCTGCAATAAAACTTTCTTCTCGAGGCCTATTCCTGGGCCTTGAGTTTTAGAATTTCCCTTCCATTTAATTACTTAGCTGGTAATTGTGTGCAAAGCCTGGCTCGGGTATAAAATTAAAACCCGACCCGAGCCTGAGTCCTTAAATTTTTTTTTGCGCCCATCCCGACCTGACCCGTCACGAATATCCTTCATCCGTTCCGGCAGCAGGCTATTCCTGCAGATGGAGTTGTGGGGAATCAGGGGGTAAGCCTGATCCCGTGACTTCCCGGAAGCCGCACCGTCCAGCCCGACCCAACCTGAGCCTGAATGCTGGACTCGGAATATAGACCCAACCTGAACCCGACACGTGTAGTTGGGTCTCGGGTTCAGGTTGGGTAGCTAGGCTGTGTGTGTGTTTGGAGGTTTCTTTTATTCTAACAAACAATTTGTACTTATTTTGTGCATCAGATGGCCTATGATTCAATGGTTGTAGGGGTAACATATTAGCATGAATAAAGGACTGGTTAGCTAATAGGAAGCAGAGAGTAGTGATAAATGGATCTTTTTCAGGTTGGCAAGCTGTAACTAGTGGAGTGCCACAGGGATCAGTGCTGGAGCCTCAACTATTTACAATCTACATCAATCTCTTGGATGAAGGGGCCAAGTGTTTGGTTGTTAAATTTGTCAATGACACCAAGATAGAAAAGTAATTGTCAAGAGGAAGTAGAGTCTACAAAGGGACATAGATAGATTAAGCGAGTGGACAAAAATTTGGCAGATGGAGTATAAGATGGAAAAATGTGAACTTGTCCACTTTGGCAGGAAGAATAGAAAAGCTGTATATTATTTAAATGGAGAGAGATTGCAGAATTTGGTGGCACAGAGGGATCTGAGTGTCCTGTCACATGAATATCAAAATGTTAGTATGCAGGTACAGCAAGTGATTAGGAATGCAAATGGAATGTTGTCGTTTATTGCGAGGGGAACCGAGTGTAAAAGTAGGGAAGTTTTACTGCAACTGTACAGGACTTTGGTGAGACCACGGGCCAGATTCTAAAGCCCCCTCCCGCCGTCGGGGAATTGTGGCAGGGTGGCAATGAAGATCGGTATGGCAGAGGCCTGCCACTGACCCTGACGGCGGCAGACCCCGTACCGACCTCGGCAGCGGCAAGGCCTCGTGGCCCCGCCACTCAGCAGCAGGACCACGATTTACATATGGAAATGAATTTACATACCTGATTTAATGAAGGTCCCGTCACCTCCTTAATTGCTGCACCAATCTTCATTCGGGCGGCAGACAATGCTGCACCTTCGAATCCCCGTTCGGGGAAATGAGGCGCGACATCTGTGGGGAGGAGGTTTTTTCTCTGTGCTGGAGGTGGGGAGCGGGGTTACAACGATGCCGGTTGGTCGGGGGATGTGATGGGAAGGGGTAAAGGGCAAAGGTAATGAACTTTGGTGGGGGGGTGGGGGAATGATCAAATTTGCAATATTCCAGGGGGGAAAAGGGCAGGAATATGCCATTGGAGGGGGAGGCAGTGGGACGGTGCATGGTTATTGTATTTACTTATATGAAACTTTAATTTACCTGGCCATTTAAATTTTGAATGTGCACTGAGGGCCGTAAGCTCTTTAAAAATGGTGCCAGTGCTTGTGCGTTAGCGCCGAACGCCTTTGCCAGCGATGGCTCACCCGTTCCCTTCATGTCATTGCGGGGGTGGGCATTGAGGCCATGCAAATGAGCCACTGCGTTTGAAATCGCGGTGGCTCCATGGCGTGGTGCCATGTGCGCGGGCTGTGTTTTATTACGCCCGCCGCCTACTTCGGCGGTGGGGTCTTAAAATGCAGCCCCACATCTGGAGTATTGTGTACAGTTTTGGTCTAGAGGCAGTTCAGAGAAGGTTCACTCGACCCGTTCCTGGGATGCAGAACGTATGAAGAAAGGGTGAACAGGTTGGTCCGTTACCCACTGGAGTTTAGAAGAATGAGTGGTGATCTTATTGAAACATATAAGATCCTGTGGGGATTTGATAGGGTGGATACTGGGAAGTGGGGGATACTAGAACTAGGGGACACAGTTTAAAAATAAGGAGTCTCCATTTTAAGATGGAGATGAGAATTTCTTTCTCTGAGGGTTGTTAGTCTGTGGAATTCTCTTCCCCAGAAAGCGGTGGAGGCTGAGTCACTGAATTTATTCAAGGCTGTGTTAGAGAGATTTTTGATTGACAAGGGAGTCAAGGGTTATGGGGGGGGCAGACAGGAAAGTGGAGTTAAGACCGCAATCAGATCATCCATGATCTTATCGAATGGCGGAGCAGGCTCGAGGGGCTGAATGGCCTACTCCTGCTCCTTTGTTCCTGTGTTTGGTTACCCCTCATGCATACACATTTACACAAAGTTCAAACAAAAAGTGCTCTTTACCGTATGTTTTTGGCCATATTGTATTATTTTGAGCATGTTAAGTTTTGGATTTCACATTTATAGTTAGCTGTTCTTGCATTGGAAAATTTTTATTTTACATAACGTTTCAACATAGTTGACGGGCTGTCTTCCAAATTAGTTGGGTTTTACATTTTGGTTAGGAGTGAAGGGTGGAATCTTATGAGACCCACAGAGGGGGGACCAGGAGGGAAATCGGAAAGGGTAGCCAATAAATTACCATGAAGGGCCTTTTGAGGGGAAGAGGGAGGATTCTGCTAGGATCTTCCCAGCATTGGAGATGCCTCTCGCTGAGTGCTGAGGCTGGCAGTTCAGTGAAGGCAGCCTCCCGTGGCAGGCTGGGGGAGTCATCGGAGCTGGAGGCTGATATTCCCCCCCCCAACCCCCACAGTGATGAGGCCATGGCAGGAAAGGCCGCACCAACAACCCAAACTGTTCATCCAGAGGGGTTTTCCCTCCACTCCGAGGGGCCTACTGGCTTCGGCCCTCTTTATTTTTGAAAGGTTAAGCACGCTTCCGAGGTCCCCTCCATGTTGAGGCGCCCTGGCGCGCTCCTTTCTGCCTGAGCAACGCCCACCTCCCCCAGTGAGGCTACCAGCCTTCCAAAGATTCAGGCCCTCTGATTGGGCCTGTGGGCACAGAAACCTGCCCGCTGTCTTTAATTGGATGGACTCCTGGAGGCAGCCTCAGGAAGATCTCGCAGGTGAACAAGACTCACCGACCATCGGGATGGAACCTGCATTTGTCCTCGCTGGAATAATATTTTTCAAAGGCAGCAAGATTCTACCCAACATTTCTGTGGGCAATAAAGGTATGTATACATTTCATCATGTGATTCCTAATATTAGTTAGATTACTTTATTATATCAACAAAGCCTACTAGGTGGCTGCTAGGAATCTTTGCTTATTGTTAACAGTTAAGATTGTGGAAGTAGTAAATGTTTATAGGTATCGTTGAATGTTTTGAGCTTAAAGTGATTTGGATGATTTTCAGAATGGATGTTCAGAAAATTGCTCAAGACATTCTGATAACTTACTTTATATATTCCATAGTGTAACATCCCTGCCATTATAAAACAGCATAGCCTCTGGTTATATTAAACACCACCATTAAAGATGCACTCGTGAATAATTGAGCATAGTTAACAATTTGGGCTTTTCACTGTTGCTACATGTGAATCCCAACATACATGGGGTTATACTCTTGAGCACAATCTGTGTTTGTGTAAAGCTGATGTCATACAGTGTACATATAGTTGAATATTTGAATGATGTTGTTTACACCACAGGTTTTGCACTTACACCCAGTCTACACAGACCCACACCTTCTCAATATTTCCTCCCAAATTGACCTCCGATATCCTGCTCATTTTTATTTCATGGCATGGGGGTCACCACCTGTTTCTTCGCTTCAACCTTTGATCTGACGCAGGTTTAGCCTTTGACCGTAAGTGGTCGAGTTTGAGATGATTCTCTGGCCCACGGAACTCTGTTCATGCACTATGTTCTCATACCCACCTGAGTATTTGTAGTGTAACTTGCTTAACCCTACACCTTTCACTTCTATAACCTTGCAGATGTTACTTTGTCAGTATATCTTCAACAACTATTTTTCTTCATGTCCATATATGTTCAAATTGAATTACAAATGATTACATAGAATGACATAGAAGATACAATGCAGAAACATGCCATTCAGCTCAGCTGGTCTGTGCCAGTGTTTATGCTCCATAGGACCCTCCTCCTACCCTAATTCACCTCACCTATCAACATTTCTTTTATTGCTTTCCCTGAAATGGATCTATGCTATTCACCTCAACTACTACTTGTCGTGAGTTCCACATTCTAATTACTCTGGATAAAGAAGTTTCTCCTGAATTCCTTACTGGATTTACTAATGATTATCTTATAATTATGGCCCCTAGTTCTGATCTCCCCCAGTGCAGGGGTATGGGGAAAGGGGTGGGGGGGGGAGCGGGAATGGGTGGGCGGCGGAGTGTGGTGTGCGGGTGGTACTAATTAGATAATTACCTGAAGAGAAACATTTGCAGGGCTCCGGGGAAAAGGCAGGGGAGTGGAAGGAGGTAAGTTGCTCTTGCAGAGAGCCGGCACAGTCACGACGGGCCAAATGGCCTCCTTCTGTGCTGTACTATTCCCTGATTCTATCTGGTTGGTGTTATCATGGTGAGCTTCCTTCTGGAGGCAGCCCGTGTTGCCCTTCCCCACCAACCATCTGCCGCTTGCCACTTCAAACGATCAAGCAGCTGACCAACAGGATCAGTGGAAATCTGCTGGGCCTTAGACTGACTGACATTCCCTGTGGGATTTTCATCTGCTCCCTATCCGCTTCTGAAGAGTCAGTGAAGAAAGATAGAGGGCTGCAAAGATATCTAGGTAAAGTTTTTAACAGGCATAAGGCGAGAAAGAAAACGTCAGAGTGAAAGAGAGGTAAAGAGGGATCCAGAAAATATTCGATTGTGTGAGACGAGAGAGAAATATAAGAAACTGGAGACCCAATTTGTTTTTAAATCTTTGTCCATATGAGAATGGATATATGTGCTCTTGCATATAATGTGTTGAATAATGTCACGATCAATATAAAAGCATACCCTCTAATTCAACATGAACAATTCCTAATAAGATATGTTGGGAGGTGATCAAAGCACTGGGGGTACGCTTTCCAAGAATTTGATTGATTGGTTTTGGGTTCAGTGCTGGTTCCTGTTACTTGTTCATTAGCATCTTTCCTGTCTGTGAATTGAGTTTAGTTATATTTGAGGCAATCGGCATTGTTCCATTAACAGTGATCGTGATTTTGTTTTTTATTGAATATGAACCAATCTAGATTTCAAGTGGGAATCTTTTATAAGTGCGGCAACTTGAAGTACAACGGACACTTTCTCACACTTTATGAGCACAGGCAAAACAGTTTAATATATATAGCTAGCTAGATAAATAAATAGGTACACTGACCAATTGGAAAATAACTCTTTCTGGTTCTGCTCCCTGGACCCCCATTTTTTTTTTCTTCTTTTCTTTATATTTTTCATGACGAGGGGGCCTTTATTCCTCAGGACCCCTTTATAAACATACTTATATTTTTAAAATAACTTTATTAAAACCAGAAATAAACGTAAAACTCAAATTAAAATGCCATTCTCGGCGTTGACAATGCACTCCAGTCCCTGCGGTGCCTGGACCCCCATTGTGTTCTGCTCTGTGCCTTCCCATCTGTGCTCCATTCCCCAGCTCCCCACTGCACTCTGCTCCCTAGCTTCATTGTTCTGCACAAGCTGGCCTTATTGTGCTCTGTTCCCCAGCTCCATCTGTGTCTTATTGCTTGGACCTGATGAGCTGAGCCCTGACTTGGAATGGGACCATGGTTTTGCATTCTAATGAATGTGTGATATTTGTGCCAATCAGGATTATAAATCCGGCGCTTTGGAATGTGAAGGGCCCTTTTCCACCCAATATGCGCCTCATACCTACTTCAGACCCCAGAATATCAAGATATTAATCAGTTTTTTGTTCACTTAATGATATTGAAGATCTACTCATTCAAATTCTGCAACGAATGCTCAATATGGCAATGATCTTGAATCTGCACCAGCTGCTCAAAGTAGTTTGGGATTTTGCACATGCATTAATCTATATGGTAATGGCCATTTGTTTTTTCTTTAAACAAATCTGCCTAACCACAAATATTGTTGCTTGGGTTCCAACAGTAATGAAGCCTTTGGTAGATTTTAGTTTGTTTGTCTAAGAAAGTGTGAATAAAGATCGAATGAAAATACCAAGAAGCTGTATGTTAACTGGAAGACTGGTGCTCTGTGGCCTCAAAGCAATGTTTTTCAGAAGAACACTTCATTAGTAGTCTAGCTTCAATATCCCAATACTTTATTTCCAGTTAATTATTGTGTAGCTAATTTTATGCTTTGGATCCCTGTCTATTAAAAGGACATAAAATCCGAATCCATTTAAATTTAGTTTAGTTTAGTTTAGAGATACAGCACTGAAACAGGCCCTTCGGCCCACCGAGTCTGTGCCGACCATCAACCACCCATTTATACTAATCCTACACTAATTCCATATTCCTTCCACATCCCCACCTATCCCTATATTTTCCCTACCACCTACCTATACTAGGGGCAATTGCTAATGGCCAATTTACCTATCAACCTGCAAGTCTTTGGCTTGTGGGAGGAAACCGGAGCCCCCGGAGGAAACCCACGCAGACACAGGGAGAACTTGCAAACTCCGCGCAGGCAGCGCCCGGAATCGAACCCGGGTCCCTGGAGCTGTGAGGCTGCGGTGCTAACCACTGCGCCACTTAATGCTCTTAATGTTGCATTGTTGCCATATCTGGAAAGGAATGAAGATTTATTGTGTAGAAATTACTTTTGATTACTAGTGAAAGAACATTTGGTTTGTTGCTTGACGTTCCTTTGTTTGCAATTTTGACATAAACATTAACCCACTTGAAAAGAAGCAGATTGATGTCTGTGTTGAAGTGGTCACAGGACTGTCATAGAAATACATTAGGTCTTTGTTGGGTAATATTACCAACAGCAGTTTCTAAGTTTATATCTTTGCAATTATATCAGAAATGATTTTTTTTTAATGTATTAGTGTTTGTGTGGCATGATGGAGTTCTGTGAAGCATTATTACATCATATGCTGGTAACCACCATTTGAAGCCATTATGTTTCCAGTGGCGCAGATCATAAGATCATTAGAACTAGGAGCAGGAGTAGGCCGTCCGGCCCCTCGAGCCTGCTCCGCCATTCAATAAGATCATGGCTGATCTTTTCGTGGACTCAGATCCACTTACCCGCGCTCCCACCGTATCCCTTAATTCCTTTATTGTTCAAAAAGATATCTACCTTAGCTTTAAAGACGTTTACTGAAGAAGCGTCAACTACTTCACTGGGCAAGGAATTCCATAGATTAACAACCCTCTGGGTGAAGAAGTTCCTTCTTAATTCAGTCCTAAATCTGCTCCCTCTAATCTTGAGGCTATGCCCTCTTGTTCTAGCTTCACCTGCCAGTGGAAACATCCTCTCTACTTGTATCTTATCTATTCCCTTCATGATTTTATATGTTTCTATGATCCCCCCTCATTCTTCTGAATTCCAATGAATATAATCCCAATCTACTCAGTCTCTCCTCATAAGCCAACCCCCTCAACTCCGGAATCAACCTAGTGAACCTCCTCTGCACCCTCTCCAGTGCCAGTATATCCTTTCTCAAGTAAGGAGACCAAAACTGCACACAGTACTCCAGGTGCGGCCTCACCAGTACCTTATACAGCTGCAACATGACCTCTCTGCTTTTAAACTCAATCCCTTTAGCAATGAAGGACAAAATTCCATTTGCCTTCCTAATTACTTGCTGTACCTGCAGACCAACCTTCTGCGATTCATGCACAAGGACACCTAGGTCCCTCTGCATTGCAGCATGCTGCAACTTTTTACCATTCAAGTAATAATCCTTTTTCCTGTTACTCCTACTGAAATGAATGACTTCACATTTATTAACATTGTATTCCATCTGCCAGACCTTTGCCCACTCACTCAATGTTTCTATGTTCCTCTGCAAAGTTTCACAGTCATCTGCACACTTTGCTCTGCCACTCATCTTAGTGTCATCTGCAAACTTTGACACCCTACACGTGGTCCCCAACTCCAAATCATCTATATAAATTGTAAATAATTGCGGTCCCAACACCGATCCCTGAGGCACACCACTAGTGACTGATTGCCACCCAGAATAGCACTCATTTATCCCCACTCTCTGCTTCCTGTTAGTCAACCAATCCTCTATCCATGCTAATACTTTACCCCTGACGCCATGCATCCTTATCTTATGCAGCAGCCTCTTGTGCGGCACCTTGTCGAAGGCCTTTTGGAAATCTAGGTACACCACATCCACTGGGTCCCCATTGTCCACCTTGCTCGTAATGTCATCATAGAATTCCAAAAGATTTGTCAAGCATGACCTGCCCTTCATGAACCCATGCTGTGTCTGCCCAATGGGACAATTTCTATCGAGATGCCCTGCTATTTCTTCCTTGATAATAGACTCAAGCATCTTCCCCACTACAGAGGTTAAGCTAACCGGTCTATAATTCCCCATCTTTTGTCTTCCTCCCTTTTTAAACAGTGGCGTCACATCTGCTGTTTTCCAATCAACTGGGACTACCCCAGAGTCCAGCGAATTTTGGAAAATTACCGTCAGTGCACCTGCTATTTCTCCCGCCATTTCTTTTAGTACCTTGGGATGCATTCCATCAGGGCCAGGAGACTTATCAATCCTTAGCTCCATTAGCTTGCCCAACACTACCTCTTCCATAATAATGATTGTTCCCAGGTCCTCACCTACGTTCGTCTTTTTGTCAATTACTGGCATGTTATTAATGTCCTCCACTGAGAAGACCGATACAAAATACCTGTTCAATGCCTCGGCCATTTCATCATATCCCATAACTAAATTCCCCATCTCATCCTCTAAAGGACCAACGTTTACTTTAGCCACTCTTTTTCGTTTTATATATTTATAGAAACTTTTGCTATCTGTCTTTATATTCTGTGCTAGTTTTTTCTCATGTTCCATCTTACTTTTCTTTGTAGCTCTTTTTGTAGCTTTCTGTTGACCTTTAAAGTTTTCCCAATCTTCTAGTTTCATGCTGTTTTTGGCCACTTTGTATGCCTTCTTTTTCAAATTGATAGCCTCCCTTATTTCCTTAGACACCCATGGCAGATTACCCCTTTTCTTCCAGTCCTTCCTTTTCACTGGAATATACTTTTGCTGAGCACTTTGAAAAATTGCTTTGAAAGTCCTCCACTGCTCGTCAACTGTCCCACTGTAAAATCTTTGTTTCCAGTCCACTTTAGCCAAGTCCTCCCTCATTCTATTGTAGGCCCCCTTGTTCAAGCACAGGACCCTGGCATTGGATTTTATCTTCACACTCTCCATCTGTATTCTAAATTCAACCATACTGTGATCACTCCTTCCAAGAGGATCCCTAACCATGAGGTCATTAATTATTCCTGTCTCATTACACAGGACTAGATCTAGGATAGCTTGCTCCCTCGTCGGTTCCATTACATACTGTTCAAGAAAACTATCACGGATACACTCAACAAATTCCTCCTCAAGGCTACCCTGACTGAGCTGGTTCGACCAATCTACATGTAGATTAAAATCCCCCATGATAATTGCCGTACCATTTTTACAGGCATTAGTTATTTCTTTGTTTATTGCCCGCCCCAATGTGATGTTATTATTTGGTGGCCTATAGACTACGCCTATCAATGACTTTTTCTTCTTAGAGTTTATAATTTCCACCCAAATGGATTCAACCTCATTCTCCATAGAACCTATATCATCTCTCAGCACCACCCTGATGTCGTCCTTGAGTATCAGAGCTACACCACCTCCCTTACCTTCCTGTCTGTCCTTCCGAATAGTCTGGTACCCCTGGATATTTAACTCCCAGTCGTGACCAACCTGCAACCATGTCTCTGTAATGGCTACCAAATCATATATATTCGCGATGATTTGTGCCGTTAACTCATCAACCTTGTTATGAATGCTACGAGCATTCAGGTAAAGTGCCTTTATGCTAGCTTTCTTACCCTCATGATTCCCAACATCTCTAATAATAACTCTTGAGTTATCCTTCCTTTCTGCTTCTTTCATCGTTTGCCTTGAACTTAAACCCTCCTGCACACATGTTAGCCTGCTGCTTACCTTTTTATTTATCATACTCCCTGTCATTTTCCCTTTTCCTTCCCCCCGAGTCACTAGTTTAAAGTCCGAGAGACCACCCTATTTATCCGTTTCGCTAGAACACTGGTTCCAGATCGGTTCAGGTGGAGACCGTCCCATCGGTACAGATCCCCCCCGGTTCCAAAACTGATGCCTGTAACAATCTTATAGCAACGTAAGAAATAGGAGCAGGAGTAGACCACACGGCCCCTCATAGACCAAACGGCTCCGCCATTCATAACGGTCATGGCTAATCTTCTGCCTCAACTCCACTTTTCCGCCCGTTCCCTATATCCCTCGATTCCCTTAGAGAACCAAAAATCTGTCCTTAAATCTACTCAATGATGGAACATCCACAACCCTCTGGGGTAGAGAATTCCAATGAATGACATGGCAGGCCCTGGAATGCACTTCCTCACCTTCGATGTCTGTTAGTATGTAAATGTTTTTTTTTTCCAGCCGAGGCTGATCATTTTAACAAGTCATTTCCTCACTCCAACAACAGTTTAAAAATCAATGTTCACAACAAAATTGATGTGCCTCATTCTTGGCAGATGGGGGCCTAGCGTGACAAACTATTAAAGGAATAATGACTGAGCTAAAGCTGAGAGTTAGAGGAGGTTGGTTTTTGGAAGGTTTTCTCGCAGGTGGAGGTATGAAGGGTTTTGGGGTAGAGATCCGAAGAAATAATTTTCAGGATGACCCACAAAGCTTCACAGACCATGAGGTATAGCCACACTTGTAACGTAAGGAAGAAGAGAGCCAAAATGTACAAAGCAAGATCCCACAAACAGCAATGAGCTAAATGACCAGATAGTCTGTTTTTTGTGATGTTGGTTGAGGGATAAAGGTAGGCCGGAGCACCCAGAGGAGCTGAGTGCTGTGCTTCTAGTGCTAAGCTAAAAGGATGCAAAGAAGGGCTAAGGGTTGAGTCTGCTGTTGTTACCCACCATCATTTCTCAGTGAGTAAATCGTCATTAAAAGCTTAATTTGTTCAGTACAACAAATGATAATCTATAGTTTAAATTGTTAATTCAGATTTCCCTTTAACTTGTTGCTACGTCCGTGCCATGTCAGAGTGGAAACATAGAGTAGAAACACATCCCTGGTGCCAACTCGGAGCTCTGTGATTTGAGATAGCAATTCTTCTCAAATATGACAGTCGCACTAATGATAATTTTATTTTGCTGCGTGACCAGAACAGAGTGTGCTGGGAGGAGCATAAGAGAAATTCTTGTGCCACTATCCAACATTATCTTTCCATTAACATTAGTGGGTGGAAAGTTTGTGCATGCCCAAATCTAAAGGCTCCGCACTGGGAGAATCATTTCCTAAAATTACCCCAATAGGCTGGATTTTACTGACCACCTGACGTCGGGTTTCGTGGCGCGGGGTCGGGGGGAAAATGCCTCCAGGAGAGGGTCGCCATGCAGCCCGCGCCGAGAGGACTCGGCCCAATATTACCGGCGGTGGCAAGGCCTCGTGTCAGACCCCCCCTCCCTCTCCGCTGCTCGGCAATGGGACTGCAAATTACATATTTAAATAAATTAAAATAAGTGAACTAATCAATCTCCCGTCGCCTGCTGATGTCCCGTGCCTTCATATCCTGTCCGGGTAAACAAGGCGGGACACTTGTGAGGAGTAGGGTGGTGAAAGGGTTCAAATTAGCGTCAAGGGTGGAGGGGATGGTGGGAAGGGTTGTAGTTGAAAGTTTGTGCAGTTTGCTGGGGGTGGGGTGAAGTCAGATGGTAAAGATAAATGTTTTGGTGGGGGAAGGGCTAATAATTAAATCAATTGTTATTGGGGGAATGGCAGAGGAGCAAAAGAGATATATTTATTTATTTATTTTAATTCCATTTAACTTTAAAGAATTAAATTTCCCGGTAGGGCGAACCCCTTTTAATAATGGTGTCAGCGCCTGCGCACAGGCCTTTGCCGGGGATGGACAGCCCACCCCTTCCACATGATTGGGGTGGGGGCGGCCCGCTCTGGCTATTTAAATGAGCCGCCGCACGGAAGATTGCGGCAGCTCTATGGCGCAGGCTGCCGTTTTTTCATCGCGCCACGGAAATCAACGGCAAGATTATAAAATCCAGGCCAGTGTTTCCATGTATCTGTTTTAGAGCTGGACAACACCTTAAGCCAAACAACTGCGGTGAAGTAAACATCATGTCGGGGAATTATTTAATTAATCTAGTCTGCAGTTTGCAAACGATTCCTTTCTTTTCTAGCCTGTAACTGGCGTCTCTATTCACCAAGTAAAAAATGATTGGAGGTTTCGATCCATGTTGAAATTATTTGCATGGATTTTGTTAGTCACTGTTTTGTGATTTGCATCAAGGAACACTTTGAACTTGCTAGAGAATTTAGCCAGCGGTGGTTTAGTGACAGTCATTGAACTGTGTACTCACTGTAATAGTATCCAGATTGAGGTAATGGTATGTTTGTGTCTAATCATGCTAGAAAGGCAAAAGCTCTCGGAATTACTCGTAAACAAGGATATCTCAGTGGATCTTGTTCCTGATATTATGACAGTCCCTTTGGATAATACGCTCTTATAGAGCACATATTATTAATGGCAGCTTCTCAGTAATCAAGGAACTTTATCGCACACCTTTTCCTGAAACGTGTGTGGTATATTTTCCAACTACCATATTAGTAAAGGTAACATTGGCCATTTTCACTGCGCATCCCAAAGCTGTGGATTAATTCAAATTAGTGAATAGCCATTTCCCATGATATATTTCCAGTACGATTTAAAAAAAAACCTCGACAATCTTCAGATTTGTTGACTGCCTTTAAAGACTGTTTATGGCTAACCAAAGATACTTCCATCTCCAAAAATGAATTGTTGGGCAAAAGAGACAGAAGTAAATGTAAATAAAGAACAGAAAATTGTGGAGAAGAAGAGGACATAAAGTGACAGGCAGGAAAGCATCACTTTTCTGATTTGTTTAGAATTAACATTGGCGCATCAAAAGTATCCCTAATATTTGAGTCACTTTATTATTATGACATTAGTGTTTGTTGCAGCAATAGCAGTTTGTCATCTGAATACTAACAAAGTTTATAGGCCAGAGAGAAAGGAAGACTTGTATTTATATCAATCCTTATCATGCCTTCAGGACATCCCAAAGTACTTCAAACAACAACAACTTCTATTTATATAGCACCTTTAATAAAATGGCCTAAGACATGAGCATTATAAAACAAAATTTGACACTGAGCCA
This sequence comes from Heterodontus francisci, assembly GCF_036365525.1. Lineage (NCBI taxonomy): Eukaryota > Metazoa > Chordata > Chondrichthyes > Heterodontiformes > Heterodontidae > Heterodontus > Heterodontus francisci. Next base: position 9,173,579 of record NC_090402.1, on the reverse strand, counting down.
CATAAGGAGATATTAGGGCAGGTGGCCAAAATCTTGGTCAAAGAGGTAGGTTTTAAGGAGTGTTTTAAAGGAGGAAAGAGAGGTGGAGAGGTTTAGGGAGGGAATTCCAGAGATTAGGGCCCAGCAGCTGAAGGCACGGCCGCCAATGGTGGAGTGATCAAAATCAGAGATGCTCAAGAGGCCAGAATTAGAAGAACACAGATATCTTGGAGGGTTGCAGGGCTGGATGAGATTACAGAGATAGGGAGGGGTGAGGCCATAGAGGGATTTGTAAACCAGGATGCAGATTTTAAAATTTGAGGCGATGCTTAACTGGGAGCCAGTGTAAGTCCGCGAGCTCAGAGGTGATGATTGAATGGGACTTGGTGCGAGTTAGGACACGGGCAGCAGAGTTTTGGATGACCTCAAGTTTACAGAGGGTAGAATGTGAGAGGCAGGATAAGAGTGTGTTAGAATAGTCAAGTCTAGAGGTAACAATGGGATGGATGGACGTTTCAGCATCAGATGAGCTAAGACATGGGCAGAGTTGGGCAGTGTTACGGAGGTGGAGATAAACGGTCTTAGTGATGGTGCGATTATATGGTCAGAAGCTCATCTTGAGGTCAAATACAACACCAAGGATGGAAACGGTCTGGTTCAGTCTCAAACCAATGAACTTTATTTGAAATGCTGTCACTGCTCTTATGAAGACAAATCTGACAGCCAATTTTCAGACAGCAGATGAGTTGTGGGCAGGGTATGGAGTGAGCTCCCTGCCCTTCTTTGAATAGTTTCATAGACATTCCTATGACCCAGTGCAACAACCAGGTGGAGCCTTAGCTTAATGCCTCGGCTGAGAAACAGCCACAGGCAGTGCAGCATTACCCTAAATTGTGTGCTGAAGTCCTGGAGAGGGGCTTGAACCTGCTAGAGGCAACCTTCTGAGCAAAGCTGGCACTTACAAAGTTAAAAGCATCACATTTGCAGGGAACCACAGAAGCATCCTTGATTTCTGAAAGCGTATCTTGCATTTTCAGGGTGAAGATAGATATTTTATTCATGCTGATGGGGTTGATAACAAAGCAGACTGCACTCATGGTTCGCAACAGTATCAAAGCCAAACTAAATCTTTCAAAAGTGGCTGTAAAGGGTGAAAAAAAATCTACCTGGCATTTATACTTCTCGATTACTGAATAGACACATATGTAGAGTAATGGGAACTGTAGTCCAATACGATGATAATTTGTTCAGTTGCAGAGTGGGCATGACATTAGGGTAAGGCATTAAAGTAAAGTTGTTCAGCTTGTTATGAGTCGAATGAGCGCTGCCCGGCATATTGTTAAAAACCCAGAAATTAGCATGCAGTGACACAGACGTTAGGCATTTTGCAAATGCAAATAAGGGGGATAACCCCTGTCTTTTTTTTTTATTCATTCATGGGATGTGGGCGTCGCTGGCCAGGCCAGCATTTATTGCCCATCCCTAATTGCCCTTGAGAAGGTGGTGGTGAGCTGCCTTCTTGAACCGCTGCAGTCCATGTGGGGTAGGTACGCCCACAGTGCTGTTAGGAAGGGAGTTCCAGGATTTTGACCCAGCGACAGTAAAGGAACAGTGATATAGTTCCAAGTCAGGATGGTGTGTGACTTGGACGGGAACTTGCAGGTGGTGATGTTCCCATGCATCTGTTCCCATGCTCTTGTCCTTCGAGGTGGTAGAGGTTGCGGGATTGGAAGGTGCTGTCGAAGGAGCCTTGGTGCGTTGCTGCAGTGAATCTTGTAGATGGTACACACTGCTGCCACAGTGCGTCGGTGGTAGAGGGAGTGAATGTTTGTGGATGGTGTGCCAATCAAGTGTGCTGCTTTGTTCTGGATGGTGTCGAGCTTCTTGAGTGTTATTGGAGCTGCACCCATCCAGGCAAGTGGAGAGTATTCCATCACACTCCTGACTTGTGCCTTGTAGATGGTGGACAGGCTTTGGGGAGTCAGGAGGTGAGTTACTTGCCTCAGGATTCCTAGCCTCTGACCTGCTCTTGTACTCATGGTATTTATATGGCTACTCCAGTTCAGTTTCAGGTCAATGGTAGCCCCAAGGATGTTGATAGTGAGGGATTCAATGATGGTAATGCCATTGAATGTCAAGGGGAGATGGTTAGATTCTCTCTTGTTGGAAATGGTCATTGCCTGGCACTTGTGTGGCGCAAATTTACTTGCCACTTATCAGCCCAAGCCTGGATATTATCCAGGACTTACTGCATTTCTACACGGACTGCTTCAGTATTTGAGGAGTTGTGAATGCTGCTGAACATTGTGCAATCATCAGCGAACATCCCCACTTCTGATCTTATGATTGAAGGAAGGTCATTGATGAAGCAGCTGAAGATGGTTGGGCCTAGGTCTGAGACCCCATCACAAGATTGGTTAGCCTTGCCATGTCTATGTGTGGCCTAAGACCCACTCCTCAAAGGGACCACATAGTAAATTGCAATGAACAAGGTAAAATTTTAAAATGTGCTTTCTTGTATGTGTAGAAGCCGCAGTGCCCGTATCCCCAAACTCGCACCGTCCTATTCACCCATCACCCCTGTGCTCGCTGACCTACATTGGCTCTTGGTCCAGATATGTCTTTATTTTAAGCTTCTCATCCTTGATTTCACATCCCTTCTTGGCCTCACCTCTCCCTATCTCTGTAACCTCCTGCAGCCATTAAAGCCTGCGAGAACTCTGCGCTCCTCCAGTTCTGGCCTCTTGTGCATCCCCGATTTTAATTGTACAGCCTTCAGGTGCCTGGGCTCTAAGCTGTGGGATTCCCTCCCTAAACCTCTCCTCCTCTCTCTCTCTCTCCTTTAAGATGCTCCTTAAAACCTACCTCTTTGACCAAGTTTTTAGTCATCTGTCCTCATATTTCCTTACATGGTTCGGCGTCAAACTTTGATAAAGCTCATGTGAAAGGCCTTGGGATGTTTTACTATGTTAAAGGTGCTATATAAATGCAATTTGTTGTTGTTGGTGAGTCACAGCATTGAAACTGGAAACATCTTCAATCCTGCAATGCAGGCGAGCTGCCTGTTTCTGTCTGCACCTCTTCAGCTCCATAGCAATGAGGCCTGATGCCCAATATCGGATGCATCTTGGGTCTCTCATTTCTGGTGCAGGGATGATTCCCTGTCACTAGCCCCCACACCTCCCACCCCAACTTCGGAAAATAAGTTCACCCCAAATGTCCAAGCCTCCTTGTCCATGAACATGTTACATTCTACTGTGGCCTAACATTTATGAAATTAGTTTGGTTTTAATAGTGTAGTGCTAATGTATTTACTTCTTAAACGCACAGCTTGACATCTGAAATACTCGACATTGTACCTTATTTTGTAGAAAGGACCCAGACTCTTCGCCGTTTGTACAGGTTAATAATTGGATCTTTAGCTCCTGCCTTTTAATTGAAGAGGAGATCTGTAGGATTACCCTTTAATGGTATCTAGGTAGTGAAACACCAATACCATGCAGTTATCTAAACAAATACTGCCTCCAGTGATTTGACTTTACTCCTGCTGAATAAACAGAAATTTGGTGTGCATTAGTGTGATTTTTGTTTTAATTCTTAACCTGCTAATTAACTAAAAACTCTATGGGGAATTGTTCCTGCTGTAGGTAGGAATGTTCATAATGTAAAACCCACAATTTCCTCATATAGATGAGATCCATAATTAATATTCAGTCCCATGAGGCTGGTTTTCCTACATTGGTGTCAATCAGTAGAACTGGGTACACGAACCTGCCCAGACTGGTGATATGATGGTAGTATGCAGTTTTCATGTGTCTGTCCCTTTGCATAATTTTTCACAGCTCAATGTAGATTTGTCATTTACAGAGAGCGATAGAAGCAGAAAGTTGCCATGGAATGAAAATTACAGGATGCAGACAATTAAAGGGAAGGATGCAATGGAGAAACAAAATATCTTACAATCTTTGGAAAGGATGGGGGAAAACACTTGTGTTGCAGCCAAGGTGAAGGCTCAATGTTTACTGTCCAGGAAACCATTAAAGCTGAGGCAAAATCTTCTCAAAATGGTCAATGTTTCCTGCCTTAGAGTCTTCATTAGATGCCTGGCATCTGTCCACTGGTCTTCATCCTCCTACTAGCTTACATGTATAGAGTTTTCCTGTGTAATCTCTTTGCAGGCAATATTGGATCCTGTCGAAAATAAGAACAAAAGCTGCAGAGCAATTCCCAATTTTAAAAAAACTGATGAAAACCGATGTGACAGCAGAGAGACGAAAACGTATTCAGAAAATAGTTACATAAATGAGCCTTAAAATTGTTTATTTTGATCCTCTTGCTACTCCCTTCATAGTAAAGTTCACTTGTTGCTGATCCCCGAGCAATCCTGAACAGCTGTTTATATGGTGCGCTCACGTAGCAACATAAAATCTGGAAAAAGCACAGGATAGGTGTTGTCATACATTTCTACATCATTTATTCCAAATCTGTTTTTTAAATGAGAAGTTCAACCAAAAAATCCTGGCCAATATTTGTGCTTCATCCAACGTCCGTGAAGCAAATGATCTGGTCCTTACCACATTGCTGTTTGTGGGAGCTTGCTGTGTGCAAATTGGCTGCCCTGTATCCTGCATTGCAAGAGTGACTACACTTCAAACTACTTCATTGAGTGTAAAGTGCTTTGGGATGTCCAGAGGTCATGAAAGGTCGCTCTATAAATGCAAGTCCTTTATTTGAAAGTTGTGGCAAAATTGCTGCCTCTTTGTGTTTACCGTTCTCCAGGGTGACCTAACTCTGGACCTGTACGAGGGGAGATGGTGGTGGTGTTGTAATGTCGCTGGACTAGTAATCCAGAGCCTCAGGCTAATGCCCTGCAGACGTGGGTTCAAATCCCAGCACAGCAGCTGTTTAGTTTTAAAAATCTGGAATTGAAAGCTAGTCTCAGCAATGGTGCAATGAGGCTACCATCAATTGTTGTAAAAACCCATCTGGTTCACTAATTTCCTTCAGGGAAGGAAATCTGTTGTCCTTACCTGGTCTGGCCCACATGTGACTCCGGACCCACAGCAATGTGGTTGATTCTTAACTGCCCTTCTGAAATGGCCTAACAAGCCACTCAGTTGTCAAGGGCAATTAAGGATGGGCAACAAATACTGGCCTTGCCAATGATGCCCCCACATCCCACGATAGAATAAAAAAAAGCTCAGAGCTGAGGGAACCTATCATAGAGTCAGTTTGCAATGTTTTTCCATCCTAACAAAGCTTAGCAATTGGGTTTTCTGTCCATCATGTATAGAGACCTGGCGCATAGAATACTGATAACCACGCAATAGTCCCTGGATTATAAGGATGTTGAGAGTTGGAATAGAGATTGTTGCAGCACATTAAAAAAACATAGCAGATATGTGATGCAGCGATCAAAATGAACCAAAAGATAATGAGAAATGTCGGAGTGAACTGAGAGAAACGGAGAGCTATTAAATAGAAGTGAACCCATGATACCAAAATACATCATGTGTGAACAAACAGTATCAGTTTGATAAACTATGCTTGATTTGGTTCCTGTTGATTTATATGAAGTGTAAATTATTGGTAAGTAACTGAATAAAGAGCTGTTTGAAAAGTTTAATATCAAAATGTTTTCATTTTAAAAGATTTTGGATGCTAAGGTTTCCTTGGGTTTCTCTTGAATCCAGTCCAATCCATTTCCTCTTCCAAGATGAAATCTCAGTCAGAGTTATGTAAATATTGTAGAGAAGTAGAACTAATCAAAAGTGATGAGATAAACAAAACTATCCAAATAAATTTCCCTGTAATTAATTAAATCCTGAAGTAATGAAATTGAAACTATATTTGTGGTCCAGTGTTTATGTCTTTATGTGCAGGGATCCATAGTGGTTATTAGTTTATAACTAAATTAAATTACATACGAGGGGATTTATTTGGCTTGTTTCAATTTTTAAAAAAGCACTTACTTATGTAAAACATCATGCAAATGAATCTACTGCATTGTTGCAAAATATTATTTTGGAAATTGCAAAGGTATTAATTCCCTTTACACTGCCTGGTGAAACGCATTAACTTTGTGAGTTTGAAGTCATAAAGCTTCAAGAGCTGATTTTTTCAAATGCACACCATTGTTGGGCAGCTTTGCCATCTGCTTCACCAATCAGCGTGAGTCTGCTGTCTGCAGTTTCCTGTCCAAAATAAGGGGGAAATTATTACATTTTCCAACAAGTATTGCAGTCAGACTCTGCTGCCTTCCCTGCCCTGTAAACCTGCTAAAAACGGCAGGTTAAAATGGCATACCACATGATGGCAGTGGGATTGGCAGAAGTAAGTTGCTGCTCCTGATTATAACTGCTCCTCTGGCCAGGCCAGCAGGGTTAAAATAGGGCCATTTGTTTTTTCTCTTGCTCAACATTTTTGATAGCTTTAATGGTGATTCAGCTTGCTGCCATTTAACATTAGAAGAACCTAAAACATTGCTTCCAGCCAGCACCAGAAAATCCTCTTCCTTCCAACTGATGCCACCCACCTCTCACGCCACTTGCACATCTTCAGCCAGTCCATGCAAAACCTCTGTATCCTATTCTACCCAGAACTAAGCTACAAATGCCACATCTTATTCAACACCAAAGGCTAGTTATTTCTGACTCCGTAACTTTTCTTTCCTCTATCTGTACCTCAACACCTCTGCTGCTAAAACCCTTAGCCATGCTTTTGTTTTTATTCATTCTTGGGTTGAGAGCGTCGCTGGCAATGCTAGTATTTATTGACCATCCCTAATTGCCCTTGAGAAGGTGGTGGTGAGCTGCCTTCTTGAACCGCTGCAGTCTGTGTGGGGTAGGTACACCCACAGAGCTGTTAGGAAGGGAGTTCCAGGATTTTGACCCAGTGACAGTGAAGGAACAGCGATATAGTTCCAAGTCAAGATGGTGTGTGACTTGGAGGGGAACTTGCAGGTGGTGGTGTTCCCATGCATCTGCTGCCCTTGTCCTTCTAGTTGGTAGAGGTCATGGGTTTGGAAGATGCTGTCGAAGGAGCTTTGGTGAGTTGCTGCAATGCATCTTGTAGATGGTACACACTGCTGCCACTGTGCATGTGAAGGGAGTGAATGTTGAAGGTGGTGGATGGGATGTCAATCAGGTGGGCTGCTTTGTCCTGGATGGTTTCGAGCTTCTTGAGTGCTGTTGGAGTTGCACTCATCCAGGCAAGTGGAGAGTGTTCCATCACACTCCTCAGTTGTGCTTTGTAGATGGTGGACAGGCTTTGGGGAGACAGGAGGTGAGTTACTCAACACAGAATTCTCAGTCTCTGACCTGCTCTTGTAGCCACAGTACTTAGATGGCTGGTCCAGTTCAGTTTCTGGTCAATGGTAACCCCAGGATATTGATGGTGGGGGATTCAGCGATGGTAATGCCATTGAATGTCATTCTATGGTAATGATAGCGATGTTAATGCCATTCTATGTTTCTATTCTTGGTCTAAAGGGATCGAAGGGTATGGGGAGAACGCCGGAACAGGTTACTGAGTTGGATGATCTGCCATGATCATAATGAATGGCGGAACAGGCTCGAAGGGCCAAATGGCCTACTCCTGCTCCTATTTTCTATGTTTCTATGAATGTCAAGGGGAGATGGTTAGATTCTCTCTTGTTTGGGATGGTCATTGTCTGGCATTTGTGTGGCGCGAATGTTACTTGCCACTTATCAGCCCAAGCCTGAATTCTGTCCACGTCTTGTTGTGTGTGGACACGGACTGCTTCAATATCTGAGGAGTTGCGAATGGTACTGAATGCAATCATCAGCGAACATTCCTACTTCTGACATTATTTTGGAGGGAAGGTCATTGATGAAGCAGCTGAAGATGGTTGTGCCTAGGACACTACCCTGAGGAACACCTGCATCTTTCGTTGCTTAGCTGCTTAGACAAAATCCTATTCTCTACCCTCCATATAAAATCCAAATACCAAAACTCAGCAATCCCGTCAATGCCAAGTCGCCCTCACTACATTGAATCCCTAGCCATTAATGTTTTGAATTTATAATTCTAGTCCATCTCTTTATATTCCCCATCCCACCGCACATTATCTTTGCAATGTGCTCTTGCCTTAAATCTCTTCCCCACCCACCAGTTGTTTGATTCTGGCCTTCTGCGCATCCACCATTGATGAGATATTCTCCAGCTTCCTCTACCTTACTTCCTGGAAGCACCCCCCGCCCCTCCAAAAAGCCACCTTCATCGAGCAAGCTTTCAGCCAGCTCTCCAATTCTCTCCTTCCACCCCTCAACTGTCCATTCCTTGTCTATTCCCATTCATTTGGTATTGTAATAAACAGTACAAAAACAATTATAAGGAGGGAAACCAGTAGTATATTTTCTGATATGATACAAAACAACAACTAAATTACATACCATTAAAATCTGAGGATTTTATTTTCACAGTTATGAGAATTTTAAGTTTGATGATTATGATTTCCCTCCAGCAGCGGAAAGATTTGTGAATCGGGATTTTTTTAAATTGCACACAACTTATGTTTTCCTGCATCTGTGATGTAATTTGAGCACGAAATGCATCATAAATTCTAGTCACACACATTGAATTTCACATACAATTAAACAGTGTTAATGAACTGTTCTGTAACAGCACTGTATTTCACTCACTCTTAATATCATATTTAAAGAACAGTTACATCAGTATTACTGCCATGGAAAAGCAGCATGCTTTATCGAGACTATCATTCATTCAGTGTTCATTATCGTTCAGTATCAGTGCAAAGTTTCAATAGCAAAGAAAAATAACTTAGAGATGGCAATGTTAAAAATAGTAGCACGGTACGAGAAGGCTGTGATTCAGTCAATGTTTGAGGTTTGCTTGGATTGAGATCGATGTTATTCAAACCTTTATTTACAGGATTAAACCTAGCAGCGATTCTGCTAACAGAAACATTCGCGAGACACCGATTCCATATTTTACTTGGAATTTTTACTCTGGTTCAATTCCAATTTGCTCCCAGTTCAGCCTACCCCCCCAAAAAAAGCACTGACTGCTGGATGGTTACAGTTATCTCTTTGACTGAAGTGTTCCTGTAGTCCCACTGGTAGAGTGGAGGAAATCAGGTTTGCACATAACTGTAGGCCACTGAAGCGGGACAACAAGCAGGCCTCTGTTTGAATGCTGAGTGAAAGTGGCTGAGCTTCATTCATTTACATGCCTTCTGTAGATGGGAGCTGCAGACTACACGGGCCATGGAGGGAATTAGGTCTTCTCCCTTGAGCCTGTGCTTTCAGAGATCTAGCCATTTTCAAACTCTTATTTGTTTAGAAAAGAGCCAATAATCTTCTGATCTTTCCTTCCAGGGAGACTTGGGAGCCCCAGGACCTCCTGGCGTTCGTGGATTGGTTGTAAGTATCAAACATTCCTTAACTGCTTCTATGCCACTATTTATTTTACATTCAGCTACATTGCTCTGCAGTTGGTTTGATTTTATTTTTGCAAGTACAATATTACGAATTTGGAGAATAATGTCCTTTGGTCATTCAGAAAAATTGCACAAACTTTACTCTGTTTCAAAAGACAAAGGTGGAAAGTGAATATTATGACCATCACAAATACTGGTTAATAAATAATATTTAGTCATGAGTCTTAAATAGAAAGTCATTCAACATAGTAACCCTAGTTACTTAAATTCTCAGATCTTTTTACTAGGTAAAGCCAATGATGTTTTAGTCTCAAAATATCATTGGCATATTTCATCTGGTGGCTTCTAAGAAAGATGCATTTTAACTTGTACACTGCTGGTAGCTCCAGGGATATTCCCGTCTTTAGGGACATTCCCGTCTTCAGGGCCATTGCCATCTCATTGGGAAATTCCCATCTCCTGAGACCAACCAGTTTGTTTTCAGCTCATTAACTCTGACACAATAAAGGAATATTATACAATCAGGAGCTTTATTATTGTAATATTAAAGCTGTAGAGTAAAACATATGTTTAAAACACAAGTTAAACTAAAATTAACACTTCCATTTTACAATGTTTTTATTTTGCCCCCATTGTCTCTTCTTTCCCTTTCCCAGGGGTCAGTGTTCGGGCCACTGCTTTTCTTGATCTATATTAATGACCTAGTCTTTGATGTACAGGGCACAATTTCAAAATTTGCAGATGACACTAAACTTGGAAGTTTTGTGAACTGCGAGGAGGATAGTGATAGACCTCAGAAGGACTTAGACAAGTAGCTGAATGGGCAGACAAGTGGCAAATGAAATTTAATGCAGAGAAGTGTGGAGTGATTCATTTTTGTAAGAAGAATGAGGAGAGGCAATATAAATTAATGGGTACCATTCTAAAGGGGGTGCAGGAGCAGAGGGACCTGGGGTATATGTGCATAAATCATTGACGGTGGCATGACAAGTTGAGAAAGTGGTTAATGAAGTATACAGCATCCTGGGCTTTGCAAGTCGGGGCATAGAGCAGAAAAGCAAGAAAGTTATGCAGAACCTGTATAAGACCCTGGTTCGGACTCAACTTGTTATGTCCAATTCCGGGCACCACACTTTAGGAAGGATGTGAAGGCAGAAAGGTGTAGAAAAGATTCACAAGAATGGTTCCAGGGATGAGGAACATCAGTTACGTGAATAGATTGGAGAAGCTGGGGCAGTTCTCCTTGGAGAAGAGAAGATTAAGAGGAGATTTGATGGAGGTGTTCGAAATGATGAAGGGTCTGGACAGAGTAGATAGGGAGAAACTATTCCTATTGGCAGAAAGGTCGAGAGCTACAGGACACCGTTTTAAGGTGACTGGCAAAAGAAGCTATGGCGACATGAGGAAAAACCTTTTTACACAGGTTAGGATCTGGAATGCACTGCCTGAGAGTGTGATGGAGGCAAATTCAATTGTGACTTTCAAAAAAGAATTGGATAATTATCTGAAGCAACAAAATCTTCAGTGAAAAGCTGGGGGTGTAGGACGAGGTGAGTTGCTCTTCCAGAGGGCCAGCACAGACACAATGGGCTGAATGGCCTCCTTCTGTGTTGTTACCATTCTATGATTCTATCTGACCTATTTTGACTTGCTCAACTGTAATATTAGTGTTGTTTCTACCTAACTGGACCTCGCATAAATTTCCTAATCTATTTTGGAGTTGGAAGCAAGTGAAGAAAATCAACATTTTGCTGAAAGTAAAGTTTAAAGGCTGTTTTTCAGGCAATTGATGGGCCAGACTTGAAAGATTACATAGTCACGTTCCAGATGAAACTGGATGAATCTTTGATGGATATTTACAGGTCAAAAGAAAACAGAACAAAGAGTGTATTAATCAGTGAACCCTTAGAGTTTGACACTGTTCAGTAAAATTTATACACACTGCTCAAAGAGTTAATTTTGCAAACATTCTAGAACTAATTGTGACAGCCACACAAAATGTTGGCTAGTGATCAGGAGTGTTATGACCGAGGCTGGAGGAGTGCACTGTCTTTCTCTAGTTCCACTTCTCCATGAGTCACAGCATATATTTAAATGTTTTACTCAGTTACCAATATAATCAATTATATACTTTAGTCTCAGAATAAAAATCCGCCAACCAGGTTTCTTCAATAAACAACAAAGTTATTAATTTATTGTAAAATGAGACTCATTCAATAAAGATGCAAAGCTTATTAACGCAAGGGTTGAAATATGAAAGTATAAATATATTCCCCCCCCCCCTCGAAATAACCACACACACACCGGTTAAAGAAAAAATAAAGAAGCTTTTTCTGCAGAGATCAACTTTACAAAAACAAAAATACATTTTCCAAATACTTGTTAATTCTTGTAGAAAAAAGGGTAAGTTGTGAAATGTTCCAGATGATGTTCAGTCTGGTGCCCTGATGCACGTAAACAGGTGTCACTAGTCAGGTGTGGTTGTCACGGGGATCTTTCAGAAGCAGTTCTGGGGCGGCACAGTGGTTAGCACCGCAGCCTCACAGCTCCAGGGACCCGGGTTCGATTCCGGGTACTGCCTGTGTGGAGTTTGCAAGTTCTCCCTATGTCTGCGTGGGTTTTCTCCGGGTGCTCCGGTTTCCTCCCACAAGCCAAAAGACTTGCAGGTTGATAGGTAAATTGGCCATTATAAATTGTCACTGGTATAGGTAGGTGGTAGGGAAATATAGGGACAGGTGGGGATGTTTGGTAGGAATATGGAATTAGTGTAGGATTAGTATAAATGGGTGGTTGATGTTCGGCACAGACTCGGTGGGCCGAAGGGCCTGTTTCAGTGCTGTATCTCTAATCTAATCAGTTCGTTCAGGAGATGTCAAGAGAAAGTCTTTCAGAAGCTTCTCAGGAGAAATGCTGCATCCGTTTGTCCAGTTCTCATACTGGATTCTCACGGTTTCTCAGAGATGGAACAGGATGAGCTGGTCACCTCTCTCTCTCTCTTCGCAGGCTTACACACCAACTGACATTCAAACAGTTGAAAAATGAAACCATCTCCTGACCACCATAAATCTAGACATGTCACTTCTCTGTAAACAACTCCAGTAGTCAGCAAGGCTTCTGCTGTTTACTTAGCTTAGGACATGTGACTTCCAGTAAGTGTTTGCTTTTAAACACAGTCCCAAGTATCCTTCCATGTGACCCTTTAAAAAAAAGTCCAGCAGCTCTTACAATATTCTCCACGGTCTTTTACACACAAGTCCTCAAAAAATATTAACAATAGATGCATATTCATGACAGGAGAAGGAACCCTGGCTGATTTTGCCTTTCTAATGCCCAGGTTATTTTGAGCCCAATTGTGGCACCTCCACCACCCCCATGACTCACCTCCTGTCTCCCCAGTGCCTGCCCACTATCTACAAGGCCCAAGTCAGGAGTGTGATGTAATACCCTCCCACTTGCCTGGATGAGTGCAGCTCCAACAATACTCAAGAAGCGCAACATCATCCAGCACAAAGCAGCCCGCTTGATTTGGCACCCCATCCACCACCTTCAACATTCACTCCCTCCACCACAGACGCACAGTGGCAGCAGTGTGTACCATCTACAAGATGCACTGCAGCAACTCACCAAGGCTCCTTTGACAGCACCTTCCAAACCTATGACCTCTACCGCCTAGAAAGACAAGGGCAACAGGTGCATGGGAACACCATCACCTGCAAGTTCCCCTCCAAGTCGCACACCATCCTGACTTGGAACTATATCACCGTTCCTTCACAGTCTCTGGGTCAAAATCTTGGAACTCCCTTCCTAACAGTGCTATGGGTATGCCTACACCCCATGAACTGCAACAGTTTCCATTTTGATGGAAAATTTGGTTTTCCACTTAAGTTAGTTCCGAAAATGAATGTTAAAATTACATTAACAATTTCTTAGAGTACTGTGTGTGAGATTTGGTCTTCTAACCTAAGGAAGGACATACCTGCCCCAGAGGGAGTGCAACGAAGGTTGCATTAGACTGGTTCTTGGGATGAGGGGATTGTCCTATGAGGAGAGATGGCATTGACTAGGCCTGTATTCCCTGTAATTTAGAAGAATGAGAGGTGATCTAATTGAGACATATAAAATTCTTGAAGGGCTTGACAGGGTAGATACTGAGAGGATGTTTCCCCTGGCTGGAGAATCTAGAACACAGGGGTCAAAGTCTCGGGATAAGGGATCAGCGATTTAAAACTGAGATTAGGAGAAATTTCTTCACTCAAAGATTTGTGAATCTTTGAAATTGTTTACCCCCGAGAACTGTGGATGCTCAATCTTGGAGTATTTTCAAGACAGAGATCGCTAGATTTTTGCTTACTAAGGGAATTAAGGTATATGGGGATAGTACGGGAAGGTGGAGTTGAGGTTGAAGATCAGCCAAGTGGCCTACTCCAGCTCCTATTTCTTATGTTCTATAAGTTCTTGAAGGGGATATCTATTTATAACATGACTCCTCCTGAGTGTAGTTGTCCTGCCATTTTTGTGTCAATAGAAAATGATTTAGTTTATGCATTGTTGTAAAATTGACAGTATAATTCCGGATCCAGGTCCCAATCTGAACTGCTGCACCCAAAGACCCTTGAGGAGTCTGCCCTGTAATAGTTTGAGTTTACATTAGTTGAAGTATAATTCCACCATCAAGATTGATTCCAGACATTTATGATAACTAAACAGAACCTTTTGGGTGTCAGATTTTTGCCAACACTGATCATTTTAAAGAGGCCCTGAACCATTTATTAAACGATGCAAGATAGTTTGAATAAACAACGTTGCAAAACTTGCACAGCTCTTTTTGGTAACATATCTCACTATCTGTTATTAAAGCCCAACTCACTTTGCTGTAAAACTCTTGTCTTGCAAAGTTTGGGAGCAGAATTTTTCCTATGCGGAAATTATGTGAGGCAGATGAAGGAAGAGTCATGACTGCAGAAACCACCAAATACTGGCAGCAGTTCGCTAGTTTTAAACCACCAGACAGCATTTTCCTAATAACACAATGTACCAAGAGGGTGCTCAATGGAGACCTGAGGAATTCTATGAGTAAGAAAGATCAAGTAAAACCATTCAGCATGTGGTTTATGGAATTAATCACAAAGTAACTTTTTGCAGAAGTTGACTGAGTAGTTCCCAACTTGTTCGAATAAGAACGCAAGTCCTTAACTGATTCAAAAGAGCATAATGGGCCTTTAAAGAACATCCTGGTAGGATAAAGGATAACACTCAAATTTCACTGCATGGTGATTACTGGTTTGAATCCAAAGGAAGACTTTTACACGCCCTTACACGAGAGGGGGAGGAATAGATGTTGCATCCCATCTTAAATCAAAAACAAGACACTTCATTCATCCCTCCTAAAAGTTTCTGAGCTACACAACATCATTGCTGGGTGAATCCCAGGGCCATTTATCCATTCAGGCAGTGAGCATGGCTAAACGTGATGCACAAAAAGTGAACTAGGGGTGGAGGTGAGCAGGCTAAAAATTAAAAATAAAAATTTTGCTAAATAAATCAGAGTTTCTGGATCAAACTAGCAGGTTGAAAAACTGAGTTGCTCTTGCAGAGACACAAAGGGCTGAATGGCATCTTTTTGTGCTGTAACCATTTTATGATTCTATGATCTATTTAAACATTTCCTCGAATGATATTGGCAAATTGGGTTACACTTAAAATTAAGATGAATTTGCCTTTAATACCATTGTCACTTCTAACCCTCAAATCTTTGCAGAAAGCTGAGAAGAAAAAATAATGAATAGATAGTTTCTCTCCCCTACAAATAGCATTCTTAAAAGCTAGCTCTAGCAACATATACATTGAGGGTAATTTTGAGGCTTTTTGAGGTTATTTCCACAAGTCGCAGCCTCCTTCAGGGGACACCCACGACACTACAAGAAGTGAGCAGATAGCTATTACGATTATAGGCCTGGATCTTGCCGTCAATGGCAAAATGACAATGCTCACCATTCACCTTGACGGAAACTGTCCCCAAAGATCCAGCAAGCCCTGTGGTATGGATTTCCCCTTTCCCAATGTTAATTTCGTTCTACCACGATAGGGGATCTCAGGCATCCAACTACAGTGATGGCATCAAGCAGACTAATCAGCCAATCACATTAAAGAATTCTCACAGACAGCAAGCCAGGAAATAACAGGCAGGTTTTATTATTCACTTTTTATAATTTTACAGAAAGCAAAATAAAGATTGGGACATACACATGGGATTAAGGTATAAGTGAAATACCAGAAACAAACTTTATAAAAGATATATTTAAAAATCTGTGGAATTTTATCATGGAGTGGAGAAATTTGACTTTCCACAAATATAAAATTCGTTTTTCAGGGCCAGAAAGGTTGTTCAAGAGTAATTGTGACTTAGTGCACCATTTAAAAACTGAGTTGCACCCCATTCAATGAGGCTTAGTTTTTCCAAGGGTTTTTACAGCAAGAATAGCGCATAAAAAAGTGGAAGTTCACGTCAATTCAGTGATTTCTAATTGATTTCCATCTATGGAGCCTTCAACAGCGTACTCTGTAGATCAGCAGGGAATCATTGACAACAACATCTAGGTTTCAACGTTTAACTGATCATGTGCGGATGCCAGAAGTAGTTTCACCGAGCAACGATGGTGAATGTTGACAGTTTAGCCGTCATTATAATGCAAAATCCCGGTCATAAATTGACCAATGAAAATGGCTAGTGCTTGCCATGCTGAGAATCCTTTTTGCCAATGGCCAGCTGTCTCAACTATCTGTCCCCTTTTCATTTTCAGATGTCCATCTGTAAAATAGGAATTGAAATGTTTCGGAGCTGAAGAAGCTCAAAATAGACGACATTTACTTTGATTTTCTTATGTAAGAAATAAGCAGATCCAAGTGTTTTTCTCCCTAATTGGAAAATAGCACTCTGAGCATTAATAATGTCACTCTCGTTCTAAATCCCAGGCTACTGAAACTCAAAACCTATTATTTTTCGCAAATTTTGTAATGTTATATCGGCACTGTCACTTCTGCTTAATACCCTTAATTCTCTAGGGGCAGAATATTGATAGAACAAGGGGTAATTATCTGATTTTCCTCAAATATTTCCAGGTGGTTCTTTTTAAAGCACTTCTAAATACATAATTATAGTCAATACTACTTACTAGTGTGCTAATTATGTTTTTAGTCCTGTATAAATAAACTGCCGTGTACAGGACCATTTTTGCATCCAGATTACTAAAAGCACAGTAGCATTTTCAAAGGATTGCAATTTAGATTCGATTACATAAACCCTTGCTGTGCACAAGGCTCTGGTGGAGTGGTAAAAGTAATAACTTGATTACGGAAAGATTTTCTTCTCAAATAGTCTTTTAAAAGACAAAATAAATTCACAATTACTCACTTTCTGAAGGCATTTGTAACGTTAAGTATATGCACAGCGCTAGATTTTTAATTCAGAATTATTTTTTTCTTGGTTTTTGTGAATGGGAATTTTAATGATTTGTCTTTCAGGTGATTTACACGACACAGTTTGCAATGTTGCAAATCATTTTCAGCAACTATAGTGTAATGCAGGTGGGAAGTGTGAGCTGTGGTTCAGTGTGTATCATTCTTGCTTCTAAGTTGCAAGGTTGTAGGTTCAAGTCCCACTCCAGGACTTGAGCACAAGAATCAAGGCTGACGTTTCACTGCCGTACTGAGAAAGTGCTGCACTGTTGGGGGTGCTCTCTTTTGGATATGATGTTAAACTGAAGCCCTGGCTACTGTCTCAGGTGAACTAACAGATCCCATGGCACTACTGCAAAGAAGAGCAGGGGAGTTGTCCCCGGTGTCCTGGCCAATATTTATGCCTCAACCAACATCACTAAAACAGACTATCTGGTCATTATCACATTGCTGTTTGTGGGAGCTTGCTGTGTGCAAATTGGCTGGTGTGTTTCCTACATTACAACAGTGACTACACTTTAAAAGTACTTCATTGGCTGTAAAGTGCTTTGAGATGCCCTGAGGTTGTGAAAAGCGCTATATAAATGCAAGTCTTTTTGAAAACACTGGATACTCAGAGGCTCTTGGCTTCTTTGCAGTATTAAAGTTGTCTTGAGAAATCTAATTTCCCATTGAACTGGGATGTCAGTGAAATCACAGAAGCTGAGCTTCCACATCTAAAATGCAGCTCGCTTATTGCATTGTAAACACTCTTGAGCAGTTTGTCACCCAAACCTATCTCTCCTTTTACAGCAAGCCTGTGATGTCAAATCATAAATGGGGATGAAACTCACTTTGCAATGGGGTTACTGAGAGTGGTTTTAGAAGAGTCAATGTGAATCAGCTCTCCATAACCATGAGATTGCTGTGCAGAGTTTAAATGTACCCTTAGGTAAGAGTGTGCAACCATTTCCAGGAGGATGTCCTACACCATTTTGGCTTCACAACCCCGCAGTTTGACAGCATTGTTACAAAGCAAAACCTAAAAAGTTCCTAGGAAGCCTCACGAGCCATTCAGTTCCCTCCTAACATTAAACATTCGTCAAATGCCAGTGAACACACTTCTGCACAGCTGTGGATGTAAACAAATGCATTCACCCTGGCAACTAACAACCCAGAGCTGGTGTACCTTGAGAATCATAGACGGTTACAGTACAGAAGGGGATGACTAGGCCCCTCATGCCCGTGCTGGCTCTCTGTAAGTAGAGCTCAGCCAGTCCCACTCCCCTGCCTTTTTCCCCATAGCCCTGCAATTTTTTTCTGTTCAGATAATTATCCAAATCTCTTTTGAAAGTCACAATTGAATCTGCCTCCACCACACTCTCAGGCAGTGCATTCCAGATCCTAATCACTCACTGCATAAACAAGTTTTTCCTCATGTCACCTCTGGTTCTTTTGCCAATCATCTGAAATCTGTGCCCGCTCGTTCTCGGCCCTTCGACCAACAGGGACAGTTTCTCCCTATCTACTCTGCCCAGATCCCTCATGATTTTGAACACTTCTATCAAATCTCCTCTTAATCTTCTCCTCTTTAAGGAGAACAACCCCAACTTCTCCAATCTATCCATGTAACTGAAGCCTCTAAGCCCCGGAACTATTCTCACAAATCTTTTCTGCACCCTCTGCCTTCACATCCTAAAATGCAGTGCACAGAATTGACACAATATTCCAGGTGAGGCCGAACCAGTGGTTTATAAAAGTTCACCATAACTTCCTTGCTTTTGTACTCTATGTCTCTATTTATAAAGCCCAGGATCAGGTATGTTGTATTAGCTGTTTTGTCTACCTGCCCTGCCACCTTCAATGATTTGTACACATATACCCCCAGCTCCCTCTGCTCCTGCACCTCCTTTAGGATTGGATTCTTTATTTTATATTACCTTTCCTCATTCTTCCTACCAAAATGAATCACTTCACACACCATAATGGCATAATTGTGTGGCAACCTCACGTAACCGTAACTCTCTATTAAGTGACATTGAAACGCCAGTGAAATTCTAAATGCCAACTACCTTGTTGTCTCTACTGACATTAAAAATTAAATGTGGTCCAGTGAGCTGCCTGGGAAATTTTAAAGCGTAATTTTAAATTTGTGATGCACTGGTTGCAGTTATACCACAGCTGACGTGAAGCCAAGGTGGGAGAAGGTTATACCCTGGAGATGGTATCTCGTCCGAAGCTGAAATCTAAACATGCTGGCTTTATTCTGACACTGGATGTGGACGTCCCTGGTAAGGCCAGCATTTGCACGTCCCTACTTGTTCTTGGGAAGGTGGTGGTGAGCCTCCTTCTTGAACTGCTGCAGTCCATTTGGTATAGGTGCTGTTAGGAAGGGAGTTCCAGGTTTTTGACCCAGCTGCAGGGAAGGAATAGCAGTTATACTGCCATACATGCAATATTACAGTAATTCCTTCTTAAAACCACTTATCCAGTCTGTTCTAGGCAGGGTGAGGAATGTAATAGACTGAAGGAGCAGCTAGTTTTGGCAATCTACTGTTGCCTCAGAGTCATCATACAAAATAATCAAACAAAAGTGCTCCCTTTTTAAAGGGGCATAACTAATCAAAAACTACCTCATCAAAAAATGAAGGAAACATATCAATTTAAATAAGTATCATTTTCTATTTCTACAACACACCCTACAGAGCCTGTCGGTCATGGATGGACTTGGGCAGTGCAACACTCTACTAAGAACAACTTCCAATTTGACTGCTAAAGACCAGTCAGCAAAGTAAAGTGAGGGCATGAGTTAAGTGAAGCTTGGCAAACGTAACAAGTGTGTTGATTGCTGTGGGTCAAATATGGAAGCATGGTAATTACTGCAAGTCAGTCTGAAAGGTCAAGAAAGCTTGTCAGTTGCTGTGGATCCACAGGAGAAACAGACCGAGTGTATTAATTATTGTGAGCTAGGTTGATAAAGTGAAGTGAGCATTTCATTCACTAGGAACAGCTGAGATGTAAAGTAGATGTGTTAACTTCTATGACCCACAAGAACATAAGAAATAGGAGCAGATGTAGCCTTTTGAGATGCTCAAAATTCGCTCTTCATGGCTGATGTACCTTAACTCCACTTCCCCCTCCTATCCCCTTGATTCCTTTAGTGTCCAAAAAACTATCAATCTCAGTCTTGAATAGGCTGAACAACTGAGCATCCACGGCTCTCTGAGCTAGAGAATTCCAAAGATTCGCAACCCTCTGAGTGAAAACATTTCTCCTCATCTCCATCCTAAATGGCCGAACCCTTACCCTGCGATTCTGACCCTGAGTTCTAGACTCTTGAGCCATGGGGAACAGTCTCTCAGCATCTGCATGGAACATAACAATGACCACTGAACATAGTTGATTTGGAACCCAGAATCTGGAAGGCACTGCCTGAAGGGGTGGCAGAGCCAGGAGCCCCCACAACATTTAAGACGTATTTAGATGAGCACTTGAAATGACATAGCATACAAGGCGATGGGCCAAATGCTGGAAAATAGGATTAGAATAGTTAGGTGTCTAGTGGCCGGCACAGACACGATGGGCTGAAGGGCCTGTTTCTGTGCTGTATAACTCCATGACTCTAATTGTACGTTACTTGAGGACAGGAACTTTTGCTTCTTTATTTGGTGACCAGATAGACTTTACTGGCAGGAGTGGGGGTGAAGGGTATGTGCCCTTTTCCAGAGGAGCAGAAACCTGGCATCTCCGAAAGCTGTAAACACACAGTTTGCATGCCTGTCACATGACCATCGATCAACATTGACTCAGTAATCAGCCAAAGAGCCAAGCTATTCCACTCTCACAGAAGAAGGCTGTAGTGTGATGCTGAAGGTAAATAAAAAAAAAAATCAGGGATGGAAACAAAATCTTTAAAAGAAGAAAGTTAATCTACTAAAGAATTCTCTTTGAAACAAAGCTACCCTCTGTGGCAATATAATTTTCTGGCAAATGCAATAACCAGTGGCTGTGGAATGACTAAACTTGTACTAATGTACAACCTTTCACTTTTTTTCCTGAATAGTTGCTTTTGACCTTGATTTTTGACTAAGATATAAAAGAATGACTTTTTATCATTCTGTGCATTTTAAACACTATATTGAATATATACAAAATATGCTATAAATGCATAATATTCATTCAAATGAAGCTAATTAAACATTTTATTGACTTAAGCTTGAATGAGTATAATTCAGTAAAATAACTTCACACTGAATGTTTAATTACATCTATATACTCAGACACTTTTTCACTGCACAGGTAAAATTGGATCCATTCCAGCAAGCATTTAATTTAGTTTGAAGGAAGTTTTCTGTTAGATTTGTATTTTGCTTTCATAAGTATTTTAAAAAATTAAGTTTGTTGCTAGCACAGCGATTGAATTTCAACAACTTGGCAAGCAAACAATAATTGCTTGCCTACAGAATCTTGCACTAGGTTCAAACATTTAACCTTTGATGCCACTGCAGAAAAATGTGAAATGCGTAACTCATCAGCCTGTATATTGTGGTTCACTACTGCATTTTACATCCATCATTGTGAGTCACAAGAGAGAGAGAGTTTTAGATTGGTAGCTCAGTACATGGTGCATTTCAGCTTCCTACTCCTTGTACGATGATACAGTACAGAAGGAGGGCATTCGGCCCATCATGCCTGTACTGGCTCTTTGAAAGAACTATCTAATTAGTCCCACTCCCCAACTGCTTCCCCATAGCCCTGCAAATTTCTCATTTTCAAATATTTATCCAATTCCCTTTTGAAAGTTACTATTGAACCTGCTTCCACTGCTCTTTCAGGCAGCGTGTTCCAGATCACAACAACTCACTGCATAAAAATAAGTTCTCATTTCCCCCCCTGTAATTTTTGCCAATTGTGTTAAATCTGTGTTCTCTGGTTACTAGGCCTTCTGCGAGTGGAAACTGTTTCTCACTACTATAGTCTATCAAAACCCCTAATAATTTTGAATATCTATTAAATCTTCGCTCAACCTTCTCTTCTCTAAGGAGAACAATCCCAGCTTATCTAGTCACTCCATATAACTTAAGTCCCTCATCCCTGGTCCCATTCTAGTGCGTTTCCGCTACATCCTCTGCAAGGCCACGGTGTCCTTCCTAAAGTGTGGTGCCCAGAGTTGGGTGCAATACTCTAGCTGAGGCATAACCAATGTTTTAGAATGGTTTACCGTAACCTCTTTGTTTTTGCACCCTATGCTTCTATTAATAAAGCCAAGGATTCCGTATGCTTTTTTTTAACAGCTTTATCAACTTATCTTGCGCCCTTCAAAGATTTGTGTATGTAAACTCTCAGGTCTTTCTGCTCCTACGCCCCTGTTTAAAATTGTACCATTTAGTTTATATTGCCTCTCCTCATTTTTCTTTCCAAAGTGTATCATTTCACACTTCTGGGCATTAAACTTCATCTGCCTTGTGTCTGCCCATTTCATCAATCTGTTTATATCCCCCTGAAGTCTGCTACTATCCAAGTTTTGTGTCATTTGTATGCTTTGAAATTATGCCCCGATACTCAAGTCCAGGTTATTAATATATATTGAAAAGAGCAGTGGTCCCGATTCCAGCCCCTGGGGGCAACACTTCACACTTCCCTCCAGTTGGCTAAACAACCGCTCATTATTACTCTCTGCTTTCTGTCTTAGTTAATTCTGTCTCCATGCTGCTACTGCCCCGATAATTCCATGGGCTTTAATTTTTCTAACCTCTATTATGTGATACTTCATCAAGCATCTTCTGAAACTTCATATACACAACTCAACTACACTATCTTTGTCAAGCCTCTCCATTACTTTTCTGAAGATATCTTCAGTCAGGAGTTTCGCTGTGGGCTTTAGGACCCTGCCGTCAGTCTGAAGTAGAGGTCAGAAGCTCGCACTGTATGGAAAACAGTGGTGACCAATTAATGGCCAGAGGGTGGGCTTGCTGTCCAATTAAGGGATGGTGGGCAGTCTCTTGAAGCTGGAGAGCCAATCAGAGGACTTCCAGCTTGAAAGGAGCAGCAGACTGCCGAGGCAGGTAAGTGAGAGAGAGGGAGCTTCAAAATGCAGGCTCCCTCTCTCCAACTTGTTTAAAGTTCAAATTTAATAAAATGGCCTTTGCAGGCGAGCCACCATTGTGGAGCAGAGGAGAGTCCCTCTACAGGGCAGCCTGTGGCTGCTGCAGCACCCAGAGAGGCAGGGAGGGTCTCTAGGCACCTAAACTGACCTTCGCCCCTGCAGAAAATCCCAGTTGGCCTCTTTTAATTGGCCATAAGGGGCCCTTAATGAGCAAAAATGGCCCGGGGGGGGTGGGGGGGGGGGTGGTGCGTGATGGAGCCAGGGAACCGTCACACTGGCCGGCAGGGCAAATTTTAGCTTCTGCCCCCCCCCCCCCCCCCATCCAATCTCGCCCTGGGGTGGAGGCTGAAAATCAAGCCCGAAATTTATCTCTGTTCTGGATGTTTGTATGCAGGGGCAGCCTGGGAGCAAAATCTTAGATTGTGAGGATTTTATTCAAGGAGTATCTAAAGTAGTGCTAAAATATTTGCCAACTTGGGCCAAATTATTTTCAAGATTTAGATAACTCATGAGCTTGCGAGTAACATTAGTGCTTTTCCCCTCCATCTCACATCCTCTGTTCCCTTTGCCCGACACTGTTTCAAGACTGATGACATTTCCTCTTCATTAAAAACCTCACGTAACATCTTTCCATCCTCTCCAAATAAGGTCCCACTTTTGGTTCGTCTCCCTCTCAGGTCTTGGAATACACTAAGAGCATCCATCTCCATGCTCAACTCTCTTCCCCTCCCCTGTTGAAATCCATTTAATCTGATTTCCTATCTGTCCACAGCAAACCATGTTATTCCTTCTTAACCTCTCACTACCCTTTGCTATAGCTCACCACTGCATCCTCCTCCCCAACTGATACTGCCCTCTCATGGTTCCTATCTATCTCGATTTAGCTAGCAATGTCCTTGATCTCTCAACCATGTATGATCACTTCTGGTGTGCTCTGACGTTGCAGGATTGGTCATCTCCTTTGCCTCATCTATCTACTGATTCTTTGAGGCAATATCCATAAGGATAAAATTACCGTTATGATGTGTTCTGATTAAACAAGGCTTTATCCCTCCACCATTGGCTTCACAACTGTTACTATGGTGTCCACCTGAATGGTGGAGACCAAGTCATGGATGAGGCAGGGTTTCCTTCAGTTGAACAATGACAAGACTGAGGCCATCTTTTTTTGGCACCTCTCAGAAATTCCGCATCTCCATCACCAATTCTGTTTCCCTTCCTGGCTGTTTACCCAACAGCGTGCAGCCTTAGTGTTACCCTCAGGAAGTACAATGTTTTCGTACACTAGACTATATTCTATAGTCTTAACCAACATTGACTGGATGGCGACAGAGTCCGTGTTTCTTTTTGACCCCGAGCATCAACGGTTTAGAAGAAAAAGAAACATAAGACTTGCATTTATATAGTGCCTTTCACAGCCAATGAAGTACTTCTGAAGTGTAGTCACTGTTGTAATGTAGAAAACACAGCAGCTAATCTGTACACAGCAAACTCTCACAAACAGCAATGTGATAATGACCAGATAATCTGTTTATGTGATGTTGATTGAGGGATAAATATTGGCCAGGACACCAGAGAGAACTCTCCTGTACATCTTCGAAATAGTGCCATGGATCTTTTACATCCACCTGATGAGGCCTTGTCTTAACATCTTATCCAATTGATGGTGCGTCTGACAGTGCAGCACTCCCTCAGCCCTGTACCGGGAGTGTCAGCCTTGATTCTTGTGCTCAAGTCCTGGAGTGGGATTTAAATCCACAACCTTCTAAGAGTGGTACCAACTGAAGAGAGATTTATAAGCTGATGAGGGGGAAAAGAAGCGTTTTAGGGAAGAGTAAGCCATACTTATTAAAAGCCACAATTAACACTGGAGAGATGTAGGGTTTCAAATCAAAGGCTAAAAATGGAATCATAATAAATAGAAGATGTAAATGGAAGAGAAATGATTTCGGATGGAGTCAACAAAGATATGAGGTGGTAACTGCTGGTTGGGCCCGCAATATTCATAAAGAAATTACCTTTTAATGATTGAAGGAAGGGAGAATTTCAATTCCGTACTGAAGAGCATAGATATCAAACTTCAGCATAGCTATCAAACTTTACTTTGTGACTCTTTGCAATTTTCTACCCCAGAGGGCAGTGGATGCTCCATCATTGAATATATTTAAGACAGGGATAGACAGATTTTTGGCGTCTCAGGGTATCAGTGAATATGGGGAGCAGGTGAAAAGTGGAGTTGAAGCCCAAGATCAGCCACGATCATATTGAATGGCGGAGCAGGCTTGAGGGGCCGATTGGTCTACTCCTGCTCCCATTTCTAGTGTTCTTGTAATCTGCAGCAATTTATTAATGGCACTGTGAGAGGACTGGTCTGAAGGCATCTATTCTGAAGGAAGTAAAAAAAAAAATGTGAATCAAATCTTTAGCAAATGAGTCAATGGATATATTGGAGGCTTGTCTAATTTTACACCTAAAAATGGGGAGATAGCAGGACCAAAATCAGGTGGAAGGGTTCATGCCCATTCTACCTTTCAGCAATTTAGGTAGCCAGAGTGACAGCTAGGATCAGAAGGAGGGCTGGCTGCTGTATACAAGTTGAGGTCAAATGTTGCAGTTAAGACCAATCTTCCTGCTACGCTTTGCACGTGTGCGGTCGCACCGCAGCCTGGAAGATACCGCGCAGGCCTGGTTTGTGTTAAATAACATGTGTAAATATTTATAGATATCTCACATTGAAAAAACCTGGCTGTACGCAACAATGACATTTTGCAGCGAACATTGGTTAAGAGCCAATGCCATTTTTGTCTCTACCCATGTGGCCATCATCAGTTCATTTTTCTACCACAAACCATGGGTGGGATGCTTTGGAAGTGGCCACTTCTAGTGATATTTAAAGGAATCCTTGGCTACAGTGAGAGAAAGCTGGAAACAGGTCTGGCATACAGTAATACTGCAGTTTCCTATGTGCTTTGAACCTTTGCAGGCTTCTAGTATTTGTCACTCTAGGTGATGTAAATGTTTTCCCTGCCACAGTACACTGTTGCTCCCGTTGCTTCCACTCTTGCTCCGTAAGGTGATGCTGCAGGCCCATCAAAATCAGTCCTGCCAGATTTCCTGACCTTACCATCAGTGAGTTGCCTATAAGGAGCACCATCAGAGATGGCAGTTTGCCAGTTCAATGTTAATGAAACCCAAACCTGAAAATTGATCGAGCAAGTACATCGGGCACATGCTGTTATCCCACCCAGTGCCCAGGTAATGTACAACAGAAACAGTTATCATTCCCAATATGATTGGAGGTGATTACTGAAATGAAGACCGAGCAAGGCGAGTGAATACGGCCCGATAAAGCACTTGTGTTAAAGGACAATGCAAAGACGTTCTAGAACTTGAGCAATAATCAAGGTTCACTGAACTATGGTGGATCAGAGTGAGGTTGATCTTGATAATCCATCTTGAAGCAGCCTAACCCATGTGGATTAATCATAGCTCTAACCCTAATGCACTAACTCTAACCTTAATGCATTAATCTTAACCCTAACACTAGCCATAATGCTGGGTCAAAAATCTGGAACTCACTCCCTATAGGTGTACCTATACCAAATGGATTGCAGCAGTTCAAGAAGGCGGCTCACCACCATCTTCTCAGGGGCAATTAGGGATGGGCAATAAATGCTGGCCTTGCCCGTGATGCCCACATTCCATTAAAGAATAGAAAAAATGCAAAACCCTCACCCTAATTTTTTTTTTCATTCATGGGATGTGGGCATTGCTGGCCAGGCCAGCATTTAATGTCCATCTCTAAAGTTCCCTTGAGAAAGTCACAGTGAGCTGCCTTCTTGAACCGTTGCAATCCTTGGGGTGTAGGTACACTCAGTGCTGTTAGGAAGAGAGTTCCAGGGTTTTGACCCAGCGACAGTGAAGGAACGGCAATGTAGTTCCAAGTCTGGGTGGTGTGCGGCTTGGAGCAGAACTTGCAGATGGTGGTGTTCCCATGCATCTGCTGCCCTTGTCCTTCTCGGTGATAGAGATCGTGGGTTTGGAAGGTGCTGTCGAAGGAACCTTGGTGAGTTGCTGCAGAGTATCTTGTAGATACTACACACTGCTGCCACTGTGCTTTGGTGTGGAGGGAGAGAATGTTTGTGGATGGGGTGCCTATCAAGTGGGCTGCTTTGTGCTGGATGGTGTCTAGCTTCTTGAGTGTTGTTGGAGCTGCAGCCATCCAGGCAAGTGGAGAGTATTCCATCACACTCCTGACTTGTGCCTTGTAGATGGTGGACAGGCTTTGAGAAGTCAGGAGGTGAGTTACTCGCCACAGAATTTCCAGCCTCTGACCTGCTCTTGTAGCTATGGTGTTTATACGGCTACTCCAGTTCAGATTCTGGTCAATGGTAACCCCAGGATGTTGATAGTGGGGGATTCAGCAATGGTAATTCCATTGAACATTAAGGGAAGATGGTTAGATTCTCTCTTGTTGGAGATGGTTATTGCCTGGCACTTGTGGCACGAATGTTACTTGTCACTTATCAGTCCAAGCCTGGATGTTGTCCAGGTCTTGTTGCACCTGGATACAGGCTGTTTCATTATCTGAGGCATCGCAAATGGTGCTGAACATTGTGCAGTCATCAGCGAACATCCCCACTTCTGACCTTATGATGGAGGGAAGGTCATTGATGAAGCAGCTGAAGATGGTTGGGCCTAGGACACTACCCTGAGGAACTCCTGCAATGATGTCTTGGACTGAGGTGATTGACCTCCAACAACCACAACCATCTTCATTTGTGCTAGGTATGACTCCAATCAGCAGAGAGTTTTTCCCCTGATTCCCATTGACTCTAGTTTTGCTAGGGCTCCTTTATGCCATACTCAGTCAAATGCTGCCTCGATGTCAAGGGCAGTCACTCTCACCTCAGAGATCAGCTCTTTCGTCCGTGTTTGGACCAAGGCTGTAATGAGGTCAGGAGCTGAGTGGCAGAACCCAAACTGAGCATCAGTCAGCTGGTTATTGCTGAGATAATTAGTGCATTATTGCTATTGCACTAACCTTAACCCTAACCCTAATGCTATTGCACTAACCCTAACACTAACCTTAACGCACTAACCATAATCCTAACCCTAATGCACAAACCCTAACCCTAGTCCACTAAACCTAACTCTACTATCCAACCAAGCCAGTCCTCACATTACAAATCCTGCAAGCTTTTACTGTCCCAATAACAATAAGCAGTTTTCTCTGTTACAGGTACAATCAGCAATCCTCCATCTCATAAAACCCCTGTTCAATTATTGTCAGAAACCCTGTGTTTCTCCATTCTCCTGCAAATGCACATCCTTTAGCGTCTGCCATAAGTACAGTCAGAAGCTTTCTAGCTTTTACCCTGTTTCTGCCATAGCAGCAATCAATAATACCCAGGCCTTGGGTACCATTATTCCTCCAAATTGTATCAAGTAAGCGTCTGCCTTGCACGCTCGTCAACTCAAACAACAGTTCCCTCCCCCATGATCTTCTGTGCTGCCATAATCTGTTATCCCTAGACTCTCAGACTGGTGTGCTCTCAGCTGCAATATTACCTTTTAATCTTTCTTACCGCACTGCAACAATCATATTCAATTATTATAACTGCAAACAGAAACCAAATCACTCTGCTTTTCATATAACCTTTGCTCCCTTTTGCAGCTGTAAGATATTAGATTCTCAACTTGGTGAGAAACAAAGTTTGAATCACTGGCTTGACTAGCATTCAAGCTTGATGCCCTCGATGGATTTTGTTTTCATGTACTTGACCAATTAATAAATGAGCAGTTCCTACTTAATTGGTTATGCCATTGGATGGAAAAACTTGCTTTGATACAGTGAAACAGAAACTGACTTCTGTTTATTACTTTCTTCCTTTTAAACAAGCAGTTATTATCATGTGACACAATGTTCCGTGACAGAATTGGGAATTTATACAATATTTGGACTGTGTGGCTGTTAATTGGAAACTTTGACCTGGATTTGGAGTCAGTTACAAAGTGGGAAAGAAACCTGCCCACAAAACCTGCAGCATGGATTTCGCCTTTCCCATTGTTAGTCTGAATCTGACGCCAAGTCAAGGGGATGTCCAGGCATCCAGTAATGGTGATGTCATCAAGCAGAACAAGCAGCCAATCACACTGAAGTATTCCCACTGTCAGCAAAAAAGTAAAATGCACTGATTATCCTTCACTTTTAATTAAATTTTACAGGGAGCAAAATAAATGATTGGGACATACACATGGGATTGAGGTAGAAGCTGAAATATCATAAACTTTAAAAAAGCTGTTATTTTTAAAACATGGAATTTTATATCGTTATGGAGAAATTTGACTGTCTACAGATGTAAAATTAGTTTTTCCGGCCCAGTGAGGCTGTTAAGCAGTAATTATGAGTTAGTAAGGTTAAAAACCCAGTTACACTTCATTCAACAAGATGTAACTATTCCAAGAGGTTTTTTGCAGTGAGAATAATAGTGTAAAAGAGCTCGTTCTCATCAATTCTGTAATTTCTAATCGGTTGCAGTCTGTGGGTCTTCAACCTTGCACCCTGCAGAGAAGTGTAGAGTCACTGACAGCAACTTTTTATTACTGAGAGTAGCTTTTAATTGCAGATTTTTATGAATTAATTAAATTCATTAATTAACTGAATTTAAATTCCACCAGCTACTGTGGTGGGATTTGAACCCGTGACCCCAGGAAATTAGCCTGGACATCTGGAATACTAGATCAGTGACATTACCACTACACCACCACCTCATTGGTTTATTTAATATTTATGTATTAGGGCACAATTCCATTTTAATCACCAAACAGCAATGAGAAAATCTAACTTAAGCCAATAATTAATAAACAGCAAAGCCCCGAGGAGACGGACCACAATAAAAAAATCATAATATTTTAAAGTCAGCCAGAGGGATGAAAATCTGTTCTGTGACTGAAATTAATGGGCTCAGTGATATGAATATGGACTGTATTAATCCAATCCTCTGAAGGTGGAAATTTACAACAGAAAAATGTTCTTAAATTTGGGCGGGAAGGAGTCCAATTGGCAATTAGTTGATTTAATAGATACACACAAGGCCAAAATTACTCGATGGTATCCCAAGAGTAGAGTGTGTTGGGAATGGGAATGTTATGGAGCTGCAACAATTGGTAGCAAGCTATCAGAAAAGTCATAGAGTCATGTACAGCACAGAAGGAGGCGATTCGGCCCGTCGAGTCCATGCCAGCTCTCCACAGAGCTATCCAATCAGTCCCATTCCCCTGCTCGATCCCCATAGCCCTTCAACTTTATTTCCCTCGAGTGCCCATCCAATTTCCTGTTGAAGTCGTTGGTTGTCTCCGCTTCCACCACCCTTGTGGGCAGTGAGTTTCAGGTCATTACCAACTGCTGCGTAAAAAGGTTCTTCCTCATATTCCCCCTGCATCTCTTGCCCAAAACCTTTAAAAGTTTTGTATTGCAGCTGTCCTGCAGTGTACCTGATCTAGGAACACTGATTCCATTCACTGCTCAGAATGTGTAGGAATTCCATTTCCCAGTGGAACTAAGGACTTGTTCACATAAAATAGTTTTTTTTTGTTTGACTGCTTTATTCCAGTACAAGTCATAGACTTTAATTGTCTCTTTGCTTCTCTTGGCAGGGTGACATGGGGCGTCTTGGGAAGATGGGCATGCTTGGACGGCGTGGACCGAAGGTGAGGTGGATTGTTCCAACTCTTTCTTTTGTTAATTGATCGTTAAGTGATTGTTTCTCTGCTGGATTATGTTACTAACCGAAGGATGAAATTCCTTCTGTCAATTGCATTGGCAAAGAAAGTCACACATTTTTCGGTAAAGCTTTTGACAGGAGGAAATGTCAATGTTACTATGTGTCAAAAATAATCCAGTTTCATAGGTTAAAGTTGCTACTCATAATACAAGCCTGCTGTCTGGGAATAAAGTGTGTTTGAGGACTGATGGATCTTTCAATGGAAATATTAAAAATATATTAGACTTATAACTTTGATTATACTACTGCAACAACAACTTGTATTTATATAGCACCTATAACTTAATAAAACATCCCAAGGCGCAACACAGGAGTTTTATAAAGCAAACTTAGACCCCCAGCCATGTAAGGAGATATTAGGACAGGTGGCCAAAAGCTTGGTCAAAGAGGTAGGTTTTAAGGAGTGTCTTAATGGAAGAAAGAAAGGTAGATAGATGGAAAGGTTTGGGGCAGAGGGGTTTTCAGAGCTTCAGGAGGCCAGAATTAGATGAGCGCAGATATCTTGAAGGTTTGAGGGGTTGGAGGAGATTACAGAGATAGGGAGGGGCAATACCATGGAGGGATTTGAAAACAAGAAGGAGAATTTTAAAATCAAAATATTGTTTGACCAGCATCCAATGTAGGTCAGCGAGCACAGGGGTGATAGTTGCTGTTGTTTGAATTCTGTAAGTTTTGTGCATTTGTGCATTTTTTAAATCCATGTTTCAATATTCAGCACAGTAAATATACAGAAAATTATTTATACAGATGTCAAATAATGCAAATTGTGTAATGTGAAAGCTAAAACAAAATGTACTCAGTAGTTAGAAGGTGAAATGATATGGTCTGTGGCTAAATAGAAATTGTGACCAGAATCAAAAATAACTCCAGCTGTTTGAAAACCTTATAATAAAATACACATCCAAAATATCTGAAATTTGGGAAAAAGAATAGCAACTTCATGTGCTAAAGGTACACGTTGGTACATTGATGATAACCTTGTCTGTTGAATTTTGTGCCATGGTCTGATTCTGTTATTGACAGTAGAGAGAATACACTATATCAACCTGACTGGAAATATTAGCTGTAGGCTAATGAAGTTATACTGAAATTGTGTGTAAAGCATGATACAATATTCTACATAATATAAGCTGTTGCTGATTGCAGCCAAGAATGGACATGGTTTACAATCACCCAATTGTCTTTCCTTAGAGTTAACAAAACAGCCACTCATTGTTTTAAATTTGAGAAGCAAATTTGATGTACATTGCTGTTCAAAATAAGCATTACCTCCTACATAAATTTCCATGGTACTGACCATTCTGCGTATACATGTTGCAGGGAGTTTTTCTTTTAGACAGATACAGCACTGAAACAGGCCCTTTGGCCCACCGAGTCTGTGCCGACCAACAACCACCCATTTATACTAATCCTACATTAATCCCATATTCCCTACCATTCTCCTTCCACCTACCTATACTAGGGGCAATTTACAATGGCCAATTTACCTATCAACCTGCAAGTCTTTGGCTGTGGGAGGAAACCGGAGCACCCGGAGGAAACCCACGCAGTCACAGGGAGAACTTGCAAACTCCACACAGGCAGTACCCAGAACCGAACCTGGGTTGCTGGAGCTGTGAGGCTGCGGTGCTAACCACTGCGCCACCCAGGTGCAGATGTTTTTGTTCTTGGTCAGCCAAGTGTCATATATAAACAGAAGCTCATAGTCACGTTAAAAAAAAACCCTCCAAATCAAACTCCTAAGAAATTCACAATTGAGTTTCTGATTGCATGCTGTCTCTTAAACAACTGTCAATTAAATTCAGCCAAAGAATACGAACAGCACAAGTGAACATCTATGACTCAATTATATTAATAAAAATATCAAAGTGAGTATAAAATGATTCCTTATCTTATACCGGTGCTAGCTCGGAGGACTGTTCCTTCCTTTGCACTGAAGCTCAATAAACTTTTTTCTAGGATGCATAGGAATCATGAAAAAACATAGACAAAATGCTGTTCAGTTACGCAAAGCGTGTGATAGAACTTCAGTAAACCATGAAGCAACAAAAAATGCTGGAAATACTCAGCAGGTCTGGCAGCATCTATGGAGAAGGAGAGCTAATATTTCAGGTTGATCAGTTCTGATGAATTATCATTGACCTGAAACGTTAACTCTGTTTCTGTCTCAACAGATGCTGCCAGACCTGCTGAATATTTCCAGCACTTTATGTTTTTACTTCAGATCTCCAGTATTCACAGAACTGTGTGCATTTGCCAGGTTCTGTTACTATTTAGTAACTGTTCTATTTAAGAATCTCTGTAAACCTTTGTTGGATGAGTGACATTGGCATTGAATTTCTGTGAGCATCATATGCTGTAGCCTCAATGGGAAGTCCATGAGTAAACACCATTTACCCTGTTTCTCTGAAATTTCTGCAGCTTAGCCACTTAAGAGGTCGGAGGTTGGGAATTCTGCAGTGAGTAACTCACCTCCTGACTCCCCAAAGCCTGTCCACCATCTACAAGGCACAAGTCAGGAGTGTGATGGAATACTGTCCACTTGCCTGGATGGGTGCAACTCCAACAACACTCAAGAAGTTCAACACCATTCAAGTCAAAGCAGCCCGTTTGGCATCCCATCCACCACCTTAAACATTCACTCCCTCCAACGCCAATGTGCAGTGACAGCAGTGTGTACCATCTACAAGATGCACTGCATCAAATTGCCAAGCGTCCTTCAAAAGCACCTTCCAAACCCGCGACCTCTACCACCTGGAAGGACAAGGGCAGTAGACCCATGGGAACACAACCACCTGCAAGTTCCCTTCCAAGTCCCACACCATCCTGACTTGGAATGATATCCATATTCCTTCACTGTCACTGGGTCAAAATCGTGGAATTCCCTTCCTAAAAGCACTGTGGGTGTACCTACCCCACATGGACTGCAAGAGTTCGAGGCGGCAGCTCACCACTGCCGTCTCAAGGGAAATTAGGGATGGGCAATAAATGCTGGCATAGCCAGCGACGCCCACATCCCATGAATGAATAAAGTAGAAAGTTAGGGCATACCACCAGGAAATTCAATCATTATATGGTGCTTTTTATATTTTACTTATTTGTACCGTAACATTGAGCACATTCAGAAACCTTGCATCTACATGTCTCTGGTATGTATACATTTACTAATCTATGTATTTATTTTTCTAGGGGCTGATGGGGAACCCTGGAGAACCAGGACTGAAAGGTGATAAGGTGATCTGAATACTCCCTTATTGCACTGTGATGTGATATTAATACTTCCTTCCAGCACTTGAGTTTAATATTCCCTTATTACACTGAGATATTAATCTTTTCAAAGCACTATGTCTAATATTCTCTATCATAATACTGCCTTACTGCACTGAATTAGTATAGCACTTCCTTATAATGTATGTTCATTTATTGCACTAAATTAGAAATAATATTTTCTCACTCTATTGGCCTAATAATTTTCCCTCAAGCATGGAATTTAATCCCTCATCACTACCTGTGATTTAGCTTTAATACTTTTAAGCACTGTATTTCATAACTTTTTACAAAACAATATTTAATGCTCCTTTATTGCATAGTGGTGTAGTTTTAATACTTGTTAGGATGAATTAACCCTCCTTAGTAGCCCATAATTAAAATTTCCATTCATTCTTATTGCTCTTGATAAGGTACCTTTTGCTACACAGCACCTGTAACCAAGCAGCTTGCTGATCCCACTCTATGGGCTGAATTTTTTCCACAGAGACAGGAAACTGGAGCTGAGTCTGTTTTTGGGTCAGAAACCCTGCTCCGGTGGGTCCACTTAGAGTCAATGGGAGTGGTAATGGACTTGGGTCGGATGAAGTGTGGGACTTATTTAGACTTCCATGGCAACCATCACATCACAGGGGAGCCAGAGGCTCCCGACATCCCGATGACAGAGGTCATCGACGCTGACCTGGATCTAATGCTGGAGGCCGTAAGGGAGAGGAGGGAGGGAGGTCCTGTTCCCGAAGGGTGGCAGGAGGAAGCCAAGTCGTTATGCAGCAGGGGCATTTCTGTTCAGCATCATCGCCCTCTGCCTCCAATTCCTTCTCCTCTATTACCTCCTGCTCCATGCTCCTCCCCCAATGAGCTTTCTCCTTCCAGGGCCTCACTGTCCTCAAGGTCCACACATCTCTGGAGGGCCATATTATGGAGAGCGCAGCAGACCACCACAGTGACTGAGACCCTTGCACGAGGGTATTGGAGGGCACCACCTGACTGGTCCAGGCACCAGAATCACAACTTCAGAAGCCCGATGGCCTGCTCAATAGTTGTCCAAGTGAGGAGGTGGCATTGATTGTATCGCCTCTCTGTCTCTGTAGCCATGTCTTCAAGGGACATCCCTTGTCCCCCAGGATCCATTTACGTACTTTGGGGGTTGGCGTGAAGATCTGAGGCAGCCTGGACTGGAGGATGAAGGAGTCATAGCAGCGGCCAGGAAAGTGAGCACACGCATGGAGGAAGCTCTTGTTGTGGTCACAGACCCGTTAGATTTTGGATGTAAGTTCTTCCTGTTGATGAATATCACTGGCTGGTCACTGGGTGCCTTGATGGCCACATGGCTGCAATCGATGATGCTCCACACCTGGGGGAATCCAGCGCTGGAAGCAAAGCCCCCTGCTCTCTATCCCTGGGTGGCCATGTCCATTGTTAGATGAATGTGCTGTCCAGCTACAGCAAAGAGGGCGTCAGTGACCAAAGAGATACAGTAGTGTGCATTCGTTTTTGAGACGCCACTAAGGTCTGCAGCTGATCCTTGGAAGGAGCCAGAACCGTAGAGGTTCAAGGCCACAGTGAAGTTTTGGCCACTGGCAGGGCATGGCGACCAGTACTGTGAGATGTGAGGTCTTCGGCAGCGAGGGCACAGACGTCTGTGACCATCTGCTTGGAGATTCTCCTGTGGCACTGGTTCTCAGTCATCTGCAGGTAACTCCTTTTTCAGCAGTCAATCTTGTGTTGAGAGTATGGCCTCTGTTGCCTTTCTGCCCTCCTTTCCTCTCCCGTGCCCTCCTGATGCCTGGAGTTCTGTCCTTCCTGGAAAGGGTGTTGCCCCTCATCGCCAATGGACCCTAAATCTGACAGTTGTGCCCCCATTGCCAGCTAGAGCCTTCCTTCTGGACAAATGGCCACCCAATTGTCCTTGGTGGCCTTGCCCCAGCGATGATGGGGGATGCTGGCCCTGTTCAAAGCCCTGGTGTGAAGTGCCCACTCTTCATGCAACCTACGTAGTGCCAAGAGTACCCCATACCTAGTGCCCAGTCCCCCTTTGCCCCGATGACCCTTTTAGGGGGCCGGGGTGATGCCCTGGGGCAGCTATGGTTGGTTCCCCACTCTAGACCCACCTCCCTTCAGCTGAAACCTACAGCTTCTAAAACCCATGTGCCCCTTTAAATACTAAAATAAAATCAAAATACTGCGGATGCTGGAAATCTGAAATAAAAACACGAAATGCTGGAACCACTCAGCAGGTCTGGTAGCATCTGTGGAAAGAGAAGCAGAGTTAACGTTTTGGGTCAGTGACTCGGTAGTTCCGAAGAAGGGTCACTGATCCGAAACGTTAACTCTGCTTCTCTTTCCACAGATCTGCCAGGCCTGCTGAGTGGTACCAGCATTTCTTGTTTTTGTTAGCCCCTTTAAATACCCCACCCACCCCCTTCAACAAGCTCCAAACAAGCTTTTTTAACTCTTTTAATTGGCCTGAATTGGAGGGAGTATTGGATTCCTGTTTTGCCCTCCCCTCTACGCTGTTCTTTATTGCTGATGTCAGGATTGGTGCCTTGAAATCGACACACCGCCTAGCGCCGGTATTTTCGCTCCCCACCCCCCCTCCCCACCCCACTGCCTCCGTTCCCGTCTTGGGGGGACCCTGACAATTCAGCCTTATAACTCTGCACCAAGAGATGCACAATAGTAGCTCCAAAGGATTTAATCATTTCAAACATTTTCCTTCCCTTTCTCTCTCAAAATGGTCCTGAAGACATGGCCAAGTTTGGGGACTCATGAGGGGACCTGTAGGAAATCATGAGTTAAAAAACCACAAACTACTCTTTTGTGGCACAGCATGTTCGACCGTCAATGTGTTGTGCCAGAGTATTCTTGCTGCTTGGCACTAATGTCCTGCTTGGTGTAATATACACTTTGAACATATATATTCGGTTATCACTATGGTGGGCAAGATTAATCAGGGCTCGCCCTCACATTTGTTCCTCTTCACACTCGTTTCATTTCCTGTTTCTATAATATGATTGTTGCTGGTGCTTTATTTGCTTTTGCCTTCCAAGATAAGCATGTGGCTCTCTATTAATTTCTTCTTGGGCAAAGGAATTAATGCTGTTGTTTTCATATAAAAAAAACTTATGCCACATTGCTTACCCTGAGACTGTACATAAAAATAACCGCACTTCCTTTTTAATCTCTGCAATATAACAAAAATGTAATTAGGGTTGCATATTTGAAGTTTATTTAAACAATACAGCTGTTAAGGAAATATTTTTCACACATGTTGTTCTAAAGATAGTTAACCATCTTCCGTCGTAAACAGATGTTTTTTTTATAAATATTTTGTGTACTGAAAACATTATTTTCATTTTGCAACATGCAGTTTAATCCGCATACCAGCCCAGCAGGCAGAAAAGTCTGATAAACAAACATAATGTCACCATAAGGATTCTACACTGTGTTTGTCTCAGCAAATATGTATTAATACTTCCTCGATTGGCTAAAATATATATTCACAAGCTTTCATGACCACATAGGTTCCTTTCTTGAGCTTTTAGAGCATAAATTTGTATTGGTAATAAGACATCACTCAATCATTTATTTTCATGCAATATCTTTGAGTTTTGCAAGAGTTATTAGCCTATATTTAGCAAAATAATTCTCCATTTTTATTAAACAGCAATGACTGTCTTATTACTTTAAGAAAAGTAATTTTGTTTGATTTATATTGAACATACAATAATGAGCTTACAAATTGTTCTGGTCACTATAAGTAGCAACATATGAACACATTCATGAAGATTTCTCCTCATTGACATAGGAAATAGGAGCAGTAATAGGCCATTCGGCCCCTCAAGTCTGCTCCATAATTCAACTAGATCATGGCTGATCTTCTCCCTCAACGCCATTTTCCCACACTTTCCCCATATCCCTTGGTATCTTTAATATCTAGAAATCTATCGATCTCTATCTTGAACATACTCAGTGATTGAGCCTCCACTTCCCTCTGGGATAGAGAATTCCAAAGATTCACCACCCTCTGAGTGAAGAAATTCCTCCTCCTCTCAGTCTTAAATGGCCTACCCCCTATTCTGAGACTGTGTCCCCTGGTTCTAGACGAAAGGCCTGCTCAGGTCAGGAAAAAGAACCCGACCCGAACCCGACCGATCCACAGCGGACCCGAGCCCGACCCGGCCCGAGTCCCTCCAATTTTGCCCCGAGCCTGACCTGACCCGAGCCTGACCCCGACTCGACCCAATCCAAGCCCCACTCGACCATCCCTTTACTTACCTTCCGACTCGGAAGCTCCAGGAAGCTGCAGCGCATGCGTGATGACGTCACTCGCTCACTGCGCAGACTCAGTTTCATGCCAGACTCCCAGCTCAAGTAAGTTTTTAAATTTCAATACTTTCCAGCAGAGCACTTACTGTATGGGTCCGGCCCGACCCGACCCGAGCCCGAAAGCCGGACCCAGAAGAGGGGCCCGACCCGAACCCGACACATGTCGTTGGGTCCTGTCGAGTTCGGGTCGGGTAGCAGGCCTTTATTCTAGACACCCCCCCCCCCCCCAGCCAGGGGAAACAGCCTTCCTACATCTGTCAAACCCTGTAAGAATTTTGTATGTTTCAATGAAATCACCTCTCATTCTTCTAAACTCGAGAATATAGGGCCATTCTTCTCAGTCTCTCCTCACAGGACAATCCCACCATCCCAGCAATTAGTCTGGCGAGCCTTTGTTGCACTCTCTCTATGGCAAGCAAATCCTTCCTTAGGTAAGGTTAGCATCTCTACTGAAATTCTAATGATCTTTTTGAATGCTGAACTAACTACAAGAGACTTCATAAATATATTTTTAATGTGACAAAATGTAGCGGCCAAAGCAATTCTTTCTGTTTGTTTTTATTAGTAACCCGTGTGTTTCAAAAGCTTAAAAAAAGTCATAAATTGCAGTTATATTTCACCCACCTATTGTTACCCGTTAGCCATTTGTTACAGAAACTGCCCAATTTTCACTGAAAATCTATCAGTTTCTACAGTGGGAGAACAAATCAGTAAGCCAGTTTTACACCCAGACGACAAATTCAAAATCTACCCCGTTACATCGAGTCAGGGAGTGAGATTTGCTTCCAGCACTTCACCATAGATGGTTAAAATAAATCAAATAGATTACTTTTTTCAGCTTTTCTACAGTATATCTGTTGCCTTCAACCAGCAGTGTTACAAACAGAATGAATTCATGTGATAGAACTGCATGAAACTTAAGTGAATAGCGATAAATTATCATCTTAAAAAGGAAATTGAGTCAGAGCGTCAATACAGCAGTAACCTAAGGAGTAGAGGGTACTCTTAGACTGAGAGGTTCTTGTATGTTTGTGGTATTCACCTACCCTTATGTTTGTGATAATTGCCTTGCAACTATTTGAAAACTTTTTAAGAAATATGTATTTGTTAGAAAATGCACCATTCTGATCCAACACGAAGGCTGAATTTTCCCACAGGCATTAGGAACCCGACAACAGGACTATATGTGGGTCCTGGGCCCAGGCGTGACCTCAGCACACCCGCTGAAGCAACTTTACATGAGGTGGCCTACTAATTAAGGGAAGTGGGGGGCCCAATAGGACGACCCACAGCAATGTCTGGATGGCAGTCCCGCTGAGAGAGATGAGCGCTGCTGGAGAAGAGGAAGACCCAGGGTGCGTCTCAAAATGGAGGCGCTCACAAAGGCCTCCCTCTTGAGTGGTGAGAAAGATGACGACAAAGTGCGAGGAACCTCAGGGTGAAGGTTTGACCTCTCTCTAGAAGGTCGCACCTGGACCCCTGTGTGCATTGCGGCCCCCGATGCTGCCAATTAATTCAACCACCCTTGGCGGCTAACCTCCCAGTGTGAGAGGCGACCTCCGCAGCGTTGCCGGGTTCCAGAGACATTGGGGTGCCCATGCAATGCTGGTGAAGTTGCAACACTGTGGCCCTTGATTGGGGAGTTAAATGGCTTCGTTGCCTGCCCCCCCCTCCTTGGAGCAGGCGGCCAATTCTCATCGCAGCCCACCCCTGGTAAGTTGCCTGGGGTTGGGACAGTGTCCAGGAGCCATCCAATGGGTTTCCTGCTATTTTTCAACCCTCCTCCCACCCACCAAGCTGTCTCCACATGGCCGGGAAAATTCAGCCCTAATTTGCTGAAAAGACATGAATGGGGGTTTTAAAGATTTCTTGTCATGGCCAAATGAATCAATTCTTCTCGAAATTTTCATGGATGAGAGGATTATCCAAAAAGGAAGACTTTGAGTTTCAAAACTTATAGAAGACAAAAGAGCCACTCACTTTCACATCAAATCCCATTATGAGATACATTCAGATCCAACAGTAGTCAACAGATTTCAGCCTGAAAACACAGTGGATGGTCATATTGTAATGCAATGTCTCATGCCCACTCCCTCCTCTGTTCCTGAGCTGTAACCATGGTCGGCATTT
The DNA here is from genome assembly GCF_036365525.1 of Heterodontus francisci. Classification (NCBI taxonomy): domain Eukaryota; kingdom Metazoa; phylum Chordata; class Chondrichthyes; order Heterodontiformes; family Heterodontidae; genus Heterodontus; species Heterodontus francisci. The sequence continues at coordinate 9,133,126 of NC_090402.1, read as the reverse complement.
TCAATTGCCCATGGAAGCGCTCCCAGATGGCGTGCCCGACACCTCTGGGACAGGCTCGAATTTTCAAAGTGAGGGCACGGGGTTTAAGACAGGAACCCGCTCACCTCCAATTAATTGCCTGTTTAACTCCTTGAGGAGCTTGCTAACAGACCAGGGAGGGCGAGAAGACGATTTTTCAATCTGTAAATCGCTGGTGAACGTTGGTGCACAGATGTCGGGTTCAAAGCATGCAGAAATTAAGGGGTTTTTTTTAAATGCTGCAAACTTTTGGTACCTGGGAGTTTTCGCTCCAGACTGGGCACGGTACCTTTCAGTTGGTCATTTGCCCACTGTTGTGCGCGGTGAGGCTGCTGGCCCTCCGTTATGTGGCATCCTGCCTTCTGTAAGGCAGCGGAAGGCCTCGCCATGGCTGCTGTCTGCCTTTGCCGTTCGTGTTCTGCAGGCAGCCCCTGCCACCTGGTAACGCTCAGCACCACTAATTGGGCTCTGAGTTTGCCTCCGGTCCAATTAGGGCATTTACATCTGACGATTGCGTCGTGGGATCGGGACCCAGAAGTTATCCAGGTGTTGGATTCCTGACCCCAAATTGAAAATTAAGCCCCACAAGTCTCAAATCCATCACTTTCCAATAGGGTATTACTGATCTGTTGGAATAGTAGAGGTCGCACATGGGGGAATGTGAGAGAATATTGCGTTTGCCAGTCTCCGGTCAATTGATTAATGCGAATAGATCTGTCACAGCTTTTTCCAGATTGTCAGCAGAAGGATTGGTGAAGTTAAGAACCTATAAGGGGGAATCCTATAGAAAAGGTCAAGCACACCAACACAAAAGTGTTGACAATAATTTGTACCGAAATGACCCAGAAACAGTTGAGAAATAGTTTTCTTTCGGTTGCCTTGTATGTTGCAGGTAAGGTAAAACACATGTTTTATTACAATCTTGTATGGCTTTCATTTGGAGAGAACAATTGCACTTTTGTTAAAATGATTACCTGTTTGTATTTTTTAAATTAAAGCAATATGGAAAATGTTCCAAACTTTTCAATATACAGGAGCATTTCATCAGATATAATTCACTACAGAGTGTTTTACTGATTGTAATTTTTTTTTCTACTGGCTAAATTTCTGCACAACACTAAATGGTATAGAAGAGTACAACGCAATGTTGTAATTTCATTATCACATCTCCTTAACGTGACATGGTAATGCTTCAATACCTTGCAGTTGTACTGTGTCAATAATGGTGAGGAAATGCTCTAACACTGTCAGTCTTCTATTTTCTCACGTGTCTGCAATCACTGTAATGCTGCATTGTTATTCTCCACTTAGAGTTGTGAAGCAGTATCCTAAACTGAGTTTTTTTTGCGATGGAGCAATATTGTCATCTGTTGGCTTGTACAATACGTTTAGAATGATAAGCTAATGGTCTAACTATGCTGTCTTGTTCATTATATTGAAATTGTTGAGTCAATGCTACTGGTCTTTGTTGTTCTACTGTGTGTTTAGAGGCGTGAGGCAATTCTCTAACACTATGCTGTCTTGTACTGTGAGTTTAGGGTGACGAGGGCATCCCAGGAATACCAGGAGAACTGGGTTTCCCTGGCGATAAGGTACGTTTCTCGATAGTTCGACAAGTGTGAACTTTGAAAATTCAACCTATTTAATTTCCAGTTTTTGCTTGGTATTGAAAAAGCAAATGTTGATTTCAGTAGAGGTTTCGTAGTGGGATGAATTTCACCTCTTTCTTGTGGAGTAGTCCCGACTTTTCATCCTTTAAGCACAGCGCCTTCCTGTACAAATAAACTGTGGTGCCATTTTCTTGTTACTTCAGAGTAGTTTATCTGAGGTGCAAGAAAGGAAGGGCTGAGCAAGTGTTTGTTTCACATTTATACAGCCACTTAATGTCTACAGTTTCCGAATTTCTTCCTTTTAATGATTCGTTGTGATCTTGACAAATGGACCAATCAGCCAAGATGAGAGTTTGGATTTTTTTTTTCTCCATCAGTTCCAGATCTTTTAAATCTGAATCGCCACATGACAAACATTTAACTTTCTTTTTAAAGTATTTAAATAAAAGTGAAGATGGAGGGAGCAAGATGCGCTGTTTACCAGAGAGAAATGGTGAGCTTCCCTACGTCACTAGAAAGGCACTGCTCGTCCCTCAACAGCCATGTACAGTCAAGAAGGCAATCAAGCAAGGCTCAAGAAATTAAAAGGAAAATAGGAACGTAGGAACAGGAGGAGGTCATTCAGCTCTGACAACCTGTTCTGCCATTTGATGAGATCATGATTGATCTGCGACCTAACTCCATATACCTATATCCCTTAATACCTTTGGTTAACAAATCTAGCAATCCCAATTGCCCTTTGTGGAAAAGAGTTTCAAACTTCTACCGCTCTTCGCATGATGAAGTATTTCCTAATTTCATTCCTGAAAGGTCAGGTTCTAATTTTTGTCCCCTAGTCCGAGACTCCCCTACCAATGGAAATAGTTTCTCTTTATCTCCCCTATCTGTTCCCTTAAATATCTTGAAAACTTCGATCAAATCACCCCTTAATCTTCTAAATTCCAGGGAATATGACCCTAGTTTGTGTAATCGCTCCTCATAATTTAAACTTGGAGTCCAGGTATCATTGCGGTAAATAGATTCCTTTAACATGCAGTAAAACTAGTACACATCATGGAAGATGCTGAACACAGCATCTTAGCTACACCCAGACCACTCAGAAGTTCATATAGACAAAATGACCTATGCCAGAATTGTGGACTTGCTGGGGTAGGTCTTGACTTTCTTCCAGGGTGTAAAATGGCCGATTGCGTACAGCAGTCCGTTTTACATCTCAAACGGATTGCCGACCCATTAACGCTCGTTTCATTCAATCATGCAAAGTTTACATTTTTTTTTTGTTCTCAAGACATGGACATCTTTGGCTAGGCCCCTTTTATTTCTCACCCCTAGTTGCCCTGAAAAGATGGAAGTGACCCTTCGAACTGCTGAAGTGCTTTTGGTGATGGTGTTCCCATAACAACGTTAGGTAGCTAATGACAAGAAATTAGGCCAGTGACGATGGAGGAACGATGATATATGTCCAACACGGGATGGTATCTGGCCTGGAGGGAAACTGGGAAGTGACACTGTTCTCACAATATTGCCGTTCTTGTGCTTCTTGGTGGTAGAGGTTGCAAGGGAGGGAGCTGTTACAGAAGGAACCTTGGTGAGCTGCTGAACTGCATCCTCTACAGATTGCACATACTGCAGCCGCAGTGCCCCAATAGTGGAAGGGTTGGATACCAGGTCCAGTGACTGCACAGCTCACCCATCCAAACAAGTGATGACTATTCCATCATACTCCTGACATGAGCCTTGTAGATGGTGGGAAAACTTTGAGCGGTCAAGAAAGTGGCATAGTGGTAATGTCACTGGACTAGTAATCTAGAGCCCAGGCTAATGTTCTAGGGACATGGGTTCGAATCCCATCATGGCAGATGGTGAAATTTGAATTCAATTAATAAATTCTGGAATTAGAAAAGCTAGTATAATGATGACCATGAAACCATTGTTGATTGTTGTAAAAACCCATCTGGTTCACTAATGCCCGTTAGAGAAGGAAATCTGCCATCCTTGCCTGGTCTGGCCTACATGTGACTCCAGACCCACAGCAATGTGGTTGACTCTTAACTGCCCTCTGAAATGGCCTAGCAAGTCATTCAGTTCAAAGGCAATTAGGGATGGGCAATAAATGCTGGCCTAGCCAGTGACACCCACATCCCACAAACGAATAAATAAAAGTGAGTCATTCATTGTGGAGTCCCTATCTTCTCTGCTGCTCTTGTAGCCACAGTACTGAGATGGCTGGACCAATTCAACCTGAATGGTGACTTCTGATTTGTTGATGGTAGAGACCTCAGCGATGGTGGTGCAATTAAAAATTGGAAGTGGCCTTGGCTTCCTCTTGTTTGAGATGGTCAGTGTCTGACACTTAAGTGACACAAATGTCGGCATGCCACTTGGCACCTCAAGTTGGCATGGGCTGATTTATTATTGTAGGAGTTCTGAATGTATTTCTACAGCCTGAGATGGTTTGGATGATAAAATACAAAATAATAACAAACAGGCATCACAAGTATTAATTTTGAAAGATATTTACAGACAATTGTTACAGAAATGGTTTTTCTGATTGTCCGCCTATAGTAGCGTATGATCAGATGCCAAAGTATGGGAATGGCTGGGTTGATGGATTTCACTTATGCTACCAGCTATAACTGCTCATTTATATACCATAGATTCATATATCATGTATAAACTATTAAAATATTGTAATTCACATATTTGGATCAAATAAAACCATCAAAATTGATCACTAATGGAGCCATTTTCATGCATAGATGCTACATAGGCAGGTATTTGAGTTGCAAAACTCTGCATATGATCTAAATGTAAAATGTGCTGCAACATTGTTTCTCTACAAATTCTACTCTTTACGAGAAAGTCCGATGTTAAGAAGTCAGGCTTAATTTGCAACTTGCACTCAGCAATGCCAACTTTACAAAGCTGGCAAGCAACAAATGTTCCACGAATCTTCCATTGTTACGGGAGAGCTCATGTCTAAATAGGTAAAACAACTCCATAAGCTTTATCGAGCAAGTTTATATATTCTGATAAACCAAGCTGAGAGTTATTGACATTTGGGTGCAAGATCAGACTGCCAGATCATGAGATGTGCATGACACAGGGATGAAAAAGTTTGGGATTTCAGTGATCATTTCAGCACTTGGCTCTGAGGACGCTGAAAATCACCTACAACATGGTCATTTGATGAAGGATTGTTTCCTTAGTATTAAGTGATGGCCCAGGAAAGCATCCTTTGGACATAACTGATCCCAGGGGGAAAATTATTACTTCCAAGATCAACTGTTTTGCTATAAATGTGCCATCATTTTTTTTTCTTGAACGTATTTCCTACTGGAAGTTTGTAGGTGGTTTAACTTGATGCTTTTTTTAAAGAAAGTAACTGCAAACTGCATTACATAAGAAGCTGATAAATTCAGTTTTATGAGAGCTTAAACTGTTACGACCGAGGTGGGAGGAGTGCACTGTTTTCCCTAGTTCCACTTGTCCACAGGTCACAACGTATATATAAATGTTTACCCAGTTACCGATATGGTCACTCTATTTTTATCTCAGAATAAAATACACCAACCAGGTTTCTTTAATGGGCAACAAAATTATTAGTTTATTATAAAACAAGACTTAACCAGTAGCATTAATACACTGATTGAAATATGAGAGTTCCCTTTTTACCTTAGCCCCACACAAACACACACACACGCACATGCACCAGTTAAATGAAAAATAGAGATTTTCTCCTTAGAGCTCAGTTACAAAAAATAGACGAAAAAAGAATACTTTGGCCAAATACTTGCTAAATCTTGAAGAAAAAAGAGAAGATATGGAAAAATGTCAATTGTCCCTTTTTGCTTTGGTGTCCCAAATACGCGTAGATGGCTGTCACTGGGATCTTTCTAGAACAATTCTTTTCAGGTGACATTGAAGATCAGTTCGGCAGGCTTTCCAGGAGAAATGCGGCAACTGGAATTTCTAGTAGCCCTTTCAGGAGGAATACAGCGTCAGTTTCTTTATTTCTTACACTCGCTTCTAAGAGCTTCTCAAAGAGATGGAACAGCTGACAGGCTTTTCAAAGAGATGGAAAAGCCTGAGCTGGGGTTTCGTCCTTGGCAGATTGACTGTTAAACTCCTTTCAAAACACTGTCCAAACCACAAATCACTGTCCAAAGTGAAACCAAACACAATATCTCAAGAGTCAAGCCTCCTGACCCCGATAAATCCTGACCTGTCACTTTTCTCTGGAAGAATCCTCCCCAGGTCAAAAAGCCCCCACTGGATACTTATCTGAAGACAGGTGACTTCCCGTAAGGGTTGTTTGCAAACCAAATCCAAAAGACCTTCTGATGACCTCTTTTTAAAAAAAAAAATACAAAGTCCAGCACCTTTGGAAACCTATCCAGTTTTAAAGCCAAGTTCTCAAAAAACATTAACAAAAAATGGAAGCACTTTAGTAACACCTCCATCCTTAGCAGAGTGAAGTGCCATTTTAAAATGTGTTTCATTCCGAAGTATGAAGATGAAACAGAAGATGAAAAATATTAAAACATGTTTACACATTCATTCTCATGCACTCTTTACCCATAGCTAATATAGTTCTGCTTTGTACCATCTTTGCATTCAGATAACACAAAGCAAAGTTAAATCCTAGACAAAACACCCACAATTACATTTTTTCCTGCAATGTGGATAATCTTTAAGTGATAAGGTTGCAATAGTAAAGTCCATCGGAATAGTCTGGCATTCTGGTTTTTGAATTTTTCCACAAAGGCTAGGGGGTTATTAACAATAAATACTAGTGCATCTCTGTAGCCGTGGCGGACATAGAGCTCAAAATGCTAAGAGCTAGTAATAAGCCGAGGGTTTCTTTTTCCACCGTTGAATATCTTTTTTGGTGTTAATTTAGCTTTTTGGAAAAGTATCCCACTGGCCTTTCTATGCCTGATTCATCGTCTTGCAACAGGACTGCACCGACCCCCAGGTTACTAGCATCAATTACTAACTTGAAGGGCTTAGTGAAATTTGGAGCAGGCAACACTGGTTCATTAATCAAAATGGCTGTCAGCCTCTCAAAAGATGCTTTACGATCCGCTGACCACACTACCTTGGTTTTCTGCTTTTGTAGCAAATCTGTAAGTGGAGCAGCTACAGTACTAACATTTGGTACAAACTTGCAGTAGAAAGGGCGGCGCAGTGGTTAGCACCGCAGCCTCACAGCTCCAGCGACCCGGGTTCAATTCTGGGCACTGCCTGTGTGGAGTTTGCAAGTTCTCCCTGTGTCTGCGTGAGTTTCCTCCGGGTGCTCCGGTTTCCTCCCACATGCCAAAGACTTGCAGGTTGATAGGTTAATTGGCATTATAAATTGCCCCTAGTATAGGTAGGTGGTAGGGAAATATAGGGACAGGTGGGGATGTGGTAGGAATATGGGCTTAGTGTAGGATTAGTATAAATGGGTGATTGATGGTCGGCACAGACTCGGTGGGCTGAAGGGCCTGTTTCAGTGCTGTATCTCTAAACTAAACCCCACATCCCCAAAACCTCATGATCTGTCGCTTAGTCTTAGGGGTAGGGAACTCCACCAATGCTTGTATTTTTGCTGTTCTTGGCAACACTTGTCCTTGCCCTACTATATACCCGAGGTAGGTTATCCTTGCTTTTCAAATTCCCTTTTGGCAAGGTTTATCATTAAATCAGACAACGGTAATTTTCTAAACTGAGCTTCTAGTTATTCCAAGTGGTCCTTCCACGTGTCACTGTAAAACAGCATATCATCAAGGTAAACTACACAGTTAGGAACACTGGCTACCATTTGGTTCATTAGTCTCTGAAAAGTGGCTGGGGCATTTTCTAGCCCAAATGGCATCACTCAGCATTGGAAAATACCGTCTTGTGTGACAAAGTCCGAGATTTCTTTAGCTCAGGTTGTTAAAGGAGCCTGCCAGTATCCCTTTCGCAAATCTATTCTTGTGAGAAATGTGGCACTGCCCACTCTGTCAATACAGTCTTCCAAGCGAGAAATTGGGTAGGAGTCTGCCTTTGTGACTGCATTAACTTTTCTGTAGTCTATGCAGAATCTAGTTGAACCGTCAGGTTTAGGTACTAACACCACTGGGGAACTCCAACTGCTTTGACTGGGTTCAGTTAGGTTTTCCAGCATGTATTGGTTTCTGCTTTTACCTGGGCCTGTTTCTCTGGAGTTAAGCCATAAGGATGCTGTTTTATACCAAAAGACTCCCCTACATCCACATTATGTGTGGCTAAGGTTGTACATCCTGGCTTATCCCTACAGAATCTTCTAAATGCTGTGAGTAGCCTTGTTAGTTCTTCTCTAAATATGAAAGCATAGTGTCTAATCTCCCTAACAATTCACTATTAGCTAACCGGATAGTAGGAGGTTCAATTTGAGAATTTTCTAGACCTCCTTCTGCCTCATCCTCACTATTCCTTTCATCCTTCACTGTCCCTACTGCCTGACATACCTGTGTTTGCTTATTCCCCTCCCAGCAGTGATATTGTTTCACCATATTGATGTGATTCTTTTTCCGGTGATCTGGGGTGTAAATTCTTTTGATCACTTTATATGGACCACTGAACCATGCTTTCAGCAGTCCACCCTGTAAAGACAGTAATAATAACACCTCATTTCCTGGTTGAAATGTTCGGGTCTTGGCATGCTTGTCTGCCCATTTTTTCATAGTTGTTTGGGAAGCTTTAAGGTGTTCCAGAGGCACTTTGCAAGCTCTCATGAGCCGTTCCCGGAACACGGATACATAATCTAAAACAGAAGATACATCCCTCTGTTCTAAAAACCTTTCTTTAATTAGTTTTAGAGGATCTCTTCTCTCATGTCTGTAAACTAATTCAAAAGGACTAAACTGGTAGACTCATTAGGTGAATCCCTAGTGGCAAACAAAAGAAATTCTAGTCCTTTATCCCAGTCATGGGGATATTCATGACAGTATGCCCTGATCATCGTTTTGAGGGTCTGATGGTACCTTTCTAAAGCCCTTGTGTCTGTGGGTGGTATGTTGAAGACTTTAACTGTGTTATACCCAAATTACCTGAAAAATTTTAGACATAAAATTGGAACCTCGATCCAACTGAATCTCAATCGGTAATCCATATCTAGTGAAGAACTGGGTTAACTTCTCTATCACTACCTTAGCAGAAATTGTTCTCAAGGGAATGACCTCTGGGAACTGAATAGCCATATCCATGATAGTGAGTATGTATTGGTGTCCCACTTTTGTTTTTGGTAAAGGTCCTACACAGTCTGCCAACACCCTACTAAATCGTTCCCCAAAAACTGGTATGGGAATTAGACCTGTCGGTTTTATGGCAGGTTGCCGTTTTCCCACAATCTGGCATGTATGGCACGTTTTACAAAACTGAACCATGTCCTTGGAAAGACCTGGCCAGTGAAAATGTCTACCTATAAGTGATTTGGGTTTTCTGGATCCCCACATGTCCCGCTATAGTAATTTCATGGGCTATCCTTAATATTTCCCGGCAGTACTTTGGCAGTGCCGCTAGCTGGTGAACTACTGTCCAGCCCTTGTCCACAGGTCTGTGAGGTGGTCTCCACTTCCTCATCAGAATCCCATTTTTAATATAGTCACCTTCCTGAACTCCCTTTGCCTCAGCCGATTGTGCCACTTTATTTGACTCTGGATGAGCTTGCTGAGCCTTGATCAGAGAAGACTTGCCGAACGTTTCCTTCAGGTTATCCAAAACCCCAAAGAAAGTTTCAGATATTCGACTATCTGACTGTGGTGCAAATTTTACCTCCGACAGTGGAACTTGTTTAGCCATTGCTTGGTTCACTACACATGAAGGAAGAATTCCTGGAATCTTTTCCTGCAACTGTTCTGTCTTTTTGACTTCACTTGGCTTTTCTGTGACTACTGGAGAAGCTACTACCTTCTCTCCGACCAAATCATTCCCCAGGAGCAGGTCAACTCTGTCTACAGGCAAATTATGAACAACTCCTACAGACCGTTCCAGGCATTAGATCACACTCTAGGTGCACCCGATATAAAGGTACGGGTATATATTCCCTGTCAATACCATTCACTAAACCCTTAGCATTCAATGTGCTCTCTGGTGAAAAAGTTCTGCCTTTTCCCAGCAAAAGAGTTTTAGTTGCCCCTGTATCCCTAAGTATAACTATAGGTTTACCAACCTCACTTGAGGGATAAGGAGTTACTTTTCCTTTTGACAAGAATTCCCTATAACTCTCAAGTATCCTGTTCACGTCACCCACACTCACAGCGGTTTTTGTACTTGGTCTTACAGTTACAGTCAGAGCTACAGCCTGATCTGTTGTTCTCTTGGTCAGGGCCCCTTTCTCTGCATTGGCCTTGTGTACCCCAATAAGTCCCATGGGTTTACCCCGCAACTTCCAGCACTCTGCACGAAGGTGTCCCATCAAGTGGCAATGGTCACATTTAGGTTTGCGGACATCACTTCCACCCTCAGCATCTTCCTTTCTGGCCTGGGGAGGAGATCTCAGAGCATTCCGAGCTGCTCCTTCTTGTTCCCAGCTACTTGCCTTCCTTTCACCCTTCCACCTTCTATCCTCCTTTGTGGGGGTGATGTACAAAGGGTTTGGACTTGTAAACAAGCCAGTAATCATCAATTTCCACTGCCTGTCTGACTGTTGAAACTTTCTAGTTCTCTACATGGGTTCTTATTAACGGAGGGAGTGAATTTTTTAATTCTTCCAGGAGAAGTAGTTCCCTAAGGGCCTCATACGTAGGCTCTACCTTTAGTGCCCACATCCAATAATCAAAATTAATTTGCTTTACCCTCTCAAAATCTATATAAGTCTGCCCAGGCTGTCTCCGGAGGTTCTGAAATTTCTGCCTGTACACTTCAGGGACCAACTCATAAGCAGCGAGAATAGTCTTTTTTTCCTTCTCATAATCTGCAGAAGCCTCCTTAGAAAGCATGGCATAAACTTCATGAGCTCTACCCATCAACCTGCCTTGCATAAGCAGTTTCCAGCTTTCTTTTGGCCACTTCATCTGTTTGGCTATCTTTTCCAAAGAAATGAAAAATGTCTCTACATCCCTTTCCTCAAATTTCGGGAGAGCTTGCACAAATTTAAACAGCTCTCCACTGGGTCCTGGGCTGGAGTCAGATCTTTCCCCACCAAAATTTTCACTAGAGTCAAGACCACCCCAATCGTCTTAGTTCCATCTTTTTTAATTTAAATTTCCTCCATTCTCTTTCATTTCCTCTTTGAAATTCAAGTTTAAGCTTTTCCAATTCTATTTTGTTTTCTTTTTCTTTGTCAAGTTCAAGCTGCCTCATCTGCAAATGAATTTTAGCTCATTCAACTGTACTACCAGGTGGTTTGCCACCGTCTTCTAATTGCAAATGGTACGCTATTACTGCAATTATGTCTGCCTTCTTAGCTCCTGGTTTTAACTCTAACACCAACAATTCTGCCAAATCGTTTAGCCTAGCCTTGGTTAAGTTTCTCAAATCACTCAGGGTTACATCCTCCTTCACCAGAAAGGTCGTAGCAACTGACAAAGACGTTCTGGTAGTGTTTACCTTACTCTAATGCACAAGAAACTTCTTTTTTCTCTCTTCAATTATTATTAAACCACTTACAATTGTATGTCATCGGCATTTGGTTATACCACACAGAGCCCACATTTATATGTTACGAGGCGGGAGGAGTGCACTGTTTTCCCGAGTTCCACTTCTCCACAGGTCACGACATATATTTAAATGTGTACCCAGATTCCGGTACGGTCAATCATAGACGCTATTTTTATCCCAGAATAAAATACACCAACCAGGTTTCTTTAATAAACAACAAAATTATCAGTTTATTATAAAACAAGACTTAACCAGTAGTGAAGGAAAGCATTAACACACAGATTGAAATGGGAGTTCCCTTTTTACCTTAGCCCCTCACACACACACCGGTGAACTGAAAAATAAAGAGATTTTCTCTTTAGAGCTCTGTTACAGAAAAAAAGACAAAAAAGAATACTTTGGCCAAATACTTGCAAATTCCTGAAGGAAAAAAAGAGAAGATGTGGAAAGATGTCAGTTGTCACTTTTTAGTTTGGCATCCCAAATACATGTAGACAGCAGTCACTGGGATCTTTCTAGAACAGTTCTTTTTAGGCGACATTGAAGATCAGTTTGGCAGGCTTTCCAGGAGAAATGCAGCAACAGGAGTTTCTGGCAGGTCTTTCAGGAGGAATACAGCGTCAATTTCTTTATTTCTTACACTCGCTCCTAAGAGCTTTTCAAAGAGATGGAAAAGGCTGAACTGGGATTTTGTCCTTGGCAGATTGATTCTTAAACTCCTTTCAAAAACTGTCCAAACCGCAACTCTCTGTCCAAAGCGAAACCAAAAACACTATCTCAAGAGTCAACCCTCCTGACCCCTATAAATCTTGACCTGTCACTTCTCTGCAAACATCCTCCCCTGGTCAAAAATCCCCACTGGATACTTACCTGAAGACAGGTGACTTCCAGTCAGGGTTGTTTACAAACCAAGTCCAAAAAACCTTCCGATGACCTCTTTAAAAAAAACTCTCAAGTCTAGCATCTATGGAATCCTTTTCAGTTTTAAAAGTCAAGTCCTCAAAAAAATTTAACAAAAAATGGAAGCACTTTCACAGCAAAAGTTAAAATGATACAAGGGTTATTCCGCCAATATAAAGCTGGCATTATAGGGAAAAGGTCAACAGGAGTCACTTCAAAAAATTGTGACATTCCTGGTGTTGGCAGGTGGTGGAAAGATACCAAAAGACATTGGTGGCACATTTTCATTCCACTGCTCCTAGGAATTATATGTAGTGAATCGATGGAAGATTATGCAGCGCTCATGCCTTGAGGTCTCGATATGCGACCCTGTCATGGGATGCTCCATTGAAGATTAAAATGACACCCGACCCGTAAATGCATTGATTACAGATGGTGAATATATTTTTACACCTGTGCCACTGGTTCAGAGGGGAGGCAGGTCATCTACCCCTGGAATTGCTCCAGAGCTGCCAGGAGATACATTCAGTGCTTTGTGTGTTAATAAGTTAAAAATATAGCAATTGGGGTCGGAACTTTGAATCTTTAGACCATATGACTTTTTGTATTCTGTAAAAGCAAGATAATTTTTTTAGTCTAAAAGGAGATGCAGTTGGACTCTTCTTTGGCCTCCTTGTCTCGAGAGACAATGGGTAAGTGCCTGGAGGTGGTCAGTGGTTTGTGAAGCAGCACCTGGAGTGGCTATAAAGGCCAATTCTAGAGTGACAGACTCTTCCACAGGTGCTGCAGATAAAATTGGTTGTCGGGGCTGTTACACAGTTGGCTCTCCCCTTGCGCTTCTGTCTTTTTTCCTGCCAACTGCTAAGTCTCTTTGACTCGTCACTCTTTAGCCCCGCCTTTATGGCTGTCCGCCAGCTCTGGCGATCGCTGGCAACTGACTCCCATGACTTGTGGTCCATGTCACAGGACTTCATGTCGCATTTGCAGACGTCTTTAAAGCGGAGACATGGACAGCCGGTGGGTCTGATATCAGTGACGAGCTCGCTGTACAATGCATCTTGGGGATCCTACCATCTTCCATGCAGCTCACATGGCCAAGCCATCTCAAGCGCCGTTGGCTCAGTAGGGTGTATAAGCTGGGGATGTTGGCCGCTTCGAGGACTTCTGTGTTGGAGATACGGTCCTGTCACCTGATGCCAAGGATTCTCCAGAGGCAGCGAAGATGGAATGAATTGAGACGTCGCTCTTGGCTGACATACGTTGTGCAGGCCTCGCTGCCGTAGAGCAAGGTACTGAGGACACAGGCTTGAAACACTCGGACTTTTGTTTTCCGTGTCAGTGCGCCATTTTCCCACACCCTCTTGGCCAGTCTGGACAGCTTAGTTGGATTAAACACACAGCTAATGAAATGATAATATGCCGCGCCTCTGTTTCTGTAAGGAAGTTCTGTTACTGCGATGCTGCTGGCACCTTGTAACTCGAAGTCCAATTTGTCTTTTATGCTTCCATGAGCACTGTATTTTCAAAGAATAAGGACAGATGCCCATCCCAGAGAGACTCAAACAAGGTCATTTAAATATGTTATAGGGGTGTTTGCCTTTGCAGGGACTGGTCTGCAGTGCACATACTAGAATCAATTTTGATGCAGTTGAAATATTGTTTGAATTCATAAGCCCAGCAGGAAATTGTTAAATTCGTTCCATATCAATAAAACTCAGAGCAAAAAAAAAAGGCCATTTAGCCAATCATGCCTTCTCCTTCTACTGTTCATGTATTGCTACATTCATGGACATATCCTCACCACCCCAGGCCCCCCCCCATGGGCATACACCCATCACGATGGCCCCCACCCCAAGAACACCTCTCCACTCCTCACCTCACCTATTTGAACCAAACAGATATATTAATACTGGTGTAACTCTGTAAGCTATCTGAACAGTTATTGTTTATTGTTTCGATTCCTTTTTCAAACTATCACTGACCCAGAAATAGTCTTGCCCCCTATATCCATTCGCCTGTGGGTAAAACATTGCTTCTAGTCTTTAATCTTGTATTGTGTTTTTTAAAATGTGCCCTCTAGTTCACTTCCAGATAAAATTATTTGAGTTAAATTCCTTTCTGGTTGCAAACTGCAGCCACTGAGTTCACACCTGTCTCTTGGAAACTGTTTTTGTGAATCTGTGATCATTGAGCTGAGTGCTGTGATTGATAGCATGAGTAATTAATGATAATTGTATTACTCTGCGACAGCCAATCTGCCGATGTCTTGGATTAAAGTACTGTTATGTCACTACAGGGTAATCCAGGGTTACAGGGCATGCCTGGAATGAGGGGGAAACACGGGATAGCTGTGAGTATCCAAACATTTCTCATTCTTATGATATTGAGTTACCTTTCTCTCCTTATTGGTGCATCTTTAAAAATAGCACAGCTAGTCATCCAAATATCTGCGTTTGTTTGATGCATGGAAAATATTTGATATTTTTCAAGTTCGGAAATTCCTAAATATGTGTAAAAGCATTGTATGTGAATTATTTAGTAATATTTTCCAGTTGCAACACTTCTGGTGTGAATGTTTAATGTAACTGTACCTATATTTCTGTCTGTGCTATGTTAGACGTCCACACCAAAATAGCTACTGTTTCTTGCCTATGTTTCGATTTGATAGAGGTGGTTCAAATCATAAAGGGTTCAGATAGAGTAAATAAAGAGAGCTTGTTTCCAGTGGCTGAAGGGGTGATAATGTGAGGCCACAGGTTTTAGGTGATTGGTAAAAGAACCAGAGGTGACTTGAGGATAAACTTTTTTCCAAAAAGGCGAGTGGTTAGGATTTGGAATGCACTGCTGGGAACAGTGGTGGAGACAGATTCAATAGTCATAGAGTCGTACAGCAGAGAAACAGGCCCTTCGGCCCATCGCGTTCATGCCGACCATAATGCCTATCTATACTAATCCCACCTGCCTGCATTAATTCCATATCCCTCTATGCCTTGCTCATTCAAGTACCTGTCCAGATACCTCTTAAATGTCGCTACTGTTCCTGCCTCCACCACCTCCTCTGGCAGCTCATTCCAGATACCCACTATTCTTTGTGTGAAAAATTTACCCCTTTTAAACCTCCTCCCTCTCACCTTAAATTTATGCCCTCTAGTTTTAGTTACCCCTACCATGGGAAACAAACTCTGGCTATCTACCCTATCTATGCCTCTCATAATTTTATATACCTCTATCATGTCCCCTCTCAACCTCCTTCGCTCCATGGAAAATAGACCCAGCTAACCAATCTCTCTTTATAACTCATGCTCTCCAAACCAGGCAACATCCTTGTGAATCTTTTCTGCATCTAGTAGTCTTCAAAAGGGAATTGGATAAATACCCAAAGGAGAAAAACTTACAGGGATATGGGGAAAGAATGGGGGAGTGGGATAATGGCTAGCTCTTTGTAAGAGCTGGCACACTCAATGGGCCGAATGGCCTCCTTCTGTGCTGTACCAATGTAATAGTTTAGTTTAGTTTAGAGATACAGCACTGAAACAGGCCCTTCGGCCCACCGAGTCTGTGCCGACCATCAACCACCCACTTATACTAATCCTACCACCATATTCCTACCACATCCCCACCTGTCCCTATATTTCCCTACCACCTACCTATACTGGGGGCAATTTATAATGGCCAATTTACCTACCAACCTGCAAGTCTTTTGGCTGTGGGAGGAAACCGGAGCACCCGGAGAAAACCCACGCAGACACAGGTAGAACTTGCAAACTCCACACAGGCAGTACCCAGAATTGAACCCGGGTCGCTGGAGCTGTGAGGCTGCAGTGCTAACCACTGTGACACTGTGCACTGTGTCTGATTCTATTCTAGGTTTTATTGTAATTGAAGATTTTTTCGAAATGGAACATGGTCTCAACTTATTTTTACATTGGCAAATTACAGGAAACGAGCCTTATATTGCACACCATGGGCTAGTGGCGGGCGGGGGGGCTAAATAGTTAGTCTCGTCACTTAGTGTACATCGTCATAAACACATTCAAAAGGAATGTGTTTGATTTCATTAGAAAGGTAACCATGCTTCCCCACACTTGGCTATGTTTTCGCATGCGATTTTGATCAAACTTACAAAATGGGCAAAAATATTATTTATTTAGCACAAATATCTGGTTAATCCCATAAATACAGAATTAAAAGCCTACGGGTATTTAGTATCTGTTAATTTAAACAGGAATACTCAGTTCTTATGTGTTTAGTACAAGTCAGTTATAAAACACGGAACTATTCATTGGAATTTTGGTCATCACGTGCATACTCGTATTCTTTTATTATTCTGCTATAGGTCAAATATTTCTTTGCTTGGCCATAAGGATCAGCTGTGACATGCAGTCATGCTACAATTGCAGCTGCCCCTTCCCCTGATTCAAATCATGTTCTGCAGCTTGTAGCCCTGTAAAACTGATGCGCACACAGATTTAAAATTCTGGTGCACGATAGGTGTAGTGCAAATGATGCTAGTGCACGAATATACTTCTAAATAAACTTACAAATCTTGGCTCATCCCAGGCTTGATGTCAGACAGGGTGATGCTGGAGAGATCCAGTTGTGTCACATCACTGTACACATGCAAGCTGGCACATGGTCATAAATACTGCCGCCAAAGGCACATATAAATAAGGAACAGGAGGGGGCCAACAATGTAGACTGGGAACATGCTGGATGTAATTATGCAGGCACAAAGAAAAAGGTAATTGGAGAAGATGAACTTAAAAGATTGGCAGCTCTCAGAGTAGAAAACTCACCTGGTCTGGTTGGGATACATCCTTGGTTGCTGAGGGAAGTACAGGTGGAAATGATGAAAGCTCTGACCACAATCTGTCAATCCTCCTTGGATATGGGAGTGGTGCCAGATGACTGAAGAAGGGCTGCAAATATTTAATGACTGAGCAGAAAAGGGGAGTGGGTTAAACACGGTAACTACGGGCCAGTCAGTCCTACATTGGTGGTGGGGAAACTTCTAGAGACTATCAACCAGAACAATATTCATTTTCACTTGCGAACTCATGGGTTAATAAATAGCAGCCAACACAAATTTGTTGAAGGCAAATTGCATCTGACAAACTTGGTTGAGTTCCTCGACTAACTAATCGAGAGGGTTAATGAAGGAAGTGCAGGTCATATTTTGTAGGTGGACTTTCAAAAGGCATTTGATAAAGTGCTGCACAATAGACTTGTTAGCAAAATTGAAGCCCAGGGGATTAAAGGGGCATCATGGATACAAAAGTGACTAAGACAGTAGGGAGGGAGCTGCCACAGTCAGGAGGAGTTGCCCTGGGAGTCCTCAACATTGACACCGGACCCCATGAAGTCTCATGGTATCAGGTCAAACATGGGCAAGGTAACCTCCTACTGATTACCACCTACTGCCCTCCCTCAGCTGATGAGTCAGTCCTCCTCCATGTTGAACACCACTTGGAGGAAGCACTGAGGGTGGCAAGGGCACAAAATGTCCTCTGGGTGGGGAACTTCAGTGTCCATCACCAAGAGTGGCTCGGTAGCATGACTGCATAAGCAGCATGCAATAGACAGAGCTAAGTGATCCCATAACCAACGGATCAGATCTAAGCTCTGCAGTCCTGCCACATCCAGTTGTGAATAGTGGTGGACAATTAAACAACTAACTGGAGGAGATGGCTCCACAAATATCCCCATCCTCAATGATGGGGGAGCCCAGTACATCAGTGCAAAAGGTAAGGTAGAAGCATTTGCAACAATCTTCAGCCAGAAGTGCCGAGTTGATGATACATCTCGGCCCCCTCCTGAAGTCCCCAGCATTACAGATGCCAGACTTCAGCCAATTCGATTCACTCCATGTGATATCAAGAAATGACTGAAGGTACTGGATACTGCAAAGGCTATGGGTCCTGACAATATTCTGGCAATAGTACTGAAGACCTGTGCTCCAGAACTTGCCGCACCTCTAGCCAAGCTGTTCCAGTATAGCTACAACACTGGCATCTACACGGCAATGTGGAAAATTGCCCAGGTATGTCCTGTACACAAAAAGCAGGACAAATCCAACCCGGCCAATTACCGCCCCATCAGTCTATTCTCAATCATCAATAAACTGATGGAAGGGGTCATCAACAGTGCCATCAAGCAGCACTTGCTTAGCAATAACCTGCTCAGTGATGCTCAGTTTGGGTTCCGCCAGGGCCACTCAGCTCCTGACCTCATTACAGCCTTGGTTCAAACATGGACAAAAGAGCTGAACTCAAGAGGTGAGGTGAGAGTGACTGCCCTTGACATCAAGGCAGCATTTGACCGAGTATGGCATCAAGGAGCCCTAGCAAAACTGGAGTCAATGGGAATCAGGGGGAAAACTCTCTGCTGGTTGGAGTCATACCTAGCACAAAGGAAGATGGTTGTGGTTGTTGGAAGTCAATCATCTGAGCTTCAGGACATCACTGCAGGAGTTCCTCAGGGTAGTGTCCTCGGCCCAACCATCTTCAGCTGCTTCATCAATGACCTTCCTTCAATTGTAAGGTCAGAAGTGGGGATGTTCGGTGATGATTGCACAATGTTCAGCACCATTCGTGATGACTCAAATACTGAAGCAGTCCGTGTAGAAATGCAGCAAGACCTGGACAATATCCAGGCTTAGGCTGATAAGTGGCAAGTAACATTCGCGCCACACAAGTGCCAGGCAATGGCCATCTCCAACAAGAGAGAATCTAACCATCTCCCCTTGACATTCAATGGCATTACCATCGCTGAATCCCACCCATCAACATCTTAGGGGCTACTATTGACCAGAAACTGAACTGGAGTAGCCATATAAATACCGTGGCTACAAGAGCAGGTCAGAGGCTAGGAATCCTGCGGCGAGTAACTCGCCTCCTGACTCCCCAATGCCTGTCCACCATCTACAAGGCACAAGTCAGGAGTGTGATGGAATACTCTCCACTTGCCTGGATGGGTGCCGCTCCAGCAACAATCAAGAAGCTCGACACCATCCAGGACAAAGCAGCCCGCTTGATTGGCACACCATCCACAAACATTCACTCCCTCCACCACCGACACACAGTGGCAGCAGTGTGTACCATCTACAAGCTGCACTGCAGCAACGCACCAAGGCTCCTTAGACAGCAACTTCCAATCCCGCGACCTCTACCACTTCAAAGGACAAGAGCAGCAGATGCATGGGAACACCACCACCTGCAACTTCCTGTCCAAGTCACACACTGTCCTGACCTGGAACTATATCGTCCTTCCTTCACTGTCGTTGGGTCAAAATCCTGGAACTCCCTTCCTAACAGCACTGTGGGTGTACCTACCCCACATGGACTGTGGTGGTTCAAGAAGGCAGCTCACCACCACCTTCTCAAAGGCAATTAGGGATGGGCAATAAGTGCTGGCATAGCCAGTGACGCCCACATCCCATGAATGAATTTTTAAAAAAGAGACAGAAAGCAGAGGGTAGTGGTGACGGTTGTTTTTCAGACTGCAGGGGACATATGCAGTAATGTCCTCCATGGGTCAATATTAGCACCATTGCTCTTTATATATTAATGACCTGGATTTGCAGGTATAGGGGGATATTGGTTATCATTTCAAAGTTTGCAGGTGACACGAAGCTTAGAAATGTAGTAAACAGTGAGGAGGATAGTAACAGATTTCAGGAGGATATAGACAGACTGGTGAAATGGGTAGACAAGTGGCAGATGAAATTTAATGTTCAGTGTGAAGAGATGCATTTTGGGGAGAAGCAATATAATGATCCAATTTTAACCATGAACCTGAGGGTTCACATATACAAATCTTTGAAGGACTATGGTTAAGTTGATAAAGCTATTTTTAAAAGCGTATCGGCTCCTTGACTTTATAAATAAAGCCACAAAGCACAAAAGCAAGGAAATTATGCTAAACCTTTATTGGTTAGGCTTCAGCTGGAGTATTCTGTATTG
This sequence comes from Heterodontus francisci, assembly GCF_036365525.1. Taxonomy (NCBI): domain Eukaryota; kingdom Metazoa; phylum Chordata; class Chondrichthyes; order Heterodontiformes; family Heterodontidae; genus Heterodontus; species Heterodontus francisci. Next base: position 9,113,028 of record NC_090402.1, on the reverse strand, counting down.
TAGAGCTTCTTGATATGTTACTTATGCTAATGTTTTTGCAGGGGAAAATTGGTGATAAAGGTCCAGCTGGAATACCAGGACCCCCTGGCCTTGAGGTAAGTGTGAGATTATTTCATTAACCAGTGAGGTTTAAACTGAGCAGACACTGATGTTCTGATGAAGGGTCACCGACCTGAAACTTTAACTCTGCTTCTCGCACCACAGATGCTGCCAGACCTGCTGAGTATTTCCAGCACGCTCTGGTTTCATTTCAGATTTCCAGCATCTGCAGTATTTTGCTTTTATTTTTGCTTCATTATCGAAGTAGTTTGAATCCACCTTTTCGTAATCACTTTCCTGATCAGAACTTGTGAAGGTTAAAGGTGAGGGAAAAACCTGAACAGGGAAATGGAAATTAAATAATTTCAAATTAAGTAAGAATCAAAGTAAAAATTGATACCTTATAATTGTCAAACCAGCAAATAAGAAAATGGCAGATTGGGTTAACCTTTGCAATGTGTTCTTGGGCAGCTGCTCCCCCTGCTGGAATATATCTGTCTGTTGAAGCTGTACAAAGAGAGCAATTAATGCACAATAATAAACCGTGATTTTACTTCTCAATTTAAAATCCATTAAAGTCTTCATTAATAGCCAAATGAATACACAATGGGTTGAATAGGTGATGGGAACAGGGGTAGGCTGTTCCACCATTCAATTAGTTCTTTTGTTTTATTCTTTTCATGGGATGTGGGCATCGCTGGCCAGGCCAGCATTTTTTGCCCATCCCCTTGAACAGAGTGGCTTGCTAGGACATTTCGAGGGCATGTCAGAGTCAACCACATTGCTGTGGATCTGGAGTCACGTGTAGGCCAGACCAGGTAAGGACAGCAGATTTCCTTCCCTAAAGGACATTAGTGAACCAGATGGGTTTTTACAACAATCGACAACGGTTTCATGGCCATCATTAGACTAGCTTTAAATTCCAGATTTATTAATTGAATTCAAATTCCACCTTCTGCTGTGGTGGGATTCGAACCCATGTCCCCAGAGCAATACCCTGGGTCTCTGGGTTACTAGTCCAGTGACAATACCGGTACGCCACCGCCTCCCTATTGCTGATCTGTACCCCAACTCCATTTATCTGCCTTTGATCCATATCCCTTGATACTCTTCCCTATCAAAAATCACCCCCTCGAAGTTTTGAAAGTTTCAACTGACTGACCATCCACCGTCTGCTGGACGAGCAAGTTTCAGAGTTCCGTCACCAAATTTCATTCATGAATGGCCTGGCTCTAATTTTAAGATTATGCCCTCTTGTTCTGGATTTCCCCACCAGAGAAAATAGATTCTCTTTATCTGCCCTGTTGAATCTTATCATTTTGAACTCCTCAGTCTTCTATTTTCAATATTTATGTAACCGGCCCTCATTATTGAGCTCTCCAACTCCAGTAGGATTTGCACTGCCTCCCTCCAAGGACAGTATATCCTTCCTGAGGAGCAATGCTTGAACTGAATGATTCTGGGATTTGACCATGGCTCTAAACATCTGAAGCATCACTTCCTCCCCTTTGTATTCCAACTGCTTTGATCAGTTGGATATCAAATATCTTCCAAATTTCCTGGAAACAAGTACTATGAGCAGTAATTTAAATGCAACTTTTAAAACCCACTTCTCTTTCAAAAGCATCTCTGCTTGTTCAATAGATGTACCGCCGTTTTTAACTAATTTTATGCACCAGTCACCAATCATTTGCATATTTAAGTGCATCAGTTTTTATAGGACTGTATTTGGCCAGGGCAATTACATTTATAAAGAAAAACCAACTTGTCGAAGAATGAAAGGAGTGCTATATGGTAATGTGATGCTATAAAGTCAAGTAAACAACTGCAACCACACAAAACCCGTCAGACAATTAAGGCAAATAATGGAGAACACATAACTACACTGTGCAGTCACAAACAGCAATAAATGTACAAACAGTAGGCTCAGGACAAACAGCAACCATTAGGCAAATATACAGCACAAAGATGAGTAACAATAACCATTGAATCAGAACAGACCAGGATAACCACGCAATTGTACAACACAGTATAGTATTGAGAAACCGTAAGTGACCCGATAGATAAAGTGAAGATGCCGGAATTTGTGTGCAATTTTGTAAAGTATATTAAAAATGTAAGACACTGCTACCTCAGTTACTCAAAAACGTGATTTAAAAATGCTGCCGATCTGATGAAGTGGTTAACTGAAATACCGAATATGGCATCATTTGCAGTTGAGGAGAGGAATGTAAAACAGATGTAATAAGCTTGTTTCTAAGTAATTGTAACATCTGTCATGCCAGTCCTCCTTTGTAGTATGCATCATTCATTGTTATAATTGAACTGGACAGTGGGAGAGGGAGAGACTGAATCTGACCCCTGAGCAAAAGATTTGAATCTTGTGCTGCATTTAAATTGGAAAATTGCTTCCTGAATACCTCCAACTTCAGTTGCTATAGAAACGACTGTTTATGTTGTGTAGTTATTTCCACAGTAGTGACACCCTATTTGTATTGTATAATGGTTCCTGTGGTAATTGTTTTAAAGTAATTGTTTACAACGGACTGAGAAAAGCCTGTACATGCTGTTGGGAGCAAAACTACTCGTTTGGACTGCGACAGAGCAAATATCAACAGTTCCTGGGCTCGGCCTACCAGTTGCCAAAATACGTGACAGCTGCTGATAGCAATGTGCTTTGGGCTTGTTTTGCATTCAGCGGTGCAGGCCAAATGATAGGTGATCTCACTGAAAGATATAAAATTCTTCAGGGGCTTGGCAGCGTAGATGCTGAGAAAATGTTTCTCTAGCTGAAGAGTCCAGAACACGGGGTCACAGTCTCAGAATAAGGGGTCGGCTATTTAGGACTGAGATGAGGAGAAATTTCTTTACTCAGGGGGTTATGAATCTTTGGAATTCTCTACCCCAGAGAGCAGTGGCTGCCCCGTCAGTGAGTATGTTCAAGACAGAGGTCAGTAGATTTTTGGGTATTAAGGGATATGTGGATAGTGTTGTAAAGTGGATTGGAGATAGAATGGTGGAGCAGGCTTGAAGGGCCAAATGGCCTACTCCAGCTCCTATTCATTATGTTCTTATATTCTTTAATTGGCAACACTAGTGTCACCTCAGATACTTTGCCAGTTTACCATTAGTTTCAAGTATGCCATCAGCAGCAAAGTAAATACGCTTGCCAGTTGTGATACAGGGCTGAATTTTACCAGCCCTCCGGCATCGGGGGTCGTGGTAGGGGAGCCCGAAAAATTCTTCTGGGAGAGGCCCACCTCCAGCCCCGACGCCAAGAAGGCCCCGCTGCATTTTACGGCGGTGACGAGGCCTCATTGTAGCCCCCTCGCCACCACGTGGTGGCGCCTTCACTTTACTATTAAAATTAACTAAAAATTGTGCAAATAAACTCACCTGGTCTCGACAGCCGTCCCACGCCGATATTCTGGCCATTGGCCGGACGTCCCGCACCTTCAGATAGCCGCATGGGCATCCAAGGTGTGACACTGGTGGGGATGGGGGCGAGCAGTGAAATTCTCAGAGCGGGAAGAGGGTGGGAGCGGTGAAAACTGATTCAGTCAACGGTGGGAAGGAGTTGAAGGGCAAAGAGTGCAAAGTTTGGGCGTGAAATGTTGGGACCGGCAAAAATGTTTTTTCTGGGGTTGGGGGTGAGAGGGAAATAAATATATTGTTTCATCATTGGGGGGTTGGGGGTGGGTGGAAGAGGGGCTTTGATGTGTAATGAACTGATTTTATTCAAATAAAAGGTGGTGGTGTCTTTAAAAATTCAAATAATCTGTCAGGGCTTGAAGCCCTTTAAAAATGGCACTGGCGCCTGCGTGGTGGCGCCAGACGCCATTGCCGGGAGCCCTCGCGCCAACTTCAAAGAGTGCGGCCGCAATTTGCAGCACCCTCGTAAAATCCGGGCCCCGCATTCGTCATGCACAGTAAGTTGAAAGAATGAAGTCTGAATGGCGTTAGTTCAGTCTGGATCAATGAGTAGTCTCCATACATCTGAGATAGATCTATTTCCTCAAATGAAACAAACTGGTACAAATGTGAACCAAAATTTAACACCCAGTAATAAACTCTGACCACAGCTGTTGCATAATGAAGATTTGTTTTCCCTCAGATTATCTGAATGTTAAGGATTAGGGAGAATGAAGTTAATAATTCCACGTGAGCCTTTCTATTGAGTTTGTAAACCAGTTCAAGTGATGTCACTTTGAACTATTTTTCCCCTTTGGAGATGGCCAATGTGCGGTAAAAGTTTGGTTTTCCTTTGATTAAATTCAGAGTACAACTTCAGCATGAGTGGAGTCATTCAGAATTGAATACAGATCTAATTCAATGCAAAATTAGAATCTCTCAGATTTGTTGCAACATGCCACGAGCAAGATATATTTAAACGTATGAGACGGAGACAGAATTACACCAGGTTACACACACCATTACCAGGCTCAAACAGTGGCAGCAGTGTGTACCAGCTACACGATGCACTGCAGCAATGCACCTCGCCTCCCTCAACAGCACCTTCCAAACCCGCAACCTCTACTACCTAGAAGGACAAGGGCAGCAGATGCATGGGAACACCACCGCAAGTTCCCCTCCAAGACGCACACCATCCTGTCTTGGAACTATATTGCCATTCCTTCACAGTCACTGGGTCAAAATCCTGGAACTCCCTTCCTGACAGCACTGTTGGTGTACCTACATCCCAAGGACTGCAGCGATTCAAGAAGGCAGCTCTCCACCACCTTCTCAAGGGCAATTAGGGATGGGCAATAAATGCTGACCTTGCCTGTAATGCCCATTTCCTGTGAATGATTTAGCAGATCCTGATGTCACTCCATCCATATAACACACCAACGTATTTACACTATTGTATTATCATTTATTGTTTCTGTTGGTAGATCAGTGTTTTTTATTAGAATTACGAGACAATGGCATTGCACACAGGAGGTCGAGGCCATACTAGTATATATGTCAAGCAGGGTTAGAGGGTGGAGTCATTGGATCAAGGAGAGGAAGGCAGAAAGAGAGGATATGAGTTGGCGGGAGAAGAGAAATGGAGGAAGGAAGCCGAAGAAGGGGAGAAGAGGTGGTAAGCATTGAGGAGAAGGAGGGGAGGATGTGGAGGGTGGACGGAGGAAGAGAAGAAGTGGTTGAGGAGAGGAAGGGGAGACAAATAGATGAGGCAACTGAGAGGGTTGATGTGGTGTACATAGACTTCCAAAAGGCATTTGATAAAGTGCCACACAACAGGCCTGTCAGCAAAGTTGAAGCCCGTGGAATAAAAGGGACAGCGGTAGCATTGATATGAAGTTGTCTGTGTGACAGGAAACTGAGAGTAGTGGTTAACAGTTGTTTCACAGAATGGAAGAAGGTATATAACGAGGTTCCCCAGGGGTCAGTGTGGGAACCACTGCTTTTCTTGATCTTTATTAATGACCGAAAGTTGGGTGTGCAGGGTAGAATTTCAACATTTGTGAATGACACAAAACTTGGAAGTATTGTGAACTGTGAGGAGGATAGTGATAAACTTCAAGAGGACGTAGACAGGCTGGTGATGTGGCAGATGAAATTTAATGCAGATGATTTTTTATGAAACACTGGTTTGGCTTCAACTGGACACCACACTTTAGGAAGGATGTGAAGGCATTAGAGATGGTGCAGAAAAGATTTCCGAGAATGGGGTTCCAGGGCTGAGGAACTTCAGTTAAGTGGATAGATTAGAGACACTGGGGTTGATCTCCATAGAGAAGAAGAGGTTGAGAGCAGATTTGATAAAGGTTTTCAAAGTCATGAGAGGTCTGGACAATAGATAAGGAAAAACTGTTCCAATTGGCAAAAGGGTCAAGAGCCAGAGGACACCAATGTAAGGTGAAAGCAAAAGAACCAAAGGCAACATGAAAAATGTTATTAAACAAACATATGAATTAGGAGCAGGAGTAGGTCACTCGGCCCTTCGTGCCTACTCTGCCATTCAATAAGTTCATGACTGAACTGATTACTCCACATTTCCACCTACGCCTGATAACCTTCCATGTTGCAGCAAGTGGTAAGGATCTGGAAAGCATGGCCTGAGAGTGGTTTGAGGCAGATTCTATCATGGCTTTCAAAAGGGAATTGGATAACTATCTGAAGAAAAAAACTTCGCAGGGCTACGGGGAAAGGGCGAGGGATGTCGGACTAGCTGAGATGCTGTTGCCAAGAGCTGGCACAGACATGATGGGCTGAATGGCCTCCTACTGTGCTGTAACTATTCTATGATTCTAGCAGTGTGAAATGATTTGTTTTGGTAGGAAGAACGAGGAGAAGCAATAATAAAATAAAGGGTGCAATTCTAAAGTGGGTGCAGGAGCAGAGGGACCTGAGGGTATATGTGTACAAATCATTGAAGGTGGCAGGGCAGGTGGAGGAATCAGTTAATTAAGTGTACAGAACCCTGGGCTTTATAAATAAGGGCATAAAGTACAAAAGCAAGGAAGTTACGATAAACCTGTATAAAACACTGGTTCAGCCTCAACTGGAGCAATTCTGGGCACCACATTTTAGGAAAGATGTGAAGACATTATAAAGGATTCAGAAAAGATTTACAGGAATGGTTCCAGGGATGAGGAACTTCAGTTATGTGGATAGATTGGAGAAGTTGTTGTACTGCTTAGAGAAGAGAAAATAAAGAGGAGATTTGATAGAGGTGTTCAAAATGATTCGGGGTCTGGACAGAGTGGATAGGGAGAAACTGTTCCCATTGGCCGAAGGGTGAAGGACCAGAGGACATTGATTTAAGATGGTTGGCAAAAGAAGCAACAGTGACACGAGGAAAAACTTCTCTATGTAGTGAGTGGTTGGGATCTGGAATGCTCTACCTGAGAGTGTGGTGGAGGCAGGTTCAATTGAGGCTTTTGAAAGGGAATTGAATAGTTATCTGAAGAGAAAGAATTTGCAGGGCTACTGGGAAAAGGCCAGGGAGTGGGACCAAGTGAGTTCCTCATGCAGAGAGCTGGCCCATCTGCTCCATGCTGGTGTTTATGCTCCACACGAGCCTCCACCCACGCCCTCTTCATCCCGCCCAATCAGCATATCCTTCTATTCCTTTCCCCCTCATGTGTTTATCTAGTTTCCCCTTAAGTGTATCTATAGTATTCAGCTCAACCACTCCCTGTGGTAGCGAGTTCCACATTCTCACCACTCTCTGGGTAAAGAAATTTCTCCTGAATTCCCTATTGGATTTATTAGTGACTGTCTTATATTGATGACCTTTAGTTTTGATCTTTCCAACAAGTGGACACATCTCTATGTCTGCCCTATCGAATCCCTTCAAAGTCTTAGACTCTATCAGATCACCCCTCAATTTTCTCTTTTCTAGTGAAAAGAGCTCCAGCCTGTTTAATCTTTCCTGATAAGTATAAGCTAGGTATGGTTAGCTGCTCAAAATTCAAATTTTTCTTGATCATAGAAATTTACCTCCACCCTTAGCTGTTATCTGTTTCATTTTCTACTTATTCCTTTCCTCCCAGTTAATTTTTTTTTTTTGCCTTCATCTCTCCTCTTTTCTTAGTATCAGTTAACAAGGCAGGCAATCTGCTCCCAAACTCCTAGCAAAAGCTGATCTGTAACCTATTGATAGGAGCTCCATAAGAGTGATTTTTGTCTTCCGAGCGAGCTCAGTTGGCTAGATTGTGATGCAGAAAGCCGCCAACAGCATGGGTTCAATCCCTGTACCAGATGTGGCAGTTCAAGGAGGGCTGCCTCCTCGTTGTGCCCCCCTGCTTGAGGAGCGGTGACCCTCACACTATACATTATCAATTGTCTCTCTCTCTCTCTAATGGAGAGAGATGCCTATCGCCCTTTGGAGCTACAGCAACGTTATTCTCCCTCTTCCTATCCATGTGAGAGAGCTGGTAGATGCTGGTGTGTGTGGCCTCAGATGGGAACTCAAAATGCTGAGTTATTGGCCCCCATTTTATGGAGGATGAGGGGGACAGAAACGGTGCATGTGAGGGTCCAAGCGGGTGGCTCAAAGACTCCTTGAGGGGGGATCTGAAAGCAAATTGAAGCTCAATGTATTTCTGTGACTAGTCGTGGGATTTAAAACATTTACTGATGAGTTTAATGTAGCGAAAGGCCAGATAAGTGGCACAATTTAGGGTTAAAAAGCACATTCAAATCTTATTAGGGTCAATAATAATGTTATTTACATAGCTGAAAATACATCAAGAAGGAACAGAATAAATGAATACATTGGGGATGGATTTTTTTTTTAAAGATTTATCTAATTGTCACAGCGGACACTTCCACACATTGCCAGTGCCATGATGAAAGGGATTTTATCATTTCACCAATTGGGTTCGGTCTATTGCAGGTCTCTCAGAGGCAGTCAGGTAGCCTAAGTACATCTTAGATGCACATCAGTACCACACATAATACTATGTGATAAATTATATAACAACTCACATTTATATGGTGCCTTTAACGTACTAAAACATCCCAAGGCACTTCACAGGAGTGTTATCAGATAAAATTCAACACTGAGCCACATAGGGAGATATTAGGACAGATGATCAAAAGCTTGGTCATAGAGGTAGGTTTTAAGGAGTGACTTAAAGGAGAGAGAGGTGGAGAGGTTTAATGAGGGAATTCTATAGCTTTGGCAGCTGAAGACACAACATCCAATGGTGGAGAAAAGAAATCCAGAGATGCAAAAGAGGCCAGAATTGGAGGAGTGCAGAGATCTTAGAGGGTTGTCAGGCTGGACGAGGTTACGGAGATGGGGAAAGGCGAGACCACGGAGGGGTTTGAACACATGGATAAGAATTTTAAAATCGAGACAATATCAACTGGGAGCCAAGTAGAATAATGATAGAATAATAAAGGTCTGACCTTTTTTGTACTTTAAATTAAAAAAAGGTCAGTTTTTTGGTCTGTCTCATTCTGTTTGATGTTTATGTTGGATTTGAACTGGTAGAAGCTGTTTCTGCATGTTTCTTGTTCTGTGAATAATGTGATTTAATAAGACGTTGATTCAGTTAACAGCAATCCAGCTCCTCCATCCCATTCAGAACCAACTTTTAAATAAAAATTAATACAAGATGACAATATTCCTCTGCGTGCACAAGTAAAAAGGAGTTCTTGTTATGTTTTAATAAAAATGTTCTACAGATATGGTTTGACAAGCTGACATAAAAGTAATTAAATGATATTTGTAAGCCCAATGATTGAAATTGTGCTTTTCTTCTCCACTCCCCAACATTCATAGATATTTAACTCTTTCAGGAAACCTTTTTTTAACATTTCATCTACTCTCTGTACTACAGAATGCTGAAAAATTAGATTACACAGCACATGATTGCATTAAGTGAACTAGGTTTAAGAGGTAAGAGGTAAAAGGCAATAAGGCATATTATGAGTACTTGTACGTCCAAATCCTAGAAATGTCATAACATGCACAAACTAGATAAAAGCAGGTTCTCCTACAGAAATGCCTAACATGCTGCTGTTGATTATCAGGGCATGTTTTATTCAGTTCTAGAAACAGAATAGTTTAAATAAATTCTGTTTTAAGTAATTAATATGTTTGCCTTGATTTTCGGATTCACTTTGTCCACTCGTTCTAATGCAGGATGTTCCTAGAAATTGGACATTTCATGGTTACAGACTCTCGTGTTGTCCTTTAGGATGCTGAGTGCAAGCTTTCCAATTCTAAGTACACCAAGTATATCCACATCTGTAGCAGGGTTAGTACCATACTTGGTGAACTGACAAAGTATTAGCTGGAATTAAGCCCTTGCTGGCTTCCAAAGTACATGTGACTAAGCAACTGTATTCGTTTTTTTTCGTTTTATTTTGCGGCTCAAAGGTTTTTTTTTTCCATTTGGGTCAGCCTTTATTTTGTACACTGTAGTGACTCAGAAAAGAATTCATTTGCAGCCCACATGCGGTTGGTTACCTGCACTGTCAATTGCATTGCTCCAGCCGGTGTTCGCTTTACCCATGTAGAAGGCAAGATGTTTCAGGAATGTCAGCTTGTGCCAGATGAGTGAATTTAATTTGGAACTGGGGCTGGGCTCCAAGGATTGTACTTCAGTGACTTGGGACCAATTCAGCACTCCCTTTAATCCAAACAAAAATTTAAGTTGGATCCAAAACAAGTCTGCACAGATCCAGTTTGTTCATCCTAATTATGTGAAAAAGTTAAATCTATTTGTGATGTTTACAACAAAACAGATCAGATCGCCAGTCCAGCAGAAGTAGTGGCATACCTAAAACTTGACAAAATGACATTCCCCGATAAAATTGAACAATTATAATTTTGTCATCGTATGTTCCATTTGGAGGGGAAGTTTTTTTGTTTTTATTGAGGTGGGGGATTTCTGTGCTGTGGAATGTCAGCCTTCTCTACTTTGGCACCTGTCGTCAGCATCGAACACTCTTAGCTCAGGTACAGCATTGTTTGTGACTCAGTAAAGCTTGCTCTGCGTCACCTCAAAAACGTGCATTCACCCACGACTTCAGCGGCATATTCCCAGCGGAATAGCAGAGCGTCCCACACCCACTATGCTTATGGCACCTTTGAGTGAGCTATCCAATTTAATGACAAATTATGACGTGCCCACTAGAAATCGGATTGAAGTCAACCCGTTAATTTCACATAGGATTGATGGAGCTGTCAGTGAGACACTTCATTTGGAAAAGTTTGGACAGGATCCCAGACGTGAAAGGATAATCTTCTCATTCACTGTGCGAGTCAGCTTGTTGGTTAGCATTTAGAACCCAACTGCATTGGTGCTGTAGGGGACAGAACTAATACAATTACATCTGGTTTTAAACCATCATTTTTTCTTGTTTCAGTGGAATTTCAGTAACTTTGTGTTTAGAAGTAGGGAATATTTCCCGACTATCCTGTTTCTTAGTAATAAACTGCAAGTAACTTCTCGTTAAACATTCAATGGCTATATCACAATTGTCAGCGTGCAATTACATATCAATTTAGGCTGTATTGATTGGTTGGCATCCTTCCATCTACGAAAGATGATCGACACGCAGCAAACAATCCATTTAGTTGGGGTGTCTTCTCTTGGTGCACCTTTGCTGATGGCTGTGAAGGCCAATCCTTGAGAGGCAGGTTCTGTCACTAGTGCCACATGCGAAGCTGCCCAGTGACGCTGTGAGTTGTTGTTTTTGATGTTGGCACCTGTTACCAAGCTGCTGTTGCAACTGACCATCGTGGTAGTGCACACCAGTCCACAGGATGTGTCGCCATTTCTGTCTTTCACCAGCTAGTCACTCCCAAGTGTGATAGTCCACATTTAGGGTCTTCATGTCACGCTTGCAAGCATCCTTGAAGCGGAGCTTTGGGCGCCCCACTTGTCGTCAGGCCCCGGCTACCTCAACATACAGGAGGTCCTTGGGTATGCAACAGTCTTCCATCCTGCGGACGTGTATGATCCTCTGAAGCTGCCTCTGTTTGCAGTTACTAAAAAGTGATCCTGTGCAAGGTAAACAACCACATAGGATTCACGATGTGTTTTATAAAAGTTAACATGCCAAGGCATGATTTCAAGGCTGAAATCTAATCTTTGGTGTTCCTTTGTCACAATTTATGAATTTTGAGAATTAATCATTCAGCTTACGACCTTGTAATCACTGAGAGTAGCTTTAACACTCTCTTAATCCACAATGAGCCCAACCTGATGTTCAGTGGGACTGGCTGGCACTTGGTTGGAGTAAGTTTTCTTATATCTTAGGTGTGCTATATCAGGCTTTCTCACCTTAGACACGCCTCAGAGTGGCTGATGGCAATCATAAAGAAATAAAAGTGACTGAATCTAGAAAGATTGCAATAAACAAAACTATTGAAAGGGTTTCACTTTATTGCCCAGGGAGTAACAAAAATCAATTTGAAGACTAGCGTTAGAGAGGGACGATAACAGAGACCTTCACCCAGTATTCGGGTCCAATTCTTAATGTTTTTCTCTATTTCTCCCAGCACTAAAGAAGATGTTTTAAAAAAGTCTGGAAGTATTTCCCTAAGGAAAGGCTTATAATCCAGAAACAAACAGTAGGATGTGGAAGCTGTTCAGATGGCAACAACTAGAAATCTTGATTCCCAGCTGAACATACTGATTCAAACTCCATTAAACACCCCTTGTAAGCTCATGTACATTCTGTGAGTTGTTGTAACATGCACAGTATTTTAAGAATATATTAGTGAATGCTATTTGTAATGAATTATTTTCTTACAGTTAAACTCAGACGATTACTTAGGATCAGATGCTTTCTATACACAGTCAGATTTTTTAACATTTTGATTCAATTTTATGAAGAGTTTTAGTAAAAATAAAATTGTTTTTTAAGGAATATTCTTTTATAGATGGCTACAGTTCCTGCTTGTCTAGAGCCTGCTATCTCTCTCTGTCACAAGTGGACACAAACTGGGATTTTTATAAATTCATCCCAGTTTATGAAAGTTTAGGTTTGATCCATTTACAACTGGACCAAAAGTTAATTAATATTTTTTCTAGTGGTAAATTCTTTACATGGTTTTATATTTATACTTATTTTCTGTCCTTTTCAAACTCAGATTTTTTTCTAACTAGATTTCTTTCCTTATTTTGTTCTCTATTTATCTCATCCGTCTTTCTTTCCATTCCCCACAATTTGTCTGCAAACCCTAGTTCGCTCCCACCCTCAAAACAGTGACTAACGCTTAGACAGCCACAGACATGATTGTTAACATTCTGGGAATTTATGAGGAACAGAATTGTCTTGAGAATCTGCGGCTTTGTAAATTTCTGACATTTCAGGGAGTTTCCTTACTTTTGGAGGAGCACAGCAGGAATGGAATATCCCCTTCTTCACAATTCTGCATCTCTAAGCAACAATCTGTTGAAAATATAATTGTTTGTCTTAAAAAGATATACAGATCTTTTGGGGAAGAGCTCACTGGTAAATTGTGAAGCCCTCATGCAACATGTTCTTGAAGATACTTCTGTGGAACAGCTAAAGCTGGTTAATTGAGAAGTCAAGGTGCAACTTACTATTTGTACCGACCAACCAGAATCCACCAATACCGATTCATATATATTGGGCAACAATCATGCTCTCATGAGATACCAATCACAACTTAAAGAATATATATGTCAAATATGCAACATATGCTGTGTTGGAAGTAATATCTATTTTGAGTAGTACTGTTGAATAATTGAAACTGAGTGTTACCTGCATGCAAATGCAGCTGCCATCTTGAGATAGTTGGAGGGCAGTAGGCTGAGCTAGGACTATATGTGAGAGACAAGAATGGCTTCAAGAGAATCTAGTTATTTTTTATTCTTTCATGGGATGTGAGCATCACTGGCAATGTCAACATTTGTTGCCCATCCCTAAATGCCCTTGGGAAAGGTGGTGGTGAGCCACCTTCTTGAACTGCTGCAGTCCGTATGGTGTTGGTACACCCACAGTGCTGTTAGGAAGGGAGTTCCAGGATCTTGACCCAGCGGCAGTGAAGGAACGGCGATATAGTTCCAAGTCAGGATGGTGTGTGGCTTGGAGGGGAACTTGCAGGTGGTGGTGGCGTTCCCATGCGTCTGCTGCCCTTGTCCTTCTAGGTGCTGTCAAAGGAGCCTTGGTGAGTTGCTGCAGTGCATCTTGTAGATGGTACACACTGCTGCCACTGTGCGTTGATGGTGGCAGGAGTAAATGTTGAAAGTGGTGAATGGGGTGCCAATCAAGCGGCTGCTTTGTCCTGGATGGTGTCGAGCTTCTTGCGTGTTGTTAGAGCTGTACTCATCCAGGCAAGTGAAGAGTATTCCATCACACTCCTGACTTGTGTCCTGTACATGGTGGACAGGCTTTGGGGAGTCAGGAGGTGAGTTGTGTTGACAATGTAGTTGTTCGGTTTGACCCTCATTCATCCCTTCATTACCTCTGACTTGACTATTCCAACGTACTCTTGGCTGGTTTCCCACATTCTACCCTCCATAAACTTGAGGTCATTCAAAACTCTGCTGCCCATGTCTACATCGCACCAAGCCCCATTCCCCATCACTCCTGTGCTCGCTAACCTACATCAGCTCCCAGTCAAGCAACATCTTGATTTTAAAATTCTCATCCTTGTTTTCAAATCCCTCCATGGACTCTCCCCTCCCTATCTCTGTAACCTCCTCCAGCTCCACATACCCCAAAGATATCTGTACTCCTCTAATTCTGGCCTCTTGAGCATCCCTGATTTTAATCGCTCCACCACTAGTGACCATGCCTTCAATTACCTAGGCCCTAAGCTCTGGAATTCCCTTCCTAAACCTCTTTGCCTCTCTATCTCACTTTCCTCCTTTAAGACACTCCTTAAAACCTACCTCTTTGACCAAACTTTTGGTCATCTGACCTAATATCTCCTTATGTGGCACTGTCATTTCTTGTTTTATAATGCTCCTGTGAAACACCTTGGGATGCTTTATTATGTTGAAGGTGCTATACAAATATAAGTTTCTGTTGTTTGACATTAAACTTAGTACCTTATTTCACTTAAAGTTATATCAGGCATTATCAACGATCTCACTTAACCTCATTCATATCAATCATACTTTGGTCTAGATGGGACTTTAAATTGATCACATTTTTATGGGGTTACTAGATGTCTTTATATTCCTCTGTTACTCCCTCCCAGCACTTGTTATCTGCACCAGTTCTATGTTTTACTCTCTTTGTTTTGTTGCATTTTGCCTGTGTCTGTGTTCCCTCCCATCTTTCTGTGTTTTGCTCTTTTGTTCCCTTCTTGGGAGCTGAGGCTGATGATAGCATCCGTAGTGCAGCTAAAGTTTCAAGGGAAAATTATCTGGTATTTCAGGTACAACACTTTTGCCACTTAAACAGATCATCTCCACACATCCTTCTGCTCTAATAGAGTATCTTAAAAGCAGTCTCTTGATCAAACAACTTGTTGCCAAATCTTCAACTTGTCTTTATCAAGTATTGTTTCATAGGCATTTTAATTCCAAATTTATATCTCCATTTTGCCATTTTCCCTTTTTCTTTGCACTCATCATAGAATGGTTACAGTACAGAAGGAGGCCATTTGGCCCATTGAGTCCATGCCAGCTCTCTGCAAGAGCAATCACCTCTCCTGCCTTTTCCCTGTAGCCCTGCAAATTTTTTCTCTTCAGGGGAAATTATCCAATCCTCTTTTGAAAGCCATGTAGACTCTGCCTCCACCACACTCTCAGGCAGTGCATTCCAGATCCTAACCACTCGCTGTGTAAAAAGGTTTTTCCTCATGTTGCCTCTGGTTCGGCTTTTTGAATTCTTCCATTTGCACCCTCTATTTCTCTTTTTCTTCCCATTCTTTCTTACTCTTTTTACATTATTTTACAGCTTTTCTCTTCTCTCTTATTTCTCCCTCATTCTCTCTCTTCACGCTTTCACACGGAATCAATCGTGTGAAGGAAGATTTCAGCCAAGATTCCACTTGCTTGCAGTAGAAGTTCGACAGACACATATAGTCATTTGAAAAGTAAGTGAAACTAAAGAGAGCAACTTTTTGGAACATGAGTTGCATCACACTGTAACCAATGTTCTGGTGTTGCTTTGGTGTTCCTCAAGGTTATAATATGCAATTGCTGCTACTGCTGCGTTACCCACCCTTTTCTGATAGACAGCCTTTTTGTTTTGATGGGCATGCGATTATTATTGTAAATCACCCATCATTTACCACATTTCTGTCCATTAAAAAGTTCTTGAACAATTCCCCAAGGAATTCTGACTCCTGAGCAAGCTCTATACTACAGGTCCACACTGGAACCTCATAGCCTAGTGTGGTCTGAACAAAACAGGTGATAATTTGTTCAGTGGCAACTTTAATGCCAAAAGCTAACTGGGTGAGCATTTCCACCCACCAATACAATACTGCCAAGAAACAGCCCAATTTTCTTGAGTGCACCTCCACTGAATATCCATACCAGGTTACCAGTAGTGTTATAGCTCTCTATAGGATTCCAACTCCTGAGGAAAATGTAGTTCAGTCAATTTGTGGCTGTAATTTGTGGCTCACTACGGTGCCCAATACTGTTGCTTAGGGGCCAAAGTCACAAATTTACATTTTTCAGGTGAGTTGTTACTGTCTATATAATTCAACAAAGGAAGATTCAGCTTTTGGAGAAGAGCTACACAACAGCAAGTAAAATGAGTTTGAGTTGTTGCCAAAGGTGAATCACGAGGCCAGGACTCATTATGGCATTTGGCTTCATCAACTGAATGTTTCCCTTATGAGCTGTGCCCACTGTTGTTGTGCAGTTAGCCAAAAAAGGATGGGTGTCAACCCTACATGGGATGATAACTGCAGTTAGCCAACATTGGGAATGCATATTTACATTTCATTGGAGTCTTTTAGGCGAAGGAGGAATCTCTCTGTGCCCGGCTGACAATGCTAGCCATTGTTTAAAATAACTCATGGCAACTTCTAGTGGTTGAGTGCCTGTAAAGTAATTAATGATTAGTCGGGTATGGAAAGCTTTAGAATTAAGCCTTGCACAATTTGTAAACACCAAATCTTAATCAAATATTCTGTAGAAAAATAATTCCAAGGGACAATTGAGAAAGGACATTTATTCATTCCTGCCTCTTCCACAGCAATCACCTAACAGTGCATTGCAGAGTCTCTCAAAAATGTGTCCCCCACAAACTGGAGGCTTTCATGAGCATCAGAGGCCAGGATTTAACGCGGAGGCACTGGCCCTACCTACCAGCTGGAAAGCTGGGGGGCTGAGCCCTCCTCCGCCAGACCTGAATGTCCCACCTCCAAGAGCTGTCAGCCTTTCAGAGAGAGCTGGCAGCTCTACAGTCTCAGCGGCACCACCCAGAGCGGTGGCCACTGCTGGGACTGCAGCAGTCCCTGGAGCAGCAGTATGGTTTCGTGGAGCCCCAGCAAAACCGGAGTCAATGGGAATCAGAGGAAAACTCTTCGCTATTTGGAGTCACACCTAGCACAAAGGAAGATGGTTGTGGTTGTTGGAGGTCAATCATCTCAGCTATAGGACATCACTGCAGGAGTTCCTCAGGGTAATGTCCTAGGCCCAACCATCTCCAGCTGCTTCATCAATGGCATCAATAATACTGCCTTAGCCTATCACCTTGCAGTCAGCTGCACAGGCTAAGGTGGCCCCTTTAGTTTTTAGAACACCCATCACTATAGTTCCCCAGGATTCCAAGAATACACTAGGGTATATGTAATGGGAAATATTCTTCTTCTTCTTTGGCCTCCTTGTCTCGAGAGACAATGGGTAAGCGCCTAGAGGTGCTCAGTGGTTTGTGGAGCTGTGTCTAGAGTGACTATAAAGGCCAATTCTAGAGTGACAGGCTCTTCCACAGGCGCTGCAGATAAAATTGGTTGTCGGGGCTGTTACACAGTTGGCTCTCCCCTTGCGCTTCTGTCTTTTTTCCTGCCAACTGCTAAGTCTCATCGACTCACCAGTCTTTAGCCCCGCCTTTATAGCTGTCCACCAGCCCTGGCGATCACTGGCAACTGACTCCCACGACTTGTGGTCAATGTCACAGGACACTGTTAGGGATCTTCTTCTCACTGCTGCTGTCACATGCATTCAAGTCTTCAGAAGAAGGAACTTCCCTCCGCTTTAAGACGGGCAAGGTTGAACAACCTGCCATCTGATCTTGTGTGAAGACCAAAGTATGGAAAGTCCTCATCAGGTAACTCCTCTTTGCTGATGATGCTGCATTAACATCTCACACAGAAGAGTGTCTGCAGAGACTCATCGACAGGATTGCGGCTGCCTGCAACGAATTTGGCCTAACCATCAGCCTCAAGAAAACGAACATCTTGGGACAGGACGTCAGAAATGCTCCATCCATCAATATCGGCGACCACGTTCTGGAAGTGGTTCAAGAGTTCACCTACCTAGGCTCAACTATCACCAGTAACCTGTCTCTCGTTGCAAAAATCAACAAGTGCATGGGAAAGGCGTCCGCTGCTATGTCCAGACTGGCCAAGAGGGTGTGGGAAAATGGCGCACTAACATGGAACACAAAAGTCCGAGTGTTTCAAGCCTGTGTCCTCCATACCTTGCTCTAAGGCAGTGAGGCCTGGACAAGAGTGACACTCAGCCAAGAGTGACATCTCAACTCATTCCATCTTCGCTGCCTCCGGAGAATCCTTGGCATCAGGTGGCAGGACCGTATCTCCAACGCAGAAGTCCTCGAGGCGGCCAACATCCCCAGCTTATACACACTACTGAGCCAGCGGGCGCTTGACTCGGCCACGTGAGCCGCATGGAAGATGGCAGGATCCCCAAGGACGCATTGTACAGCGAGTTCGCCACTGGTATCAGACCCACGTGCCGTCCATGCCTCCGCTTTAATGGGAAATACGTCAGATGATATTCCCATCATTTAGTTGTCATTAAAATGCGCCCAGCCATTTTTAGCAGAATATCCAGGAAGTGGTGGCGGGCTGTGATAAGATGGCGTAAGCAGATTCCGAAGAATTTCCCATCACATTCCATTCGAATTAAAACCTGGGATCCAACCTAACACCAGCTGAAAAATCCTAACTGATACCACATTACTTGTAAAACAAATTCCAGATAGCAAGGAGCAGTGATCAATTTATTGTGTGATTATTGCAAATCACAATAAATATTTTCCCAGGAATCTTCAGGAAACTCCATGTGCTTGCTACATTCCCCAATGCTTGCTACATTGCAATGTCAGCACTGGTTAAATCGTTAACTAACCCGCACTGAGATCTCTCTATTTACTACAGTTAGATGCTACGCAGTGTTTCCTTTCCCCACATTAAATATCCAGCTGTGTTTTACTTATTTTTTTCTCAAGCCCATTTAACTGACCAAAACCAAATAGAGCTGGAATTAAACAGTCAGCTGCTCTGTGGGTTTCATTGTGGGGGTTGATGTTAGTCAACCTGCATGTCTGATGACACTCCCTTCCCTTTCTCACACAGCAGGCTAGATTTAGTGTGGCCATGTGGAGCAGGGGTGGGAGGGGAGCGGAGAATAGTTTTGGAGGAGTCCGCCCGGAAATCCAACATCGCAATGTGGTTCCGGATTACTTATGTTCGGGGGTAACTCCACGGCTGCTGACCGCCTCTGCGATCTCCATCCAGGCTTGCTTGGTCAGGCAGAAGGATCTCTTCTTGCCATTGCTGGGGAGGAGGACCTCCCGTCGTTCCCTTGCAGCTTGCAGGAGAATCTCCAGGGAGGCATCACTAAACCACGGGGCCGCTGGGTGTTTTCCTTCAGCCATGGTCCCTGCAGGCTTGTGCTCAGCGCCTTTCCTATCAGGCAGCAAAGCCAACAGAAGGAGTCCTGAGGCGGTAAAGGGCACTCAGGAATGCACTCTTTTAAACCAGACAGGAGTGAATGCAGGGCTGGCAGCCCTTTAAATATGCTCAACACAAAAACAACACCTGCTCCGGCGGGATCTGACGCTATATTTGACGTCTCAAATCCCTCCCCCACCTCATGATTGGCCGGACCCTGTGCCTCCATTATGGTAATTGGCCACCCGCCACCTGATCGCGGTGGACCGGCCGCACACGTGACAAGCGGGGACGGCGCCCATTTCCGGGTCCACTGCCGGGACCCGCGATGGACTCACTAAATTCAGCCCAGCATTTCAGCACCTGTTCTTTCACTGCTCTACTTTTGGATGATTCAATCGAGCCTGACTGGACTCTTCACCTCAGATTACTCTACTGACCTTGGACCAGTCTTGGGGATCTGTATGTTGTTTGGAAGCTGCTGCCATTTACATGCAGCACAGAAGCTCTGTGTACCAATAAATATTGTATACTTACACATTGAACCTCACGCCACAAGTATGGGCTGTGACACAACTCTGAACAAGCCATTAAAACCACATCAATAACATTGCAGTACTAAACAGGAGATTGGTAGACGTTATAGTAAGAGGAAAGTGCTGGTTGGCTTTGGGTTTTACGCCACAGGTTAGACGAGATCTTAAGTCAAAGCTTCGCCAAGTAGAAAGTTCTTCTGATTTTCAGATGGGTTCGCAACATGACATCATTTGTTGGCAAAATACTGGCCTCTTATTGATCAAAAAATAACATCAGAATGCAGCTGGCATTCAAAAACAAAAACAAGAAATGCTGGAAATACTCAGCAGGTCTGGCAGCATCTGTGGAAAGAGAAGCAGAGTTAACGTTTCGGGTCAGTGACCCTTCTTCGGAACTCCTCCTGGCATTTAAAATCCTCTTTCCCATTCAAACCTATGTAGTTTATATAGAAGCTACACGATTGATGTATGCAAAGTGCTGCAGTACAATTCCATCAATCTGTCGGACTGCCTGTGATGCATCCTTAGCTCTGCCCGTCACTGTGTAACTGGATTCTGATTGTAAATCGGGCATTTTAAGTTTGTCAACCTCTCTTAGCAATTCATAGATTTGAAGCCTTTATGGAACCTAATATTTAAAAGCCTAAACTTTAAAATTGCAACTTATTTTTGAAATAAAATTTAAGTTACATATGAACATATGAATTAGGAACAGGAGTAGGCCACTCGGCCCCTCAAACCTGCTCCGCCATTCAATAAGCTCATGGCTGAACTGATTACTCCACATTCCCACCTACCCCCCAATAACCTTTCACCCCCTTGCTTATCAAGAATCTATCTACCTCTGCCTTAAAAATATTCAAAGACTCTGCTTCCACCCTCTTTTGAGGAAGAGAATTCCAAAGACTCACGACCCTCTGAGAGAAAAAATTTCTCCTCATCTCTGTCTTAAATGGGTGACCCCTTATTTTTAAACAGTGACCCCTAGTTTGAGATTCTCCCACAAGGGGAAACATCCTTTCCACATCCAGCCTATCAAGACTCCTCAGGATCTTATATATTTCAATCAGGTTATGCCCTAACTTGCCTGCAGAAAAAAATTGAAATGCAGAAATTAAGGACTAAATTGCAACTTAGGAACAGGCGGGTTTGAGTTGCATGGGGTGGGGCGTTAAAGTCAGTTTCCCAACCCAAACCCGCCTCCAACTGCGCATTTCCAGCTTTAACTGAGACGGAATGTGGGCAGGTCACCAACTCAATCCAAGGAGATGGATTGAAAATGTAAATATGATAATGTAACTGTGAGCCTCATTGTCATGCAGCTTTTGAAATTTCACAACTGCTGAACAGGTTTCCTGAGCCATGAGGAACCCAGAGCTTCCTCAAGGGTCTTCACACTTACCCCCTGGATCTAGGTGCCTGCCTGAGAGTCTCTGTGATGGGGCTCCCCCCAATAGCCTTCCCCACCAGGCCCCAGTCATTCCCGGTCTCCACCAATCAGGTTGCAATTTCCCTTCTCGCGCCCCCCCCCCCCCCAACAAAGACTCCTGACTCTCCCTGCCCACCCAGGGCCTCCAATCTCCCCCTTACCACAAGGCACCCAACCTTCCCCCCCCCCCCCACAATCCTCCTCCAGGCCTGTGATTGCCCCCAACCCCAATTGGCTCCTCTCCAATCAACCCCCAACCTTGCCCTCGATTGACCCCCTCCTCCCATGCAAAATCACCCCCCCCACCATTCCCAGTGCAGAATTACCTGCAACTGTGGCTGTTGCTGACTGACAAATCCCCCCCACCCACCACCACCACACCACCACCACCCCAACTCCACCAAACCGAAGGTCCAGCTGTCAATCAAACTGGGCCTCTGAGCAGGGAACTGATCTATGACATCAGAGTCATGCTATGGAGTTAAAACTACCCAGAGTCTGGGGTATCCCAAATTACAGGCCCCCAAACTTTCTTGCCTAGCTGCCACCTATGGGCCAGCTCAGTGAAAATTCTGCCCAAAATGTCTAGCTGGTGACGTGGGTACTAGAATTAATATTTTGAATTTTATTTATTTGTATATAATAGTGAAATGCCGCAGCATTACTTGTAGGTAAAAAGTAGAATTTATTAGTCAGAGCTTCATCACCACCTTCTGCGTTTGTCTCAATAATCCCTTCGCAGATCACTGTCTGCTGTGGTTACCAACAGATCATCCATCCTTTGCAGAGTGATCAGCTTCTCCAGTCCCGGTTCATGTCGGGGTCTGGAAATAGATGATTTCTGCTGAGGTCACCCATTCTGCTTCATGGTATGCAGCACCTTACTGCTGTGATGGGCGTGCAAGTGAGTTTTCATTCCTGTGTACTGTGACTGGGTGGGCAGGAAAAAAGACAGAAGCGCAAGGGGAGAGCCAACTGTGTAACAGCCCCGACAACCAATTTTATCTGCAGCGCCTGTGGAAGAGTCTGTCACTCTAGAATTGGCCTTTATAGCCACTCCAGGCGCTGCTCCACACACCACTGAGCACCTCCAGGCGCTTACCCATTGTCTCTCGAGACAAGGAGGCCAAAGAAGTACTGTGACTGAGTAAAGGAAGGCCTGCGCTATGAACTTTCATGGCAGCAGTTAGGTTTGTTCATGGGCCCTGGGCAAGATCCAAAGGCAGGGCATTTTGTGGGTCAGAATTGCAAAGCACATGCCAGACCAAAGTCAAAGTACTGCAGCTTCATCTCAGATTAAAGTCTCCATAGGGACCGGAGACAGATCATCGGTTACTTTCCAATAAACCATACATTGCAGAGCACTAAGCAAGAGGAGCCAATATCATCAACAGCTTGTTGGTTTGTGACATTTTTCTTTCAAGGTAGCTCAGAGAATTTGTTAATTATTAGAAGAAGGGCGGGGGAAAAGCCCCGTGTTACTACTACTTGCAACGTAAAATGGCTTAAAGAACACTTCTCGATCCATACCCCGACGCCTGCCACACCCACTCTCTCCACCTCAAGAGATTAAAAACAGTTTGAAGTTAAGAATTTGTATTGGGACTTTCTCAGTGTCATCCAGTAACATAGCAATAGTGTTCAGGGAAGTTGTGACAAAGCTTTATAAAACCCTGGTTTGGCTTCAACTGGATTATTGTATCCAATTCTGGGCACTGCACTCTAGGAAGGATGTGAAGGCATTAGAGAGAGTGCAGAAAAGATTTAGAGAATGGTTTCAGGGATGAGGGGCTTCAGTTACGTGGATAGACTGGATGGGGCTGTTCTCCTTAGAGAAGAGAAGGTTGAGATGACATTTGATACAGATGTTCAAAATCATGAGGGGTCAGGACAGAGTAGAATGAGAGAAACTGTTCCCATTGGTGGAAGGGTCGAGAACTAGAGGACACCGATTTAATGTGATTGGCCAAAAAACAAATGCGACACGAGGATAAGCATTTTTACGCAGCGAGTGGTTCGGATCTGGAATGCACTGCCTGGGAGTGTGGTGGAGGCAGATTCAATCGTGACTTTCAACAGGGAATTGGATAAGTAGCTGATGAGAAAGAAAATGCAAGGGGAAAGGGCAAGGGAGTGGGACTAGCTAAATTGCTGTTGCAGAGAGCCAGCACGGACACAACAGGCCAAATGGCCTCCTTCTGTGCCGTAACCATTCTAAGATTCTATTGTCAGGAAACCCATGGAGCGAATTTTGGTCTTTGGCATGCCTGAGCTAGGCCCTGGGCAGAGCACTCGCATTTACTGGCCGGTCTTCATCTACATTCAGCCGGTGAGCTGTCCAAAATGTGAGTGTTATTGGGCAGTTTGCCAATTTTAAGGGTACAGGAAATCCATCAGTTCTGATGAATATTTAAAGCAAGCCTTCACCTCTTCTGCAGGAGGTGCCTTTTCGGTGGCAGGAGCAACAGCTTTTAAGAATTAAGAATGTCGACTGCCAGGGCCTGCCCTTTTCCTGTATAAATTCACAGTAAACGGGGCAAGAGTCACCAGCTTCTCCGTGCACCCAAAGGATGCCTGAAAAATGTCCAATGCCATATTGGCCTCAGCTGACTTTTCAGGTAACTGGAGGACTGCTGTCTAAAACAGCCGTTGGGCCCCTGTGAGGTCTGTCACCTGTTTTAGGAGCCCCTTTGAAAAACTGGACTGCTTTGAGAGGAGTGGGAGCTGATTTTACTGGCATGGGTGTAGTTTGGGAATCACCGCCATTGAGAAGGCGAGTTTTAATAACTTCTTTTCAAATTCTTGTGAAGCCGGGAGGGTGGAAGTGCTCCTCCCGGGTGGACAGCACTCTCTGACTGGCTGTGTTTGGGCCTTCCACCCCGACACTTACCTGAGGTCCACTCATGGCCAGGCAGGATCCCACAGTTCGCTCCTGTGGAGGCAGGGCAGCACTCTCAGATTATTTAGATGTTGTTTTGTAACCGAACAATTAGTCCTGGAAGCAAAATCCAATTGTAACAGCTTGTTAGATTTGTGGACAGCACTAAAATAAGGCGCGTAATAGGGACAAAGTGTAGTCATGGAGTCATTTACAGCACAGAATGAGGCCCTTTGGCCCATTGAATCCATGCCGGCTCCACATGGAGCTATCCAATCAGACCCAATCCTCTGCTCTATCCCCATTACCTTGCAAGTCTATTTCCTTCATGTGGCCGTCCAGTTTCCTCTTGAAATCGTTGATCGTCTCCACTTCCACCACCCTTGTGGGCAGCGAGTTCCAGATCATTACCACCCACTGTGTAAAAAAGTTCTTCCTCATATCTCCAGTGCATCTCTTGCCCAAAACCGTAGCGTCCCCGAGATTTCGTACCATTAGTTAATGGGAACAGTTTTTCCTTGTCTCACTTATCTATGCCTGTCAAAATCTTGCACATTTCTATTAAATCTCCCCTCAAACTCCTTTGTTCTAAGGAGCATTTTAGAGGAGGTGTTACATCATTCATGCAAATGGTTGACAAAGGAGAAATTAATTTTCATAATGGCAAATGCAAAGTATTGCATGTTGGAAGAAAGATTAAGCATCATTCGAAAGATTTGCACTTA